>NW_024470694.1:0-300000 GCF_017639515.1 Carcharodon carcharias
TTTAAGTTGCTGGTGCTATGTAATTTGTTGGTGCTGTTTACATTGTTGGTGCTATGTAAGTTCTTGGTGCTATGTAAGTTGTTGATTGTATTGAAGTTGTCGTTGCTGTTTAAGTTGTAGGTTCTGCGTATTTTGCTGGTGCATTGTAAGTTGTTGGTTCTGTGTATGTTGTTGGTGCTGTGTAAGTTGTTGGTGCTGTGTAAGTTGTTGGTGCTGTGAAAGTTGTTGATGCTGTGTAAGTGGTTGCTGCTGTGTAAGTTGTTGGTGTTGTGTAAGTTGTAGGTTCTGCGTATTTTGCTGGTGCATTGTAAGTTGTTGGTTCTGTGTATGTTGTTGGTGCTGTGAAAGTTGTTGGTGCTGTGTAATTTGTTGGTGCTGTGTAAGTTGTTGCTGCTGTGTAAATGGTTGCTGCTGTGTAAGTTGTTGGTGCTTTGTAAGTTGTTGCTGCTGTGTAAGTTGTTGGTGCTGTGTAAGTTGTTGGTTTTCTGTATGTTGTTGGTGGTGTGTAAGTTGTTGCTGCCGTATAAGTTGTTGCTGTGTCATTTGTTGGTGCTATGTAAGTTGTTTTTGCTGTGTAAGTTGTTGGTTCTGTGTAAGTTGTTGATGTTGTGTAAGTTGTTGTTGCTGTGTAAGTTGTTGCTGTTGTGTAAGTTGTTGGTGCTGTGTACGTTTTTGGTGCTGTGTAAGTTGTTGGTGCTGTGTAATTTGTTGGTGCTGTGTACGTTTTTGGTGCTGTGTAAGTTGTTGGTGCTGTATAAGTTGTTTTGCTGTGTAAGTTTTTCGTGCTTTGTAAGTTGTTATTGCTGTGTAAGTTGTTGGTGCTGTGTAAGTTGTTTTTGCTGTGTAAGTTGTAGGTGCTGTGTAAGTTGTTGGTGCTGTGTAAGTTGTTGATGCGGTGTAAGTTGTTGGTGCTGTGTAAGTTGTTGCTGTTGTGTAAGTTGTTGGTGCTGTGTAAGTTGTTGGTGTTGTGTAAGTTGTTGGTTCTGTGTAATTTGTTCGTGGTTTGTAACTTGTTGTTGCGGTGTAAGTTGTTGGTGCTGTGTAAGTTGTTGTTGCTTTTTAAGTTGTTGGTGCTGTGTAAGTTGTTGGTGCTGTGTAAGTTGTTTTTGCTGTGTAAGTTATTGGTGCTGTGGAAGTTCTGCGTGCTGTGTAACTTGGTGCTTTTTAAGTTGCTGGTGCTATGTAATTTGTTGGTGCTGTTGACATTGTTGGTGCTACGTAAGTTCTTGGTGCTATGTAAGTTGTTGATTCTATTGAAGTTGTCGTTGATGTTTAAGTTGTAGGTTCTGCGTATTTTGCTGATGCATAGTAAGTTGTTGATTCTGTGTATGTTGTTGGTGCTGTGTAATTTGTTGGTGCTGTGAAAGTTGTTGATGCTGTGTAAGTGGTTGCTGCTGTGTAAGTTGTTGGTGCTGTGTAAGTTGTTGGTGCTGTGAAAGTTGTTGATGCTGTGTAAGTGGTTGCTGCTGTGTAAGTTGTTGGTGTTGTGTAAGTTGTAGGTTCTGCGTATTTTGCTGGTGCATTGTAAGTTGTTGGTTCTGTGTATGTTATTGGTGCTGTGAAAGTTGTTGGTGCTGTCTAATTTGTTGGTGCTGTGTAAGTTGTTGCTGCTGTGTATGTTGTTGCTGCTGTGTAAGTTGTTGCTGCTGTGTAAGTTGTTGCTGCTGTGTAAGTTGTTGGTTCTCTGTATGTTGTTGGTGGTGTGTAAGTGTTGCTGCTGTGTAAGTTGTTGCTGTGTCAGTTGTTGGTGCTATGTAAGTTGTTTTTGCTTTGTAAGTTGTTGGTTCTGTGTAAGTTGTTGCTGCTGTGTAAGTTGTTGCTGCTGTGTAAGTTGTTGCTGCTCTGTAATATGTTGGTGCTGTGTAAGTTGTTGGTGTTGTGTAATTTGTTGGTGCTGTGTAAGTTGTTGGTGCTGTGTAAGTTGTTTGTGCTGTGTAAGCTGTTGGTGCTGAGTAACTTGTTTGTGTTGTGTAAGTTTTTGGTGCCGTGTAAGTTGTTGCTGCTTTCTAAGTAGTTGGTGTTGTGTAAGTTGTTGTTGCTTTTTAAGTTGTTGGTGCTGTGTAAGTTGTTGGTGCTGTGTAAGTTGTTTTTGCTGTGTAAGTTATTGATGCTGTGGAAGTTCTGCGTGCTGTGTAACTTGGTGCTTTTTAAGTTGCTGGTGCTATGTAATTTGTTGGTGCTGTTTACATTGCTGGTGCTATGTAAGTTCTTGGTGCTATGTAAGTTGTTGATTCTATTGAAGTTGTCGTTGCTGTTTAAGTTGTAGGTTCTGCGTATTTTGCTGATGCATTGTAAGTTGTTGGTGCTGTGTAAGTTGTTGGTGCTGTGAAAGTTGTTGATGCTGTGTAAGTGGTTGCTGCTGTGTAAGTTGTTGGTGTTGTGTAAGTTGTAGGTTCTGCGTATTTTGATGGTGCATTGTAAGTTGTTTGTTCTGTGTATGTTATTGGTGCTGTGAAAGTTGTTGGTGCTGTCTAATTTGTTGGTGCTGTGTAAGTTGTTGCTGCTGTGTATGTTGTTGCTGCTGTGTAAGTTGTTGGTTCTCTGAATGTTGTTGGTGGTGTGTAAGTTGTTGGTTCTCTGTATGTTGTTGGTGGTGTGTAAGTTGTTGCTGCTGTGTAAGTTGTTGCTGTGTCAGTTGTTGGTGCTATGTAAGTTGTTTTTGCTGTGTAAGTTGTTGGTTCTGTGTAAGTTATTGCTGCTGTGTAAGTTGTTGCTGCTGTGTAAGTTGTTGCTGCTCTGTAATATGTTGGTGCTGTGTAAGTTGTTGGTGTTGTGTAATTTGTTGGTGCTGTGTAAGTTGTTGGTGCTGTGTAAGTTGTTTGTGCTGTGTAAGCTGTTGGTGCTGTGTAACTTGTTTGTGTTGTGTAAGTTTTTGGTGCCGTGTAAGTTGTTGCTGCTATCTAAGTAGTTGGTGTTGTGTAAGTTGTTGCTGCTGTGTAAGTTGTTGCTGCTCTGTAAGTTGTTGGTGCTGTGTAAGTTGTTGGTGTTGTGTAAGTTGTTGGTGCTGTGTAAGCTGTTGGTGCTGTGTAAGTTGTTGATGCTGTGTAAGTGGTTGCTGCTGTTTAAGTTGTTGGTGCTGTGTAAGTTGTAGGTTCTGCGTATTTTGCTGGTGCATTGTAAGTTGTTGGTTCTGTGTATGTTGTTGGTGTTGTGAAATTTGTTGGTGCTGTGTAAGTTGTTGGTGCTGTGTAAGTTGTTGCTGCTGTGTAAATGTTTGCTGCTGTGTAAGTTGTTGGTGCTGTATAAGATGTTGGTGCGGTGTAAGTTGTTGGTGCTGTGTAAGTTGTGGGTGCTGTATACGTTCTAGGTGCTGTGTAAGTTGTTGCTGCTGTGTAAGTTGTTGCTGCTCTGTAAGTTGTTGGTGCTGTGTAAGTTGTTGGTGTTGTGTAAGTTGTTGGTGCTGTGTAAGTTGTTGGTGCTGTGTAAGTTGTTTGTGCTGTGTAAGCTTTTGGTGCTGTGTAACTTGTTGGTGTTGTGTAAGTTGTTGGTGCCGTGTAAGTTGTTGCTGCTATCTAGGTAGTTGGTGTTGTGTAAGTTGTTGGTGCTGTGTAAGTTATTGGTGCTGTGTAAGTTGTTTTTGCTGTGTAAGTTGAAGGTGCTGTGCAAGTTGTTGGTGCTGTGTAAGTTGTTGGTGCTGTGTAAGTTGTTGGTGTTGTGTAAGTTGTTGGTGATGTGTAAGTTGTTGCTGTTGTGTAAGTTGTTGGTGCTGTGTACGTTTTTGGTGCTGTGTAAGTTGTTGGTGCTGTGTAATTTGTTTTTGCTGCGTAAGTTCTTGGTGCTGTGGAAGTTCTGCGTGCTGTGTAACTTGGTGCTTTTTAAGTTGCTGGTGCTATGTAATTTGTTGGTGCTGTTTACATTGTTGGTGCTACGTAAGTTCTTGGTGTTATGTAAGTTGTTGATTCTATTGAAGTTGACGTTGCTGTTTAAGTTGTAGGTTCTGCGTATTTTGCTGGAGCATTGTAAGTTGTTGGTTCTGTGTATGTTGTTGGTGCTGTGTAAGTTGTTGGTGCTGTGTAAGTTGTTGGTGCTGTGAAAGTTGTTGATGCTGTGTAAGTGGTTGCTGCTGTGTAAGTTGTTGGTGTTGTGTAAGTTGTAGGTTCTGCGTATTTTGCTGGTGCATTGTAAGTTGTTGGTTCTGTGTATGTTGTTGGTGCTGTGAAAGTTGTTGGTGCTGTGTAATTTGTTGGTGCTGTGTAAGTTGTTGCTGCTGTGTAAATGGTTGCTGCTGTATAAGTTGTTGGTGCTGTGTAAGTTGTTGCTGCTGTGTAAGTTGTTGGTGCTGTGTAAGTTGTTGGTTCTCTGTATGTTGTTGGTGGTGTGTAAGTTGTTGGTTCTGTGTATGTTGTTGGTGGTGTGTAAGTTGTTGCTGCTGTGTAAGTTGTTGCTGTGTCAGTTGTTGGTGCTATGTAAGTTGTTTTTGCTGTGTAAGTTGTTGGTTCTGTGTAAGTTGTTGCTGCTGTGTAAGTTGTTGCTGCTGTGTAAGTTGTTGCTGCTGTTTAAGTTGTTGGTGCTTTGTAAGTTGTTGGTTCTGTGTACGTTGTTGTTGGAGTGTAAGTTGTTGTTGCTGTGTAAGTTGTTGCCTTTGTGTAAGTTGTTGGTGCTGTGTAAGTTGTTGGTGCTGTGTAAGTTGTTGCTGTGTCAGTTGTTGGTGCTATGTAAGTTGTTGTTGCTGTGTATATTGTAGGTGCGGTGTAAGTTGTTGGTGCTGTGTAATTTGCTGGTGCTGTGTAAGATCTTTTTGCTGTGTAAGTTCTTTTTGCTGTGTCTGTTGTAGGTGCTGGGTAAGTTGTTGGGGCTGTGTAAGTTGTTGCTGTTTTGTAAGTTGTTGGTGCTGTGTAAGTTGTTATTGCTGTGTAAGTTGTTGGTGCTGTGTAAGTTGTTGGAGCTGTGGAAGTTCTGCGTGCTGTGTAACTTGGTGCTTTTTAAGTTGCTGGTGCTATGTAATTTGTTGGTGCTGTTTACATTGTTGGTGCTATGTAAGTTCTTGGTGCTATGTAAGTTGTTGATTCTATTTAAGTTGTCGTTGCTGTTTAAGTTGTAGGTTCTGCGTATTTTGCTGGTGCATTGTAAGTTGTTGGTTCTGTGTATGTTGTTGGTGCTGTGTAAGTTGTTGGTGCTGTGTAAGTTGTTGGTGCTGTGAAAGTTGTTGATGCTGTGTAAGTGGTTGCTGCTGTGTAAGTTGTTGGTATTGTGTAAGTTGTAGGTTCTGCGTATTTTGCTGGTGCATTGTAAGTTGTTGGTGCTGTGTAAGTTGTTGCTGTGTCAGTTGTTGGTGCTATGTAAGTTGTTGTTGCTGTGTATATTGTAGGTGCTGTGTAAGTTGTTGGTGCTGTGTAATTTGCTGGTGCTGTGTAAGATCTTTTTGCTGTGTAAGTTGTTTTTGCTGTGTCTGTTGTAGGTGATGGGTAAGTTGTTGCTGCTGTGTAATTTGTTGGTGCTGTGTAAGTTGTTGGTGTTGTGTAAGTTGTTGGTGCTGCGTAAGTTTTTGCTGTTGTGTACGTTGTTGGTGCTGTGTACGTTTTTGGTGCTGTGTAAGTTGTTGGTGCTGTGTAATTTGTTGGTGCTGTGTACGTTTTTGGTGCTGTGTAAGTTGTTGGTGCTGTGTAAGTTGTTTTGCTGTGTAAGTTGTAGGTGCTGTGTAAGTTGTTGGTGCTGTGTAAGTTGTTGATGCGGTGTATGTTGTTGGTGCTGTGTAAGTTGTTGCTGTTGTGTAAGTTGTTGGTGCTGTGTAAGTTGTTGGTGTTGTGTAAGTTGTTGGTGCTGTGTAATTTGTTCGTGGTTTGTAACTTGTTGTTGCGGTGTAAGTTGTTGGTGCTGTGTAAGTTGTTGTTGCTTTTTAAGTTGTTGGTGCTGTGTAAGTTGTTGCTGTGTCAGTTATTGGTGCTATGTAAGTTGTTGTTGCTGTTTATATTGTAGGTGCTGTGTAAGTTGTTGGTGCTGTGTACTTTGCTGGTGCTCTGTAAGATCTTTTTGCTGTGTAAGTTGTTTTTGCTGTGTCTGTTTTAGGTGCTGGGTAATTTGTTGGGGCTGTGTAAGTTGTTGCTGTTCTGTAAGTTGTTGGTGCTGTGTAAGTTGTTGGTGCTGTGTAAGTTGTTTTTTTGGTGTAAGTTGTTGGTGCTGTGTAAGTTATTTTGCTTTGTAAGTTGAAGGTGCTGTGCAAGTTGTTGATGCTGTGTAAGTTGTTGGTGCTGTGTAAGTTGTTGGTGTTGTGTAAGTTGTTGGTGCTGTTAAGTTGTTGCTATTGTGTAGGTTGTTGGTGCTGTGTACGTTTTTGTGCTGTGTAAGTTGTTGGTGCTGTGTAATTTGTTGGTGCTGTGTACGTTTTTGGTGCTGTGTAAGTTGTTGGTTCTGTGTAAGTTGTTTGGCTGTGTAAGTTTTTCGTGCTTTGTAAGTTGTTATTGCTGTGTAAGTTGTTGGTGCTGTGTAAGTTGTTTTTGCTGTGTAAGTTGTAGGTGCTGTGTAAGTTGTTGGTGCTGTGTAAGTTGTTGATGCGGTGTAAGTTGTTGGTGCTGTGTAAGTTGTTGCTGCTGTGTAAGTTGTTGGTGTTGTGTAAGTTGTGGGTGCTGTGTAATTTTTTCGTGGTTTGTAACTTGTTGCGGTCTAAGTTGTTGGTGCTGTGTAAGTTGTTGTTGCTTTTTAAGTTGTTGGTGCTGTGTAAGTTGTTGGTGCTGTGTAATTTGTTTTTGCTGTGTAAGTTGTTGGTGCTGTGGAAGTTCTGTGTGCTGTGTAACTTGGTGCTTTTTAAGTTGCTGGTGCTATGTAATTTGTTGGTGCTGTTTACATTGTTGGTGCTATGTAAGTTCTTGGTGTTATGTAAGTTGTTGATTCTATTTAAGTTGACGTTGCTGTTTAAGTTGTAGGTTCTGCGTATTTTGCTGGTGCTTTGAAGTTGTTGGTTCTGTGTATGTTGCTGGTGCTGTGTAATTTGATGGTGCTGTGTAAGTAGTTGGTGCTGTGAAAGTTGTTGATGCTGTGTAAGTGGTTGCTGCTGTGTAAGTTGTTGGTGTTGTGTAAGTTGTAGGTTCTGCGTATTTTGCTGGTGCATTGTAAGTTGTTGGTTCTGTGTATGTTGTTGGTGCTGTGAAAGTTGTTGGTGCTGTGTAATTTGTTGGTGCTGTGTAAGTTGTTGCTGCTGTGTAAATAGTTGCTGCTGTGTAAGTTGTTGGTGCTGTGTAAGTTGTTGCTGCTGTGTAAGTTGTTGGTGCTGTGTAAGTTGTTGGTTCTCTGTATGTTGTTGGTGGTGTGTAAGTTGTTGGTTCTGTGTATGTTGTTGGTGGTGTGTAAGTTGTTGCTGCTGTGTAAGTTGTTGCTGTCTCAGTTGTTCGTGCTATGTAAGTTGTTTTGCTGTGTAAGTTGTTGGTTCTGTGTAAGCTGTTGCTTCTGGGTAAGTTATTGCTGCTGTGTAAGTTGTTGCTGCTGTTTAAGTTGTTGGTGCTTTGTAAGTTGTTGGTTCTGTGTACGTTGTTGTTGGAGTGTAAGTTGTTGTTGCTGTGTAAGTTGTTGCCTTTGTGTAAGTTGTTGGTGCTGTGTAAGTTGTTGGTGCTGTGTAAGTTGTTGCTGTGTCAGTTGTTGGCGCTATGTAAGTTGTTGTTGCTGTGTATATTGTAGGTGCGGTGTAAGTTGTTGGTGCTGTGCAATTTGCTGGTGCTGTGTAAGATCTTTTTGCTGTGTAAGTTCTTTTTGCTGTGTCTGTTGTAGGTGCTGGGTAAGTTGTTGGGGCTGTGTAAGTTGTTGCTGTTGTGTAAGTTGTTGGTGCTGTGTAAGTTGTTATTGCTGTGTAAGTTGTTGGTGCTGTGTAAGTTGTTGGAGCTGTGGAAGTTCTGCGTGCTGTGTAACTTGGTGCTTTTTATGTTGCTGGTGCTATGTAATTTGTTGGTGCTGTTTACATTGTTGGTGCTATGTTAGTTCTTGGTGCTATGTAAGTTTTTGATTCTATTTAAGTTGTCGTTGCTGTTTAAGTTGTAGCTTCTGCGTATTTTGCTGGTCCATTGTAAGTTGTTGGTTCTGTGTATGTTGTTGGTGCTGTTTAAGTTGTTGGTGCTGTGTAAGTTGTTGGTGCTGTGAAAGTTGTTGATGCTGTGTAAGTGGTTGCTGCTGTGTAAGTTGTTGGTGTTGTGTAAGTTGTAGGTTTCGCGTATTTTGCTGGTGCATTGTAAGTTGTTGGTGCTGTGTAAGTTGTTGCTGTGTCAGTTGTTGGTGCTATGTAAGTTGTTGTTGCTGTGTATATTGTAGGTGCTGTGTAAGTTGTTGGTGCTGTGTAATTTGCTGGTGCTGTGTAAGATCTTTTTGCTGTGTAAGTTGTTTTTGCTGTGTCTGTTGTAGGTGTTGGGTAAGTTGTTGGGGCTGTGTAAGTTGTTGCTGTTGTGTAAGTTGTTGGTGCTGTGTAAGTTGTTGGTGCTGTGTAAGTTGTTGCTGTTGTGTAATTTATTGGTGCTGTGTAAGTTGTTGGTGCTGTGTAAGTTGTTTTGCTGTGTAAGTTTTTCGTGCTTTGTAATTTGTTATTGCTGTGTAAGTTGTTGGTGCTGTGTAAGTTGTTTTTACTGTGTAAGTTGTAGGTGCTGTGTAAGTTGTTGGTGCTGTGTAAGTTGTTGATGCGGTGTATGTTGTTGGTGCTGTGTAAGTTGTTGCTGTTGTGTAAGTTGTTGGTGCTGTGTAATTTGTTCGTGGTTTGTAACTTGTTGTTGCGGTGTAAGTTGTTGGTGCTGTGTAAGTTGTTGTTGCTGTTTATATTGTAGGTGCTGTGTAAGTTGTTGGTGCTGTGTAATTTGCTGGTGCTCTGTAAGATCTTTTTGCTGTGTAAGTTGTTTTTGCTGTGTCTGTTTTAGGTGCTGGGTAATTTGTTGGGGCTGTGTAAGTTGTTGCTGTTGTGTAAGTTGTTGGTGCTGTGTAAGTTGTTGTTGCTGTGTAAGTTGTTGCTGTTGTGTAATTTGTTGGTGCTGTGTAAGTTGTTTTTTTGGTGTAAGTTGTTGGTGCTGTGTAAGTTATTTTGCTGTGTAAGTTGAAGGTGCTGTGCAAGTTGTTGGTGCTGTGTAAGTTGTTGGTGCTGTGTAAGTTGTTGGTGTTGTGTAAGTTGTTGGTGCTGTTAAGTTGTTGCTATTGTGTAAGTTGTTGGTGCTGTGTACGTTTTTGTGCTGTGTAAGTTGTTGGTGCTGTGTAATTTGTTGGTGCTGTGTACGTTTTTGCTGCTGTGTAAGTTGTTGGTTCTTTGTAAGTTGTTTTGCTGTGTAAGTTTTTCGTGCTTTGTAAGTTTTTATTGCTGTGTAAGTTGTTGGTGCTGTGTAAGTTGTTTTTGCTGTGTAAGTTGTAGGTGCTGTGTAAGTTGTTGGTGCTTTGTAAGTTGTTGATGCGGTGTAAGTTGTTGGTGCTGTGTAAGTTGTTGCTGTTGTGTAAGTTTTTGGTGCTGTGTAAGTTGTTGGTGTTGTGTAAGTTGTTGGTGCTGTGTTATTTGTTTGTGGTTTGTAACTTGTTGTTGCGGTGTAAGTTGTTGGTGCTGTGTAAGTTGTTGTTGCTTTTTAAGTTGTTGGTGCTGTGTAAGTTGTTGGTGCTGTGTAAGTTGTTGCTGCTTTTTAAGTTGCTGGTGCTATGTAATTTGTTGGTGCTGTTTACATTGTTGGTGCTATGTACGTTGCTGGTGCTATGTAAGTTGTTGATTCTATTTAAGTTGTCATTGCTGTTTAAATTGTAGGTTCTGCGTATTTTGCTGGTCCATTGTAAGTTGTTGGTTCTGTGTATGTTGTTGGTGCTGTGTAAGTTGTTGGTGCTGTGTAAGTTGTTGGTGCTGTGTAAGTGGTTGCTGCTGTGTAAGTTGTTGGTGTGTAAGTTGTAGGTTCTGCGTATTTTGCTGGTGCATTGTAAGTTGTTGGTTCTGTGTATGTTATTGGTGCTGTGTAAATTGTTGCTGCTGTGTAAATGGTTGCTGCTGTGTAAGTTGGTCGTGCTGTGTAAGTTGTTGCTGCTGTGTAAGTTGTTGGTGCTGTGTAAGTTGTTGGTTCTCTGTATGTTGTTGGTGGTGTGTAAGTTGTTGGTTCTGTGTATGTTGTTGGTGCTGTGTAAGTTGTTGCTGTGTCAGTTATTGGTGCTATGTAAGTTGTTGTTGCTGTGTAAGTTGTTGGTTCTGTGTAAGTTGTTGCTGCTGTGTAAGTTGTTGCTGCTGTGTAAGTTGTTGCTGCTCTGTAATTTGTTGGTGCTGTGTAAGTTGTTGGTGTTGTTTAAGTTGTTGCTGCTGTGTAAGTTGTTGCTGCTGTGCAAATAGTTGCTGCTGTATAAGTTGTTGGTGCTGTGTAAGTTGTTGCTGCTGTGTAAGTTGTTGGTGCTGTGTAAGTTGTTGGTTCTCTGTATGTTGTTGGTGGTGTGTAAGTTGTTGGTTCTGTGTATGTTGTTGGTGGTGTGTAAGTTGTTGCTGCTGTGTAAGTTGTTGCTGTCTCAGTTGTTGGTGCTATGTAAGTTGTTTTGCTGTGTAAGTTGTTGGTTCTGTGTAAGCTGTTGCTGCTGTGTAAGTTATTGCTGCTGTGTAAGTTGTTGCTGCTGTTTAAGTTGTTGGTGCTTTGTAAGTTGTTGGTTCTGTGTACGTTGTTGTTGGAGTGTAAGTTGTTGTTGCTGTGTAAGTTGTTGCCTTTGTGTAAGTTGTTGGTGCTGTGTAAGTTGTTGGTGCTGTTTAAGTTGTTGCTGTGTCAGTTGTTGGCGCTATGTAAGTTGTTGTTGCTGTGTATATTGTAGGTGCGGTGTAAGTTGTTGGTGCTGTGCAATTTGCTGGTGCTGTGTAAGATCTTTTTGCTGTGTAAGTTCTTTTTGCTGTGTCTGTTGTAGGTGCTGGGTAAGTTGTTGGGGCTGTGTAAGTTGTTGCTGTTTTGTAAGTTGTTGGTGCTGTGTAAGTTGTTATTGCTGTGTAAGTTGTTGGTGCTGTGTAAGTTGTTGGAGCTGTGGAAGTTCTGCGTGCTGTGTAACTTGGTGCTTTTTAAGTTGCTGGTGCTATGTAATTTGTTGGTGCTGTTTACATTGTTGGTGCTATGTAAGTTCTTGGTGCTATGTAAGTTGTTGATTCTATTTAAGTTGTCGTTGCTGTTTAAGTTGTAGGTTCTGCGTATTTTGCTGGTGCATTGTAAGTTGTTGGTTCTGTGTATGTTGTTGGTGCTGTGTAAGTTGTTGGTGCTGTGTAAGTTGTTGGTGCTGTGAAAGTTGTTGATGCTGTGTAAGTGGTTGCTGCTGTGTAAGTTGTTGGTGTTGTGTAAGTTGTAGGTTCTGCGTATTTTGCTGGTGCATTGTAAGTTGTTGGTGCTGTGTAAGTTGTTGCTGTGTCAGTTGTTGGTGCTATGTAAGTTGTTGTTGCTGTGTATATTGTAGGTGCTGTGTAAGTTGTTGGTGCTGTGTAATTTGCTGGTGCTGTGTAAGATCTTTTTGCTGTGTAAGTTGTTTTTGCTGCGTCTGTTGTAGGTGATGGGTAAGTTGTTGCTGCTGTGTAATTTGTTGGTGCTGTGTAAGTTGTTGGTGTTGTGTAAGTTGTTGGTGCTGCGTAAGTTTTTGCTGTTGTGTACGTTGTTGGTGCTGTGTACGTTTTTGGTGCTGTGTAAGTTGTTGGTGCTGTGTAATTTGTTGGTGCTGTGTACGTTTTTGGTGCTGTGTAAGTTGTTGGTGCTGTGTAAGTTGTTTTGCTGTGTAAGTTGTAGGTGCTGTGTAAGTTGTTGGTGCTGTGTAAGTTGTTGATGCGGTGTATGTTGTTGGTGCTGTGTAAGTTGTTGCTGTTGTGTAAGTTGTTGGTGCTGTGTAAGTTGTTGGTGTTGTGTAAGTTGTTGGTGCTGTGTAATTTGTTCGTGGTTTGTAACTTGTTGTTGCGGTGTAAGTTGTTGGTGCTGTGTAAGTTGTTGTTGCTTTTTAAGTTGTTGGTGCTGTGTAAGTTGTTGCTGTGTCAGTTATTGGTGCTATGTAAGTTGTTGTTGCTGTTTATATTGTAGGTGCTGTGTAAGTTGTTGGTGCTGTGTACTTTGCTGGTGCTCTGTAAGATCTTTTTGCTGTGTAAGTTGTTTTTGCTGTGTCTGTTTTAGGTGCTGGGTAATTTGTTGGGGCTGTGTAAGTTGTTGCTGTTCTGTAAGTTGTTGGTGCTGTGTAAGTTGTTGGTGCTGTGTAAGTTGTTTTTTTGGTGTAAGTTGTTGGTGCTGTGTAAGTTATTTTGCTTTGTAAGTTGAAGGTGCTGTGCAAGTTGTTGATGCTGTGTAAGTTGTTGGTGCTGTGTAAGTTGTTGGTGTTGTGTAAGTTGTTGGTGCTGTTAAGTTGTTGCTATTGTGTAGGTTGTTGGTGCTGTGTACGTTTTTGTGCTGTGTAAGTTGTTGGTGCTGTGTAATTTGTTGGTGCTGTGTACGTTTTTGGTGCTGTGTAAGTTGTTGGTTCTGTGTAAGTTGTTTGGCTGTGTAAGTTTTTCGTGCTTTGTAAGTTGTTATTGCTGTGTAAGTTGTTGGTGCTGTGTAAGTTGTTTTTGCTGTGTAAGTTGTAGGTGCTGTGTAAGTTGTTGGTGCTGTGTAAGTTGTTGATGCGGTGTAAGTTGTTGGTGCTGTGTAAGTTGTTGCTGCTGTGTAAGTTGTTGGTGTTGTGTAAGTTGTGGGTGCTGTGTAATTTTTTCGTGGTTTGTAACTTGTTGCGGTCTAAGTTGTTGGTGCTGTGTAAGTTGTTGTTGCTTTTTAAGTTGTTGGTGCTGTGTAAGTTGTTGGTGCTGTGTAATTTGTTTTTGCTGTGTAAGTTGTTGGTGCTGTGGAAGTTCTGTGTGCTGTGTAACTTGGTGCTTTTTAAGTTGCTGGTGCTCTGTAATTTGTTGGTGCTGTTTACATTGTTGGTGCTATGTAAGTTCTTGGTGTTATGTAAGTTGTTGATTCTATTTAAGTTGACGTTGCTGTTTAAGTTGTAGGTTCTGCGTATTTTGCTGGTGCTTTGAAGTTGTTGGTTCTGTGTATGTTGCTGGTGCTGTGTAATTTGATGGTGCTGTGTAAGTAGTTGGTGCTGTGAAAGTTGTTGATGCTGTGTAAGTGGTTGCTGCTGTGTAAGTTGTTGGTGTTGTGTAAGTTGTAGGTTCTGCGTATTTTGCTGGTGCATTGTAAGTTGTTGGTTCTGTGTATGTTGTTGGTGCTGTGAAAGTTGTTGGTGCTGTGTAATTTGTTGGTGCTGTGTAAGTTGTTGCTGCTGTGTAAATAGTTGCTGCTGTGTAAGTTGTTGGTGCTGTGTAAGTTGTTGCTGCTGTGTAAGTTGTTGGTGCTGTGTAAGTTGTTGGTTCTCTGTATGTTGTTGGTGGTGTGTAAGTTGTTGGTTCTGTGTATGTTGTTGGTGGTGTGTAAGTTGTTGCTGCTGTGTAAGTTGTTGCTGTCTCAGTTGTTCGTGCTATGTAAGTTGTTTTGCTGTGTAAGTTGTTGGTTCTGTGTAAGCTGTTGCTTCTGTGTAAGTTATTGCTGCTGTGTAAGTTGTTGCTGCTGTTTAAGTTGTTGGTGCTTTGTAAGTTGTTGGTTCTGTGTACGTTGTTGTTGGAGTGTAAGTTGTTGTTGCTGTGTAAGTTGTTGCCTTTGTGTAAGTTGTTGGTGCTGTGTAAGTTGTTGGTGCTGTGTAAGTTGTTGCTGTGTCAGTTGTTGGCGCTATGTAAGTTGTTGTTGCTGTGTATATTGTAGGTGCGGTGTAAGTTGTTGGTGCTGTGCAATTTGCTGGTGCTGTGTAAGATCTTTTTGCTGTGTAAGTTCTTTTTGCTGTGTCTGTTGTAGGTGCTGGGTAAGTTGTTGGGGCTGTGTAAGTTGTTGCTGTTGTGTAAGTTGTTGGTGCTGTGTAAGTTGTTATTGCTGTGTAAGTTGTTGGTGCTGTGTAAGTTGTTGGAGCTGTGGAAGTTCTGCGTGCTGTGTAACTTGGTGCTTTTTATGTTGCTGGTGCTATGTAATTTGTTGGTGCTGTTACATTGTTGGTGCTATGTTAGTTCTTGGTGCTATGTAAGTTTTTGATTCTATTTAAGTTGTCGTTGCTGTTTAAGTTGTAGGTTCTGCGTATTTTGCTGGTCCATTGTAAGTTGTTGGTTCTGTGTATGTTGTTGGTGCTGTTTAAGTTGTTGGTGCTGTGTAAGTTGTTGGTGCTGTGAAAGTTGTTGATGCTGTGTAAGTGGTTGCTGCTGTGTAAGTTGTTGGTGTTGTGTAAGTTGTAGGTTTCGCGTATTTTGCTGGTGCATTGTAAGTTGTTGGTGCTGTGTAAGTTGTTGCTGTGTCAGTTGTTGGTGCTATGTAAGTTGTTGTTGATGTGTATATTGTAGGTGCTGTGTAAGTTGTTGGTGCTGTGTAATTTGCTGGTGCTGTGTAAGATCTTTTTGCTGTGTAAGTTGTTTTTGCTGTGTCTGTTGTAGGTGTTGGGTAAGTTGTTGGGGCTGTGTAAGTTGTTGCTGTTGTGTAAGTTGTTGGTGCTGTGTAAGTTGTTGGTGCTGTGTAAGTTGTTGCTGCTGTGTAATTTTTTGGTGCTGTGTAAGTTGTTGGTGCTGTGTAAGTTGTTTTGCTGTGTAAGTTTTTCGTGCTTTGTAATTTGTTATTGCTGTGTAAGTTGTTGGTGCTGTGTAAGTTGTTTTTACTGTGTAAGTTGTAGGTGCTGTGTAAGTTGTTGGTGCTGTGTAAGTTGTTGATGCGGTGTATGTTGTTGGTGCTGTGTAAGTTGTTGCTGTTGTGTAAGTTGTTGGTGCTGTGTAAGTTGTTGGTGTTGTGTAAGTTGTTGGTGCTGTGTAATTTGTTCGTGGTTTGTAACTTGTTGTTGCGGTGTAAGTTGTTGGTGCTGTGTAAGTTGTTGTTGCTGTTTATATTGTAGGTGCTGTGTAAGTTGTTGGTGCTGTGTAATTTGCTGGTGCTCTGTAAGATCTTTTTGCTGTGTAAGTTGTTTTTGCTGTGTCTGTTTTAGGTGCTGGGTAATTTGTTGGGGCTGTGTAAGTTGTTGCTGTTGTGTAAGTTGTTGGTGCTGTGTAATTTGTTGTTGCTGTGTAAGTTGTTGCTGTTGTGTAATTTGTTGGTGCTGTGTAAGTTGTTTTTTTGGTGTAAGTTGTTGGTGCTGTGTAAGTTATTTTGCTGTGTAAGTTGAAGGTGCTGTGCAAGTTGTTGGTGCTGTGTAAGTTGTTGGTGCTGTGTAAGTTGTTGGTGTTGTGTAAGTTGTTGGTGCTGTTAAGTTGTTGCTATTGTGTAAGTTGTTGGTGCTGTGTACGTTTTTGTGCTGTGTAAGTTGTTGGTGCTGTGTAATTTGTTGGTGCTGTGTACGTTTTTGCTGCTGTGTAAGTTGTTGGTTCTTTGTAAGTTGTTTTGCTGTGTAAGTTTTTCGTGCTTTGTAAGTTTTTATTGCTGTGTAAGTTGTTGGTGCTGTGTAAGTTGTTTTTGCTGTGTAAGTTGTAGGTGCTGTGTAAGTTGTTGGTGCTTTGTAAGTTGTTGATGCGGTGTAAGTTGTTGGTGCTGTGTAAGTTGTTGCTGTTCTGTAAGTTTTTGGTGCTGTGTAAGTTGTTGGTGTTGTGTAAGTTGTTGGTGCTGTGTTATTTGTTTGTGGTTTGTAACTTGTTGTTGCGGTGTAAGTTGTTGGTGCTGTGTAAGTTGTTGTTGCTTTTTAAGTTGTTGGTGCTGTGTAAGTTGTTGGTGCTGTGTAAGTTGTTGCTGCTTTTTAAGTTGCTGGTGCTATGTAATTTGTTGGTGCTGTTTACATTGTTGGTGCTATGTACGTTGCTGGTGCTATGTAAGTTGTTGATTCTATTTAAGTTGTCATTGCTGTTTAAATTGTAGGTTCTGCGTATTTTGCTGGTCCATTGTAAGTTGTTGGTTCTGTGTATGTTGTTGGTGCTGTGTAAGTTGTTGGTGCTGTGTAAGTTGTTGGTGCTGTGTAAGTGGTTGCTGCTGTGTAAGTTGTTGGTGTGTAAGTTGTAGGTTCTGCGTATTTTGCTGGTGCATTGTAAGTTGTTGGTTCTGTGTATGTTATTGGTGCTGTGTAAATTGTTGCTGCTGTGTAAATGGTTGCTGCTGTGTAAGTTGGTCGTGCTGTGTAAGTTGTTGCTGCTGTGTAAGTTGTTGGTGCTGTGTAAGTTGTTGGTTCTCTGTATGTTGTTGGTGGTGTGTAAGTTGTTGGTTCTGTGTATGTTGTTGGTGCTGTGTAAGTTGTTGCTGTGTCAGTTATTGGTGCTATGTAAGTTGTTGTTGCTGTGTAAGTTGTTGGTTCTGTGTAAGTTGTTGCTGCTGTGTAAGTTGTTGCTGCTGTGTAAGTTGTTGCTGCTCTGTAATTTGTTGGTGCTGTGTAAGTTGTTGGTGTTGTTTAAGTTGTTGCTGCTGTGTAAGTTGTTGGTGCTGTGTAAGTTGTTGGTTCTGTGTATGTTGTTGGTGGTGTGTAAGTTGTTGCTGCTGTGTAAGTTGTTGCTGCTGTTTAAGTTGTTGGTGCTTTGTAAGTTGTTGGTTCTGTGTACGTTGTTGTTGGAGTGTAAGTTGTTGTTGCTGTGTAAGTTGTTGCCTTTGTGTAAGTTGTTGGTGCTGTGTAAGTTGTTATTGCTGTGTAAGTTGTTGGTGCTGTGTAAGTTGTTGGAGCTGTGGAAGTTCTGCGTGCTGTGTAACTTGGTGCTTTTTAAGTTGCTGGTGCTATGTAATTTGTTGGTGCTGTTTACATTGTTGGTGCTATGTTAGTTCTTGGTGCTATGTAAGTTTTTGATTCTATTTAAGTTGTCGTTGCTGTTTAAGTTGTAGGTTCTGCGTATTTTGCTGGTCCATTGTAAGTTGTTGGTTCTGTGTATGTTGTTGGTGCTGTTTAAGTTGTTGGTGCTGTGTAAGTTGTTGGTGCTGTGAAAGTTGTTGATGCTGTGTAAGTGGTTGCTGCTGTGTAAGTTGTTGGTGTTGTGTAAGTTGTAGGTTCTGCGTATTTTGCTGGTGCATTGTAAGTTGTTGGTGCTGTGTAAGTTGTTGTTGCTGTGTAAGTTGTTGCTGTGTCAGTTTTTGGTGCCATGTAAGTTGTTGTTGCTGTTTATATTGTAGGTGCTGTGTAAGTTGTTGGTCCTGTGTAATTTGCTGGTGCTCTGTAAGATCTTTTTGCTGTGTAAGTTGTTTTTGCTGTGTCTGTTTTAGGTGCTGGGTAATTTGTTGGGGCTGTGTAAGTTGTTGCTGTTGTGTAAGTTGTTGGTGCTGTGTAAGTTGTTGGTGCTGTGTAAGTTGTTGCTGTTGTGTAATTAGTTGGTGCTGTGTAAGTTGTTTTTTTGGTGTAAGTTGTTGGTGCTGTGTAAGTTATTTTGCTGTGTAAGTTGAAGGTGCTGTGCAAGTTGTTGGTGCTGTGTAAGTTGTTGGTGCTGTGTTAGTTGTTGGTGTTCTGTAAGTTGTTGGTGCTGTTAAGTTGTTGCTATTGTGTAAGTTGTTGGTGCTGTGTACGTTTTTGTGCTGTGTAAGTTGTTGGTGCTGTGTAATTTGTTGGTGCTGTGTACGTTTTTGCTGCTGTGTAAGTTGTTGGTTCTTTGTAAGTTGTTTTGCTGAGTAAGTTTTTCGTGCTTTGTAAGTTTTTATTGCTGTGTAAGTTGTTGGTGCTGTGTAAGTTGTTTTTGCTGTGTAAGTTGTAGGTGCTGTGTAAGTTGTTGGTGCTGTGTAAGTTGTTGATGCGGTGTAAGTTGTTGGTGCTGTGTAAGTTGTTGCTGTTGTGTAAGTTTTTGGTGCTGTGTAAGTTGTTGGTGTTGTGTAAGTTGTTGGTGCTGTGTTATTTGTTTGTGGTTTGTAACTTGTTGTTGCGGTGTAAGTTGTTGGTGCTGTGTAAGTTGTTGTTGCTTTTTAAGTTGTTGGTGCTGTGTAAGTTGTTGGTGCTGTGTAAGTTGTTGCTGCTTTTTAAGTTGCTGGTGCTATGTATGTTGTTGGTGCTGTTTACATTGTTGGTGCTATGTAAGTTGCTGGTGCTATGTAAGTTGTGATTCTATTTAAGTTGTCATTGCTGTTTAAATTGTAGGTTCTGCGTATTTTGCTGGTCCATTGTAAGTTGTTGGTTCTGTGTATGTTGTTGGTGCTGTGTAAGTTGTTGGTGCTGTGTAAGTTGTTGGTGCTGTGAAAGTTGTTGGTGCTGTGTAAGTGGTTGCTGCTGTGTAAGTTGTTGGTGTTGTGTAAGTTGTAGGTTCTGTGTATTTTGCTGGTGCATTGTAAGTTGTTGGTTCTGTGTATGTTATTGGTGCTGTGTAAATTGTTGCTGCTGTGTAAATGGTTGCTGCTGTGTAAGTTGGTGGTGCTGTGTAAGTTGTTGCTGCTGTGTAAGTTGTTGGTGCTGTGTAAGTTGTTGGTTCTCTGTATGTTGTTGGTGGTGTGTAAGTTGTTGGTTCTGTGTATGTTGTTGGTGCTGTGTAAGTTGTTGCTGTGTCAGTTATTGGTGCTATGTAAGTTGTTGTTGCTGTGTAAGTTGTTGGTTCTGTGTAAGTTGTTGCTGCTGTGTAAGTTGTTGCTGCTGTGTAAGTTGTTGCTGCTCTGTAATTTGTTGGTGCTGTGTAAGTTGTTGGTGTTGTTTATGTTGTTGCTGCTGTGTAAGTTGTTGGTGCTGTGTAAGTTGTTGGTTCTGTGTATGTTGTTGGTGGTGTGTAAGTTGTTGCTGCTGTGTAAGTTGTTGCTGTCTCAGTTGTTGGTGCTATGTAAGTTGTTTTGCTGTGTAAGTTGTTGGTGCTGTGTAAGCTGTTGCTGCTGTGTAAGTTGTTGCTGCTGTGTAAGTTGTTGCTGCTGTTTAAGTTGTTGGTGCTTTGTAAGTTGTTGGTTCTGTGTACGTTGTTGTTGGAGTGTAAGTTGTTGGTGCTGTGTAAGTTGTTGGTGCTGTGTAAGTTGTTGCTGTGTCAGTTGTTGGCGCTATGTAAGTTGTTGTTGCTGTGTATATTGTAGGTGCGGTGTAAGTTGTTGCTGCTGTGCATTTTGCTGGTGCTGTGTAAGATCTTTTTGCTGTGTAAGTTCTTTTTGCTGTGTCTGTTGTGGGTGCTGGGTAAGTTGTTGGGGCTGTTTAAGTTGTTGCTGTTGTGTAAGTTGTTGGTGCTGTGTAAATTGTTATTGCTGTGTAAGTTGTTGGTGCTGTGTAAGTTGTTGGAGCTGTGGAAGTTCTGCGTGCTGTGTAACTTTGTGCTTTTTAAGTTGCTGGTGCTATGTAATTTGTTGGTGCTGCTTACATTGCTGGTGCTATGTAAGTTCTTGGTGCTATGTAAGTTGTTGATTCTATTTAAGTTGTCGTTGCTGTTTAAGTTGTAGGTTCTGCGTATTTTGCTGGTCCATTGTAAGTTGTTTGTTCTGTGTATGTTGTTGGTGCTGTGTAAGTTGTTGGTGCTGTGTAAGTTGTTGGTGCTGTGAAAGTTGTTGATGCTGTGTAAGTGGTTGCTGCTGTGTAAGTTGTTGGTGTTGTGTAAGTTGTAGGTTCTGCGTATTTTGCTGGTGCATTGTAAGTTGTTGGTTCTGTGTATGTTGTTGGTGCTGTGAAAGTTGTTGGTGCTGTGTAATTTGTTGGTGCTGTGTAAGTTGTTGCTGCTGTGTAAATAGTTGCTGCTGTATAAGTTGTTGGTGCTGTGTAAGTTGTTGCTGCTGTGTAAGTTGTTGGTGCTGTGTAAGTTGTTGGTTCTCTGTATGTTGTTGGTGGTGTGTAAGTTGTTGGTTCTGTGTATGTTGTTGGTGGTGTGTAAGTTGTTGCTGCTGTGTAAGTTGTTGCTGTCTCAGTTGTTGGTGCTATGTAAGTTGTTTTGCTGTGTAAGTTGTTGGTTCTGTGTAAGCTGTTGCTGCTGTGTAAGTTATTGCTGCTGTGTAAGTTGTTGCTGCTGTTTAAGTTGTTGGTGCTTTGTAAGTTGTTGGTTCTGTGTACGTTGTTGTTGGAGTGTAAGTTGTTGTTGCTGTGTAAGTTGTTGCCTTTGTGTAAGTTGTTGGTGCTGTGTAAGTTGTTGGTGCTGTTTAAGTTGTTGCTGTGTCAGTTGTTGGCGCTATGTAAGTTGTTGTTGCTGTGTATATTGTAGGTGCGGTGTAAGTTGTTGGTGCTGTGCAATTTGCTGGTGCTGTGTAAGATCTTTTTGCTGTGTAAGTTCTTTTTGCTGTGTCTGTTGTAGGTGCTGGGTAAGTTGTTGGGGCTGTGTAAGTTGTTGCTGTTTTGTAAGTTGTTGGTGCTGTGTAAGTTGTTATTGCTGTGTAAGTTGTTGGTGCTGTGTAAGTTGTTGGAGCTGTGGAAGTTCTGCGTGCTGTGTAACTTGGTGCTTTTTAAGTTGCTGGTGCTATGTAATTTGTTGGTGCTGTTTACATTGTTGGTGCTATGTAAGTTCTTGGTGCTATGTAAGTTGTTGATTCTATTTAAGTTGTCGTTGCTGTTTAAGTTGTAGGTTCTGCGTATTTTGCTGGTGCATTGTAAGTTGTTGGTTCTGTGTATGTTGTTGGTGCTGTGTAAGTTGTTGGTGCTGTGTAAGTTGTTGGTGCTGTGAAAGTTGTTGATGCTGTGTAAGTGGTTGCTGCTGTGTAAGTTGTTGGTGTTGTGTAAGTTGTAGGTTCTGCGTATTTTGCTGGTGCATTGTAAGTTGTTGGTGCTGTGTAAGTTGTTGCTGTGTCAGTTGTTGGTGCTATGTAAGTTGTTGTTGCTGTGTATATTGTAGGTGCTGTGTAAGTTGTTGGTGCTGTGTAATTTGCTGGTGCTGTGTAAGATCTTTTTGCTGTGTAAGTTGTTTTTGCTGTGTCTGTTGTAGGTGATGGGTAAGTTGTTGCTGCTGTGTAATTTGTTGGTGCTGTGTAAGTTGTTGGTGTTGTGTAAGTTGTTGGTGCTGCGTAAGTTTTTGCTGTTGTGTACGTTGTTGGTGCTGTGTACGTTTTTGGTGCTGTGTAAGTTGTTGGTGCTGTGTAATTTGTTGGTGCTGTGTACGTTTTTGGTGCTGTGTAAGTTGTTGGTGCTGTGTAAGTTGTTTTGCTGTGTAAGTTGTAGGTGCTGTGTAAGTTGTTGGTGCTGTGTAAGTTGTTGATGCGGTGTATGTTGTTGGTGCTGTGTAAGTTGTTGCTGTTGTGTAAGTTGTTGGTGCTGTGTAAGTTGTTGGTGTTGTGTAAGTTGTTGGTGCTGTGTAATTTGTTCGTGGTTTGTAACTTGTTGTTGCGGTGTAAGTTGTTGGTGCTGTGTAAGTTGTTGTTGCTTTTTAAGTTGTTGGTGCTGTGTAAGTTGTTGCTGTGTCAGTTATTGGTGCTATGTAAGTTGTTGTTGCTGTTTATATTGTAGGTGCTGTGTAAGTTGTTGGTGCTGTGTACTTTGCTGGTGCTCTGTAAGATCTTTTTGCTGTGTAAGTTGTTTTTGCTGTGTCTGTTTTAGGTGCTGGGTAATTTGTTGGGGCTGTGTAAGTTGTTGCTGTTCTGTAAGTTGTTGGTGCTGTGTAAGTTGTTGGTGCTGTGTAAGTTGTTTTTTTGGTGTAAGTTGTTGGTGCTGTGTAAGTTATTTTGCTTTGTAAGTTGAAGGTGCTGTGCAAGTTGTTGATGCTGTGTAAGTTGTTGGTGCTGTGTAAGTTGTTGGTGTTGTGTAAGTTGTTGGTGCTGTTAAGTTGTTGCTATTGTGTAGGTTGTTGGTGCTGTGTACGTTTTTGTGCTGTGTAAGTTGTTGGTGCTGTGTAATTTGTTGGTGCTGTGTACGTTTTTGGTGCTGTGTAAGTTGTTGGTTCTGTGTAAGTTGTTTGGCTGTGTAAGTTTTTCGTGCTTTGTAAGTTGTTATTGCTGTGTAAGTTGTTGGTGCTGTGTAAGTTGTTTTTGCTGTGTAAGTTGTAGGTGCTGTGTAAGTTGTTGGTGCTGTGTAAGTTGTTGATGCGGTGTAAGTTGTTGGTGCTGTGTAAGTTGTTGCTGCTGTGTAAGTTGTTGGTGTTGTGTAAGTTGTGGGTGCTGTGTAATTTTTTCGTGGTTTGTAACTTGTTGCGGTCTAAGTTGTTGGTGCTGTGTAAGTTGTTGTTGCTTTTTAAGTTGTTGGTGCTGTGTAAGTTGTTGGTGCTGTGTAATTTGTTTTTGCTGTGTAAGTTGTTGGTGCTGTGGAAGTTCTGTGTGCTGTGTAACTTGGTGCTTTTTAAGTTGCTGGTGCTATGTAATTTGTTGGTGCTGTTTACATTGTTGGTGCTATGTAAGTTCTTGGCGTTATGTAAGTTGTTGATTCTATTTAACTTGACGTTGCTGTTTAAGTTGTAGGTTCTGCGTATTTTGCTGGTGCTTTGAAGTTGTTGGTTCTGTGTATGTTGCTGGTGCTGTGTAATTTGATGGTGCTGTGTAAGTAGTTGGTGCTGTGAAAGTTGTTGATGCTGTGTAAGTGGTTGCTGCTGTGTAAGTTGTTGGTGTTGTGTAAGTTGTCGGTTCTGCGTATTTTGCTGGTGCATTGTAAGTTGTTGGTTCTGTGTATGTTGTTGGTGCTGTGAAAGTTGTTGGTGCTGTGTAATTTGTTGGTGCTGTGTAAGTTGTTGCTGCTGTGTAAATAGTTGCTGCTGTGTAAGTTGTTGGTGCTGTGTAAGTTGTTGCTGCTGTGTAAGTTGTTGGTGCTGTGTAAGTTGTTGGTTCTCTGTATGTTGTTGGTGGTGTGTAAGTTGTTGGTTCTGTGTATGTTGTTGGTGGTGTGTAAGTTGTTGCTGCTGTGTAAGTTGTTGCTGTCTCAGTTGTTCGTGCTATGTAAGTTGTTTTGCTGTGTAAGTTGTTGGTTCTGTGTAAGCTGTTGCTTCTGTGTAAGTTATTGCTGCTGTGTAAGTTGTTGCTGCTGTTTAAGTTGTTGGTGCTTTGTAAGTTGTTGGTTCTGTGTACGTTGTTGTTGGAGTGTAAGTTGTTGTTGCTGTGTAAGTTGTTGCCTTTGTGTAAGTTGTTGGTGCTGTGTAAGTTGTTGGTGCTGTGTAAGTTGTTGCTGTGTCAGTTGTTGGCGCTATGTAAGTTGTTGTTGCTGTGTATATTGTAGGTGCGGTGTAAGTTGTTGGTGCTGTGCAATTTGCTGGTGCTGTGTAAGATCTTTTTGCTGTGTAAGTTCTTTTTGCTGTGTCTGTTGTAGGTGCTGGGTAAGTTGTTGGGGCTGTGTAAGTTGTTGCTGTTGTGTAAGTTGTTGGTGCTGTGTAAGTTGTTATTGCTGTGTAAGTTGTTGGTGCTGTGTAAGTTGTTGGAGCTGTGGAAGTTCTGCGTGCTGTGTAACTTGGTGCTTTTTATGTTGCTGGTGCTATGTAATTTGTTGGTGCTGTTTACATTGTTGGTGCTATGTTAGTTCTTGGTGCTATGTAAGTTTTTGATTCTATTTAAGTTGTCGTTGCTGTTTAAGTTGTAGGTTCTGCGTATTTTGCTGGTCCATTGTAAGTTGTTGGTTCTGTGTATGTTGTTGGTGCTGTTTAAGTTGTTGGTGCTGTGTAAGTTGTTGGTGCTGTGAAAGTTGTTGATGCTGTGTAAGTGGTTGCTGCTGTGTAAGTTGTTGGTGTTGTGTAAGTTGTAGGTTTCGCGTATTTTGCTGGTGCATTGTAAGTTGTTGGTGCTGTGTAAGTTGTTGCTGTGTCAGTTGTTGGTGCTATGTAAGTTGTTGTTGCTGTTTATATTGTAGGTGCTGTGTAAGTTGTTGGTGCTGTGTAATTTGCTGGTGCTGTGTAAGATCTTTTTGCTGTGTAAGTTGTTTTTGCTGTGTCTGTTGTAGGTGTTGGGTAAGTTGTTGGGGCTGTGTAAGTTGTTGCTGTTGTGTAAGTTGTTGGTGCTGTGTAAGTTGTTGGTGCTGTGTAAGTTGTTGCTGTTGTGTAATTTATTGGTGCTGTGTAAGTTGTTGGTGCTGTGTAAGTTGTTTTGCTGTGTAAGTTTTTCGTGCTTTGTAATTTGTTATTGCTGTGTAAGTTGTTGGTGCTGTGTAAGTTGTTTTTACTGTGTAAGTTGTAGGTGCTGTGTAAGTTGTTGGTGCTGTGTAAGTTGTTGATGCGGTGTATGTTGTTGGTGCTGTGTAAGTTGTTGCTGTTGTGTAAGTTGTTGGTGCTGTGTAAGTTGTTGGTGTTGTGTAAGTTGTTGGTGCTGTGTAATTTGTTCGTGGTTTGTAACTTGTTGTTGCGGTGTAAGTTGTTGGTGCTGTGTAATTTGCTGGTGCTCTGTAAGATCTTTTTGCTGTGTAAGTTGTTTTTGCTGTGTCTGTTTTAGGTGCTGGGTAATTTGTTGGGGCTGTGTAAGTTGTTGCTGTTGTGTAAGTTGTTGGTGCTGTGTAAGTTGTTGTTGCTGTGTAAGTTGTTGCTGTTGTGTAATTTGTTGGTGCTGTGTAAGTTGTTTTTTTGGTGTAAGTTGTTGGTGCTGTGTAAGTTATTTTGCTGTGTAAGTTGAAGGTGCTGTGCAAGTTGTTGGTGCTGTGTAAGTTGTTGGTGCTGTGTAAGTTGTTGGTGTTGTGTAAGTTGTTGGTGCTGTTAAGTTGTTGCTATTGTGTAAGTTGTTGGTGCTGTGTACGTTTTTGTGCTGTGTAAGTTGTTGGTGCTGTGTAATTTGTTGGTGCTGTGTACGTTTTTGCTGCTGTGTAAGTTGTTGGTTCTTTGTAAGTTGTTTTGCTGTGTAAGTTTTTCGTGCTTTGTAAGTTTTTATTGCTGTGTAAGTTGTTGGTGCTGTGTAAGTTGTTTTTGCTGTGTAAGTTGTAGGTGCTGTGTAAGTTGTTGGTGCTTTGTAAGTTGTTGATGCGGTGTAAGTTGTTGGTGCTGTGTAAGTTGTTGCTGTTGTGTAAGTTTTTGGTGCTGTGTAAGTTGTTGGTGTTGTGTAAGTTGTTGGTGCTGTGTTATTTGTTTGTGGTTTGTAACTTGTTGTTGCGGTGTAAGTTGCTGGTGCTGTGTAAGTTGTTGTTGCTTTTTAAGTTGTTGGTGCTGTGTAAGTTGTTGGTGCTGTGTAAGTTGTTGCTGCTTTTTAAGTTGCTGGTGCTATGTAATTTGTTGGTGCTGTTTACATTGTTGGTGCTATGTACGTTGCTGGTGCTATGTAAGTTGTTGATTCTATTTAAGTTGTCATTGCTGTTTAAATTGTAGGTTCTGCGTATTTTGCTGGTCCATTGTAAGTTGTTGGTTCTGTGTATGTTGTTGGTGCTGTGTAAGTTGTTGGTGCTGTGTAAGTTGTTGGTGCTGTGTAAGTGGTTGCTGCTGTGTAAGTTGTTGGTGTGTAAGTTGTAGGTTCTGCGTATTTTGCTGGTGCATTGTAAGTTGTTGGTTCTGTGTATGTTATTGGTGCTGTGTAAATTGTTGCTGCTGTGTAAATGGTTGCTGCTGTGTAAGTTGGTCGTGCTGTGTAAGTTGTTGCTGCTGTGTAAGTTGTTGGTGCTGTGTAAGTTGTTGGTTCTCTGTATGTTGTTGGTGGTGTGTAAGTTGTTGGTTCTGTGTATGTTGTTGGTGCTGTGTAAGTTGTTGCTGTGTCAGTTATTGGTGCTATGTAAGTTGTTGTTGCTGTGTAAGTTGTTGGTTCTTTGTAAGTTGTTTTGCTGTGTAAGTTTTTCGTGCTTTGTAAGTTTTTATTGCTGTGTAAGTTGTTGGTGCTGTGTAAGTTGTTTTTGCTGTGTAAGTTGTAGGTGCTGTGTAAGTTGTTGGTGCTTTGTAAGTTGTTGATGCGGTGTAAGTTGTTGGTGCTGTGTAAGTTGTTGCTGTTGTGTAAGTTTTTGGTGCTGTGTAAGTTGTTGGTGTTGTGTAAGTTGTTGGTGCTGTGTTATTTGTTTGTGGTTTGTAACTTGTTGTTGCGGTGTAAGTTGTTGGTGCTGTGTAAGTTGTTGTTGCTTTTTAAGTTGTTGGTGCTGTGTAAGTTGTTGGTGCTGTGTAAGTTGTTGCTGCTTTTTAAGTTGCTGGTGCTATGTAATTTGTTGGTGCTGTTTACATTGTTGGTGCTATGTACGTTGCTGGTGCTATGTAAGTTGTTGATTCTATTTAAGTTGTCATTGCTGTTTAAATTGTAGGTTCTGCGTATTTTGCTGGTCCATTGTAAGTTGTTGGTTCTGTGTATGTTGTTGGTGCTGTGTAAGTTGTTGGTGCTGTGTAAGTTGTTGGTGCTGTGTAAGTGGTTGCTGCTGTGTAAGTTGTTGGTGTGTAAGTTGTAGGTTCTGCGTATTTTGCTGGTGCATTGTAAGTTGTTGGTTCTGTGTATGTTATTGGTGCTGTGTAAATTGTTGCTGCTGTGTAAATGGTTGCTGCTGTGTAATTTGGTGGTGCTGTGTAAGTTGTTGCTGCTGTGTAAGTTGTTGGTGCTGTGTAAGTTGTTGGTTCTCTGTATGTTGTTGGTGGTGTGTAAGTTGTTGGTTCTGTGTATGTTGTTGGTGCTGTGTAAGTTGTTGCTGTGTCAGTTATTGGTGCTATGTAAGTTGTTGTTGCTGTGTAAGTTGTTGGTTCTGTGTAAGTTGTTGCTGCTGTGTAAGTTGTTGCTGCTGTGTAAGTTGTTGCTGCTCTGTAATTTGTTGGTGCTGTGTAAGTTGTTGGTGTTGTTTAAGTTGTTGCTGCTGTGTAAGTTGTTGGTGCTGTGTAAGTTGTTGGTTCTGTGTATGTTGTTGGTGGTGTGTAAGTTGTTGCTGCTGTGTAAGTTGTTGCCGTCTCAGTTGTTCGTGCTATGTAAGTTGTTTTGCTGTGTAAGTTGTTGGTTCTGTGTAAGCTGTTGCTGCTGTGTAAGTTATTGCTGCAGTGTAAGTTGTTGCTGCTGTTTAAGTTGTTGGTGCTTTGTAAGTTGTTGGTTCTGTGTACGTTGTTGTTGGAGTGTAAGTTGTTGTTGCTGTGTAAGTTGTTGCCTTTGTGTAAGTTGTTGGTGCTGTGTAAGTTGTTGGTGCTGTGTAAGTTGTTGCTGTGTCAGTTGTTGGCGCTATGTAAGTTGTTGTTGCTGTGTATATTGTAGGTGCGGTGTAAGTTGTTGGTGCTGTGCAATTTGCTGGTGCTGTGTAAGATCGATTTGCTGTGTAAGTTCTTTTTGCTGTGTCTGTTGTAGGTGCTGGGTAAGTTGTTGGGGCTGTGTAAGTTGTTGCTGTTGTGTAAGTTGTTGGTGCTGTGTAAGTTGTTATTGCTGTGTAAGTTGTCGGTGCTGTGTAAGTTGTTGGAGCTGTGGAAGTTCTGCGTGCTGTGTAACTTGGTGCTTTTTAAGTTGCTGGTGCTATGTAATTTGTTGGTGCTGTTTACATTGTTGGTGCTATGTTAGTTCTTGGTGCTATGTAAGTTTTTGATTCTATTTAAGTTGTCGTTGCTGTTTAAGTTGTAGGTTCTGCGTATTTTGCTGGTCCATTGTAAGTTGTTGGTTCTGTGTATGTTGTTGGTGCTGTTTAAGTTGTTGGTGCTGTGTAAGTTGTTGGTGCTGTGAAAGTTGTTGATGCTGTGTAAGTGGTTGCTGCTGTGTAAGTTGTTGGTGTTGTGTAAGTTGTAGGTTCTGCGTATTTTGCTGGTGCATTGTAAGTTGTTGGTGCTGTGTAAGTTGTTGTTGCTGTGTAAGTTGTTGCTGTGTCAGTTTTTGGTGCCATGTAAGTTGTTGTTGCTGTTTATATTGTAGGTGCTGTGTAAGTTGTTGGTGCTGTGTAATTTGCTGGTGCTCTGTAAGATCTTTTTGCAGTGTAAGTTGTTTTTGCTGTGTCTGTTTTAGGTGCTGGGTAATTTGTTGGGGCTGTGTAAGTTGTTGCTGTTGTGTAAGTTGTTGGTGCTGTGTAAGTTGTTGGTGCTGTGTAAGTTGTTGCTGTTGTGTAATTAGTTGGTGCTGTGTAAGTTGTTTTTTTGGTGTAAGTTGTTGGTGCTGTGTAAGTTATTTTGCTGTGTAAGTTGAAGGTGCTGTGCAAGTTGTTGGTGCTGTGTAAGTTGTTGGTGCTGTGTTAGTTGTTGGTGTTCTGTAAGTTGTTGGTGCTGTTAAGTTGTTGCTATTGTGTAAGTTGTTGGTGCTGTGTACGTTTTTGTGCTGTGTAAGTTGTTGGTGCTGTGTAATTTGTTGGTGCTGTGTACGTTTTTGCTGCTGTGTAAGTTGTTGGTTCTTTGTAAGTTGTTTTGCTGAGTAAGTTTTTCGTGCTTTGTAAGTTTTTATTGCTGTGTAAGTTGTTGGTGCTGTGTAAGTTGTTTTTGCTGTGTAAGTTGTAGGTGCTGTGTAAGTTGTTGGTGCTGTGTAAGTTGTTGATGCGGTGTAAGTTGTTGGTGCTGTGTAAGTTGTTGCTGTTGTGTAAGTTTTTGGTGCTGTGTAAGTTGTTGGTGTTGTGTAAGTTGTTGGTGCTGTGTTATTTGTTTGTGGTTTGTAACTTGTTGTTGCGGTGTAAGTTGTTGGTGCTGTGTAAGTTGTTGTTGCTTTTTAAGTTGTTGGTGCTGTGTAAGTTGTTGGTGCTGTGTAAGTTGTTGCTGCTTTTTAAGTTGCTGGTGCTATGTATGTTGTTGGTGCTGTTTACATTGTTGGTGCTATGTAAGTTGCTGGTGCTATGTAAGTTGTGATTCTATTTAAGTTGTCATTGCTGTTTAAATTGTAGGTTCTGCGTATTTTGCTGGTCCATTGTAAGTTGTTGGTTCTGTGTATGTTGTTGGTGCTGTGTAAGTTGTTGGTGCTGTGTAAGTTGTTGGTGCTGTGAAAGTTGTTGGTGCTGTGTAAGTGGTTGCTGCTGTGTAAGTTGTTGGTGTTGTGTAAGTTGTAGGTTCTGTGTATTTTGCTGGTGCATTGTAAGTTGTTGGTTCTGTGTATGTTATTGGTGCTGTGTAAATTGTTGCTGCTGTGTAAATGGTTGCTGCTGTGTAAGTTGGTGGTGCTGTGTAAGTTGTTGCTGCTGTGTAAGTTGTTGGTGCTGTGTAAGTTGTTGGTTCTCTGTATGTTGTTGGTGGTGTGTAAGTTGTTGGTTCTGTGTATGTTGTTGGTGCTGTGTAAGTTGTTGCTGTGTCAGTTATTGGTGCTATGTAAGTTGTTGTTGCTGTGTAAGTTGTTGGTTCTGTGTAAGTTGTTGCTGCTGTGTAAGTTGTTGCTGCTGTGTAAGTTGTTGCTGCTCTGTAATTTGTTGGTGCTGTGTAAGTTGTTGGTGTTGTTTATGTTGTTGCTGCTGTGTAAGTTGTTGGTGCTGTGTAAGTTGTTGGTTCTGTGTATGTTGTTGGTGGTGTGTAAGTTGTTGCTGCTGTGTAAGTTGTTGCTGTCTCAGTTGTTGGTGCTATGTAAGTTGTTTTGCTGTGTAAGTTGTTGGTGCTGTGTAAGCTGTTGCTGCTGTGTAAGTTATTGCTGCTGTGTAAGTTGTTGCTGCTGTTTAAGTTGTTGGTGCTTTGTAAGTTGTTGGTTCTGTGTACGTTGTTGTTGGAGTGTAAGTTGTTGTTGCTGTGTAAGTTGTTGCCTTTGTGTAAGTTGTTGGTGCTGTGTAAGTTGTTGGTGCTGTGTAAGTTGTTGCTGTGTCAGTTGTTGGCGCTATGTAAGTTGTTGTTGCTGTGTATATTGTAGGTGCGGTGTAAGTTGTTGCTGCTGTGCATTTTGCTGGTGCTGTGTAAGATCTTTTTGCTGTGTAAGTTCTTTTTGCTGTGTCTGTTGTGGGTGCTGGGTAAGTTGTTGGGGCTGTTTAAGTTGTTGCTGTTGTGTAAGTTGTTGGTGCTGTGTAAGTTGTTATTGCTGTGTAAGTTGTTGGTGCTGTGTAAGTTGTTGGAGCTGTGGAAGTTCTGCGTGCTGTGTAACTTTGTGCTTTTTAAGTTGCTGGTGCTATGTAATTTGTTGGTGCTGCTTACATTGCTGGTGCTATGTAAGTTCTTGGTGCTATGTAAGTTGTTGATTCTATTTAAGTTGTCGTTGCTGTTTAAGTTGTAGGTTCTGCGTATTTTGCTGGTCCATTGTAAGTTGTTTGTTCTGTGTATGTTGTTGGTGCTGTGTAAGTTGTTGGTGCTGTGTAAGTTGTTGGTGCTGTGAAAGTTGTTGATGCTGTGTAAGTGGTTGCTGCTGTGTAAGTTGTTGGTGTTGTGTAAGTTGTAGGTTCTGCGTATTTTGCTGGTGCATTGTAAGTTGTTGGTGCTGTGTAAGTTGTTGCTGTGTCAGTTGTTGGTGCTATGTAAGTTGTTGTTGCTGTGTATATTGTAGGTGCTGTGTAAGTTGTTGGTGCTGTGTAATTTGCTGGTGCTGTGTAAGTTGTTGGTGCTGTGTGAGTTGTTGCTGTTGTGTAATTTATTGGTGCTGTGTAAGTTGTTTTTGTGGTGTAAGTTGTTGGTGCTGTGTAAGTTATATTGCTGTGTAAGTTTTTTTTGCTGTGTCTGTTGTAGGTGATGGGTAAGTTGTTGGGGCTGTGTAAGTTGTTGCTGTTGTGTAAGTTGTTGGTGCTGTGTAAGTTGTTGGTGCTGCGTGAGTTGTTGCTGTTGTGTAATTTATTGGTGCTGTGTAAGTTGTTTTTGTGGTGTAAGTTGTTGGTGCTGTGTAAGTTATTTTGCTGTGTAAGTTGATGGTGCTGTGCAAGTTGTTGGTGCTGTGTAATTTGTTGGTGCTGTGTAAGTTGTTGGTGTTGTGTAAGTTGTTGGTGCTGTGTAAGTTGTTGCTGTTGTGTACGTTGTTGGTGCTGTGTACGTTTTTGGTGCTGTGTAAGTTGTTGGTGCTGTGTAATTTGTTGGTGCTGTGTACGTTTTTGGTGCTGTGTAAGTTGTTGGTGCTGTGTAAATTGTTTTTCTGTAAGTTTTTCGTGCTTTGTAATTTGTTATTGCTGTGTAAGTTGTTGGTGCTGTGTAAGTTGTTTTTGCTGTGTAAGTTGTAGGTGCTGTGTAAGTTGTTGGTGCTGTGTAAGTTGTTGATGCGGTGTATGTTGTTGGTGCTGTGTAAGTTGTTGCTGTTGTGTAAGTTGTTGGTGCTGTGTAAGTTGTTGGTGTTGTGTAAGTTGTTGGTGCTGTGTAATTTGTTCGTGGTTTGTAACTTGTTGTTTCGGTGTAAGTTGTTGTTGCTTTTTAAGTTGTTGGTGCTGTGTAAGTTGTTGCTGTGTCAGTTTTTGGTGCTATGTAAGTTGTTGTTGCTGTTGATATTGTAGGTGCTGTGTAAGTTGTTGGTGCTGTGTAATTTGCTGGTGCTCTGTAAGATCTTTTTGCTGTGTAAGTTGTTTTTGCTGTGTCTGTTTTAGGTGCTGGGTAATTTGTTGGGGCTGTGTAAGTTGTTGCTGTTGTGTAAGTTGTTGGTGCTGTGTAAGTTGTTGGTGCTGTGTAAGTTGTTGCTGTTGTGTAATTTGTTGGTGCTGTGTAAGTTGTTTTTTTGGTGTAAGTTGTTGGTGCTGTGTAAGTTATTTTGCTGTGTAAGTTGAAGGTGCTGTGCAAGTTGTTGGTGCTGTGTAAGTTGTTGGTGCTGTGTAAGTTGTTGGTGTTGTGTAAGTTGTTGGTGCTGTTAAGTTGTTGCTATTGTGTAAGTTGTTGGTGCTGAGTAAGTTTTTGTGCTGTGTAAGTTGTTGGTTCTGTGTAATTTGTTGAGGCTGTGTACGTTTTTGGTGCTGTGTAAGTTGTTGGTTCTGTGTAAGTTGTTTTGCTGTGTAAGTTTTTCGTGCTTTGTAAGTTGTTATTGCTGTGTAAGTTGTTGGTGCTGTGTAAGTTGTTTTTGCTGTGTAAGTTGTAGGTGCTGTGTAAGTTGTTGGTGCTGTTGAAGTTGTTGATGCGGTGTAAGTTGTTGGTGCTGTGTAAGTTGTTGCTGTTGTGTAAGTTGTTGGTGCTGTGTAAGTTGTTGGTGTTGTGTAAGTTGTTGGTGCTGTGTTATTTGTTTGTGGTTTGTAACTTGTTGTTGCGGTGTAAGTTGTTGGTGCTGTGTAAGTTGTTGTTGCTTTTTAAGTTGTTGGTGCTGTGTAAGTTGTTGCTGTGTCAGTTTTTGGTGCTATGTAAGTTGTTGTTGCTGTGTATATTGTAGATGCTGTGTAAGTTGTGGGTGCTGTGTAATTTGCTGGTGCTGTGTAAGGTCTTTTTGCTGTGTAAGTTGTTTTTGCTGTGTCTGTTGTAGGTGATGGGTAAGTTGTTGGGGCTGTGTAAGTTGTTGCTGTTGTGTAAGTTGTTGGTGCTGTGTAAGTTGTTGGTGCTGTGTAAGTTGTTGCTGTTGTGTAATTTATTGGTGCTGTGTAAGTTGTTTTTGTGGTGTAAGTTGTTGGTGCTGTGTAAGTTATTTTGCTGTGTAAGTTGATGGTGCTGTGCAAGTTGTTGGTGCTGTGTAATTTGTTGGTGCTGTGTAAGTTGTTGGTGTTGTGTAAGTTGTTGGTGCTGTGTAAGTTGTTGCTGTTGTGTACGTTGTTGGTGCTGTGTACGTTTTTGGTGCTTTGTAAGTTGTTGGTGCTGCGTAAGTTGTTTTGCTGTGTAAGTTTTTCGTGCTTTGTAATTTGTTATTGCTGTGTAAGTTGTTGGTGCTGTGTAAGTTGTTTTTGCAGTGTAAGTTGTAGGTGCTGTGTAAGTTGTTGGTGCTGTGTAAGTTGTTGATGCGGTGTATGTTGTTGGTGCTGTGTAAGTTGTTGCTGTTGTGTAAGTTGTTGCTGTTGTGTAAGTTGTTGGTGCTGTGTAAGTTGTTGGTGTTGTGTAAGTTGTTGGTGCTGTGTAATTTGTTCGTGGTTTGTAACTTTTTGTTTCGGTGTAAGTTGTTGGTGCTGTGTAAGTTGTTGTTGCTTTTTAAGTTGTTGGTGCTGTGTAAGTTGTTGCTGTGTCAGTTTCTGGTGCTATGTAAGTTGTTGTTGCTGTTGATATTGTAGGTGCTGTGTAAGTTGTTGGTGCTGTGTAATTTGCTGGTGCTCTGTAAGATCTTTTTGCTGTGTAAGTTGTTTTTGCTGTGTCTGTTTTAGGTGCTGGGTAATTTGTTGGGGCTGTGTAAGTTGTTGCTGTTGTGTAAGTTGTTGGTGCTGTGTAAGTTGTTTTTGCTGTGTAAGTTGTAGGTGCTGTGTAAGTTGTTGGTGCTGTGTAAGTTGTTGGTGCTGTGTAAGTTGTTGCTGTTGTGTAATTTATTGGTGCTGTGTAAGTTGTTTTTGTGGTGTAAGTTGTTGGTGCTGTGTAAGTTATTTTGCTGTGTAAGTTGATGGTGCTGTGCAAGTTGTTGGTGCTGTGTAATTTGTTGGTGCTGTGTAAGTTGTTGGTGTTGTGTAAGTTGTTGGTGCTGTGTAAGTTGTTGCTGTTGTGTACGTTGTTGGTGCTGTGTACGTTTTTGGTGCTTTGTAAGTTGTTGGTGCTGCGTAATTTGTTGGTGCTGTGTACGTTTTTGGTGCTGTGTAGGTTGTTGGTGCTGTGTAAGTTGTTTTGCTGTGTAAGTTTTTCGTGCTTTGTAATTTGTTATTGCTGTGTAAGTTGTTGGTGCTGTGTAAGTTGTTTTTGCTGTGTAAGTTGTAGGTGCTGTGTAAGTTGTTGGTGCTGTGTAAGTTGTTGATGCGGTGTATGTTGTTGGTGCTGTGTAAGTTGTTGCTGTTGTGTAAGTTGTTGGTGCTGTGTAAGTTGTTGGTGTTGTGTAAGTTGTTGGTGCTGTGTAATTTGTTCGTGGTTTGTAACTTGTTGTTTCGGTGTAAGTTGTTGGTGCTGTGTAAGTTGTTGTTGCTTTTTAAGTTGTTGGTGCTGTGTAAGTTGTTGCTGTGTCAGTTTTTGGTGCTATGTAAGTTGTTGTTGCTGTTGATATTGTAGGTGCTGTGTAAGTTGTTGGTGCTGTGTAATTTGCTGGTGCTCTGTAAGATCTTTTTGCTGTGTAAGTTGTTTTTGCTGTGTCTGTTTTAGGTGCTGGGTAATTTGTTGGGTCTGTGTAAGTTGTTGCTGTTGTGTAAGTTGTTGGTGCTGTGTAAGTTGTTGGTGCTGTGTAAGTTGTTGCTGTTGTGTAATTTGTTGGTGCTGTGTAAGTTGTTTTTTTGGTGTAAGTTGTTGGTGCTGTGTAAGTTATTTTGCTGTGTAAGTTGAAGGTGCTGTGCAAGTTGTTGGTGCTGTTTAAGTTGTTGCTGCTGTGTACGTTGTTGGTGTTGTGTAAGTTGTTGGTGCTGTTAAGTTGTTGCTATTGTGTAAGTTGTTGGTGCTGTGTACGTTTTTGTGCTTTGTAAGTTGTTGGTGCTGTGTAATTTGTTGGGGCTGTGTACTTTTTTGGTGCTGTGTAAGTTGTTGGTTCTGTGTAAGTTGTTTTGCTGTGTAAGTTTTTCGTGCTTTGTAAGTTGTTATTGCTGTGTAAGTAGTTGGTGCTGTGTAAGTTGTTTTTGCTGTGTAAGTTGTAGGTGCTGTGTAAGTTGTTGGTGCTGTTGAAGTTGTTGATGCGGTGTAAGTTGTTGGTGCTGTGTAAGTTGTTGCTGTTGTGTAAGTTGTTGGTGCTGTGTAAGTTGTTGGTGTTGTGTAAGTTGTTGGTGCTGTGTTATTTGTTTGTTGTTTGTAACTTGTTGTTGCGGTGTAAGTTGTTGGTGCTGTGTAAGTTGTTGTTGCTTTTTAAGTTGTTGGTGCTGTGTAAGTTGTTGCTGTGTCAGTTTTTGGTGCTATGTAAGTTGTTGTTGCTGTGTATATTGTAGGTGCTGTGTAAGTTGTTGGTGCTGTGTAATTTGCTGGTGCTGTGTAAGATCTTTTTGCTGTGTAAGTTGTTTTTGCTGTGTCTGTTGTAGGTGATGGGTAAGTTGTTGGGGCTGTGTAAGTTGTTGCTGTTGTGTAAGTTGTTGGTGCTGTGTAAGTTGTTGGTGCTGTGTAAGTTGTTGCTGTTGTGTAATTTATTGGTGCTGTGTAAGTTGTTTTTGTGGTGTAAGTTGTTGGTGCTGTGTAAGTTATTTTGCTGTGTAAGTTGATGGTGCTGTGCAAGTTGTTGGTGCTGTGTAATTTGTTTGTGCTGTGTAAGTTGTTGGTGTTGTGTAAGTTGTTGGTGCTGTGTAAGTTGTTGCTGTTTTGTACGTTGTTGGTGCTGTGTACGTTTTTGGTGCTGTGTAAGTTGTTGGTGCTGCGTAATTTGTTGGTGCTGTGTACGTTTTTGGTGCTGTGTAAGTTGTTGGTGCTGTGTAAGTTGTTTTGCTGTGTAAGTTTTTCGTGCTTTGTAATTTGTTATTGCTGTGTAAGTTGTTGGTGCTGTGTAAGTTGTTTTTGCAGTGTAAGTTGTAGGTGCTGTGTAAGTTGTTGGTGCTGTGTAAGTTGTTGATGCGGTGTATGTTGTTGGTGCTGTGTAAGTTGTTGCTGTTGTGTAAGTTGTTGCTGTTGTGTAAGTTGTTGGTGCTGTGTAAGTTGTTGGTGTTGTGTAAGTTGTTGGTGCTGTGTAATTTGTTCGTGGTTTGTAACTTTTTGTTTCGGTGTAAGTTGTTGGTGCTGTGTAAGTTGTTGTTGCTTTTTAAGTTGTTGGTGCTGTGTAAGTTGTTGCTGTGTCAGTTTCTGGTGCTATGTAAGTTGTTGTTGCTGTTGATATTGTAGGTGCTGTGTAAGTTGTTGGTGCTGTGTAATTTGCTGGTGCTCTGTAAGATCTTTTTGCTGTGTAAGTTGTTTTTGCTGTGTCTGTTTTAGGTGCTGGATAATTTGTTGGGGCTGTGTAAGTTGTTGCTGTTGTGTAAGTTGTTGGTGCTGTGTAAGTTGTTTTTGCTGTGTAAGTTGTAGGTGCTGTGTAAGTTGTTGGTGCTGTGTAAGTTGTTGGTGCTGTGTAAGTTGTTGCTGTTGTGTAATTTATTGGTGCTGTGTAAGTTGTTTTTGTGGTGTAAGTTGTTGGTGCTGTGTAAGTTATTTTGCTGTGTAAGTTGATGGTGCTGTGCAAGTTGTTGTTGCTGTGTACTTTGTTGGTGCTGTGTAAGTTGTTGGTGTTGTGTAAGTTGTTGGTGCTGTGTAAGTTGTTGCTGTTGTGTACGTTGTTGGTGCTGTGTACGTTTTTGGTGCTTTGTAAGTTGTTGGTGCTGCGTAATTTGTTGGTGCTGTGTACGTTTTTGGTGCTGTGTAGGTTGTTGGTGCTGTGTAAGTTGTTTTGCTGTGTAAGTTTTTCGTGCTTTGTAATTTGTTATTGCTGTGTAAGTTGTTGGTGCTGTGTAAGTTGTTTTTGCTGTGTAAGTTGTAGGTGCTGTGTAAGTTGTTGGTGCTGTGTAAGTTGTTGATGCGGTGTAAGTTGTTGGTGCTGTGTAAGTTGTTGCTGCTGTGTAAGTTTTTGGTGCTGTGTAAGTTGTTGGTGTGTAAGTTGTTGGTGCGTTGTAAGTTGTTCGTGGTTTGTAACTTGTTTTTGCGTTGTACGTTGTTGGTGCTGTGTTAGTTGTTGTTGCTTTGTAAGTTGTTGGTGCTGTGTAAGTTGTTGCTGTGTCAGTTTTTGGTGCTATGTAAGTTGTTGTTGCTGTTGATATTGTAGGTGCTGTGTAAGTTGTTGGTGCTGTGTAATTTGCTGGTGCTCTGTAAGATCTTTTTGCTGTGTAAGTTGTTTTTGCTGTGTCTGTTTTAGGTGCTGGGTAATTTGTTGGGTCTGTGTAAGTTGTTGCTGTTGTGTAAGTTGTTGGTGCTGTGTAAGTTGTTGGTGCTGTGTAAGTTGTTGCTGTTGTGTAATTTGTTGGTGCTGTGTAAGTTGTTTTTTTGGTGTAAGTTGTTGGTGCTGTGTAAGTTATTTTGCTGTGTAAGTTGAAGGTGCTGTGCAAGTTGTTGGTGCTGTTTAAGTTGTTGCTGCTGTGTACGTTGTTGGTGTTGTGTAAGTTGTTGGTGCTGTTAAGTTGTTGCTATTGTGTAAGTTGTTGGTGCTGTGTACGTTTTTGTGCTTTGTAAGTTGTTGGTGCTGTGTAATTTGTTGGGGCTGTGTACGTTTTTGGTGCTGTGTAAGTTGTTGGTTCTGTGTAAGTTGTTTTGCTGTGTAAGTTTTTCGTGCTTTGTAATTTGTTATTGCTGTGTAAGTTGTTGGTGCTGTGTAAGTTGTTTTTGCTGTGTAAGTTGTAGGTGCTGTGTAAGTTGTTGGTGCTGTTGAAGTTGTTGATGCGGTGTAAGTTGTTGGTGCTGTGTTATTTGTTTGTCGTTTGTAACTTGTTGTTGCGGTGTAAGTTGTTGGTGCTGTGTAAGTTGTTGTTGCTTTTTAAGTTGTTGGTGCTGTGTAAGTTGTTGGTGCTGTGTAAGTTGTTGGTGCTGTGTAAGTTGTTGGAGCTGTGGAAGTTCTGCGTGCTGTGTAACTTGGTGCTTTTTAAGTTGCTGGTGCTATGTAATTTGTTGGTGCTGTTTACATTGTTGGTGCTATGTAAGTTCTTGGTGCTATGTAAGTTGTTGATTCTATTTAAGTTGTCATTGCTGTTTAAGTTGTAGGTTCCTCGCATTTTGCTGGTGCATTGTAAGTTGTTGGCTCTGTGTATGTTGTTGGCGCTGTGTAAGTTGTTGGTGCTGTGTAAGTTGTTGGTGCTGTGAAAGTTGTTGATGCTGTGTATGTTGTTGGTGCTGTGTAAGTTGTTGCTGTTGTGTAAGTTGTTGCTGTTGTGTAAGTTGTTGGTGCTGTGTAAGTTGTTGGTGTTGTGTAAGTTGTTGGTGCTGTGTAATTTGTTCGTGGTTTGTAACTTTTTGTTTCGGTGTAAGTTGTTGGTGCTGTGTAAGTTGTTGTTGCTTTTTAAGTTGTTGGTGCTGTGTAAGTTGTTGCTGTGTCAGTTTCTGGTGCTATGTAAGTTATTGTTGCTGTTGATATTGTAGGTGCTGTGTAAGTTGTTGGTGCTGTGTAATTTGCTGGTGCTCTGTAAGATCTTTTTGCTGTGTAAGTTGTTTTTGCTGTGTCTGTTTTAGGTGCTGGGTAATTTGTTGGGGCTGTGTAAGTTGTTGCTGTTGTGTAAGTTGTTGGTGCTGTGTAAGTTGTTGGTGCTGTGTAAGTTGTTGCTGTTGTGTAATTTGTTGGTGCTGTGTAAGTTGTTTTTTTGGTGTAAGTTGTTGGTGCTGTGTAAGTTATTTTGCTGTGTAAGTTGAAGGTGCTGTGCAAGTTGTTGGTGCTGTGTAAGTTGTTGGTGCTGTGTAAGTTGTTGGTGTTGTGTAAGTTGTTGGTGCTGTGTAATTTGTTGGGGCTGTGTACGTTTTTGGTGCTGTGTAAGTTGTTGGTTCTGTGTAAGTTGTTTTGCTGTGTACGTTTTACGTGCTTTGTAAGTTGTTATTGCTGTGTAAGTTGTTGGTGCTGTGTAAGTTGTTTTTGCTGTGTAAGTTGTAGGTGCTGTGTAAGTTGTTGGTGCTGTTGAAGTTGTTGATGCGGTGTAAGTTGTTGGTGCTGTGTAAGTTGTTGCTGTTGTGTAAGTTGTAGGTGCTGTGTAAGTTGTTGGTGTTGTGTAAGTTGTTGGTGCTGTGTTATTTGTTTGTGGTTTGTAACTTGTTGTTGCGGTGTAAGTTGTTGGTGCTGTGTAAGTTGTTGTTGCTTTTTAAGTTTTTGGTGCTGTGTAAGTTGTTGGTGCTGTGTAAGTTGTTGGTGCTTTTTAAGTTGCTGGTGCTATGTAATTTGTTGGTGCTGTTTACATTGTTGGTGCTATGTAAGTTCTTGGTGCTATGTAAGTTGTTGATTCTATTTAAGTTGTCATTGCTGTTTAAGTTGTAGGTTCTGCGTATTTTGCTGGTCCATTGTAAGTTGTTGGTTCTGTGTATGTTGTTGGTGCTGTGTAAGTTGTTGGTGCTGTGTAAGTTGTTGGTGCTGTGAAAGTTGTTGGTGCTGTGTAAGTGGTTGCTGCTGTGTAAGTTGTTGGTGTTGTGTAAGTTGTAGGTTCTGCGTATTTTGCTGGTGCATTGTAAGTTGTTGGTTCTGTGTATGTTGTTGGTGCTGTGAAAGTTGTTGGTGCTGTGTAATTTGTTGGTGCTGTGTAAGTTGTTGCTGCTGTGTAAATGGTTGCTGCTGTGTAAGTTGATGGTGCTGTGTAAGTTGTTGCTGCTGTGTAAGTTGTTGGTGCTGTGTAAGTTGTTGGTTCTGTGTATGTTGTTGGTGCTGTGTAAGTTGTTGTTGTGTCAGTTATTGGTGCTATGTAAGTTGTTGTTGCTGTGTAAGTTGTTGGTTCTGTGTAAGTTGTTGCTGCTGTGTAAGTTGTTGCTGCTGTGTAAGTTGTTGCTGCTCTGTAATTTGTTGTTGCTGTGTAAGTTGTTGGTGTTGTGTAAGTTGTTGCTGCTGTGTAAGTTGTTGGTGCTGTGTAAGTTGTTGGTTCTCTGTATGTTGTAGGTGGTGTGTAAGTTGTTGGTTCTGTGTATGTTGTTGGTGGTGTGTAAGTTGTTGCTGCTGTGTAAGTTGTTGCTGTCTCAGTTGTTGGTGCTATGTAAGTTGTTTTGCTGTGTAAGTTGTTGGTTCTGTGTAAGCTGTTGCTGCTGTGTAAGTTATTGCTGCTGTGTAAGTTGTTGCTGCTGTTTAAGTTGTTGGTGCTTTGTAAGTTGTTGGTTCTGTGTACGTTGTTGTTGGAGTGTAAGTTGTTGTTGCTGTGTAAGTTGTTGCCTTTGTGTAAGTTGTTGGTGCTGTGTAAGTTGTTGGTGCTGTGTAAGTTGTTGCTGTGTCAATTGTTGGCGCTATGTAAGTTGTTGTTGCTGTGTATATTGTAGGTGCGGTGTAAGTTGTTGGTGCTGTGCAATTTGCTGGTGCTGTGTAAGATCTTTTTGCTGTGTAAGTTCTTTTTGCTGTGTCTGTTGTTGGTGCTGGGTAAGTTGTTGGGGCTGTGTAAGTTGTTGCTGTTGTGTAAGTTGTTGGTGCTGTGTAAGTTGTTATTGCTGTGTAAGTTGTTGGTGCTGTGTAAGTTGTTGGAGCTGTGGAAGTTCTGCGTGCTGTGTAACTTGGTGCTTTTTAAGTTGCTGGTGCTATGTAATTTGTTGGTGCTGTTTACATTGCTGGTGCTATGTAAGTTCTTGGTGCTATGTAAGTTGTAGATTCTATTTAAGTTGTCGTTGCTGTTTAAGTTGTAGGTTCTGCGTATTTTGCTGGTCCATTGTAAGTTGTTGGTTCTGTGTATGTTGTTGGTGCTGTGTAAGTTGTTGGTGCTGTGTAAGTTGTTGGTGCTGTGAAAGTTGTTGATGCTGTGTAAGTGGTTGCTGCTGTGTAAGTTGTTGGTGTTGTGTAAGTTGTAGGTTCTGCGTATTTTGCTGGTGCATTGTAAGTTGTTGGTGCTGTGTAAGTTGTTGCTGTGTCAGTTGTTGGTGCTATGTAAGTTGTTGTTGCTGTGTATATTGTAGGTGCTGTGTAAGTTGTTGGTGAAGTGTAATTTGCTGGTGCTGTGTAAGATCTTTTTGCTGTGTAAGTTGTTTTTGCTATGTCTGTTGTAGGTTATGGGTAAGTTGTTGGGGCTGTGTAAGTTGTTGCTGTTGTGTAAGTTGTTGGTGCTGTGTAAGTTGTTGGTGCTGTGTAAGTTGTTGCTGTTGTGTAATTTATTGGTGCTGTGTAAGTTGTTTTTGTGGTGTAAGTTTTTGGTGCTGTGTAAGTTATTTTGCTGTGTAAGTTGATGGTGCTGTGCAAGTTGTTGGTGCTGTGTAATTTGTTGGTGCTGTGTAAGTTGTTGGTGTTGTGTAAGTTGTTGGTGCTGTGTAAGTTGTTGCTGTTGTGTAAGTTGTTGCTGCTCTGTAAGTTGTTGGTGCTGTGTAAGTTGTTGGTGTTGTGTAAGTTGTTGGTGCTGTGTATGTTGTTGGTGCTGTGTAAGTTGTTTGTGCTGTGTAAGCTGTTGGTGCTGTGTAACTTGTTGGTGTTGTTTAAGTTGTTGGTGCCGTGTAAGTTGTTGATGCTATCTAAGTAGTTGGTGTTGTGTAGGTTGTTGGTGCTGTGTAAGTTGTTGGTGGTGTGTAAGTTGTTGGTTCTGTGTATGTTGTTGGTGGTGTGTAAGTTGTTGGTCCTGTTTATGTTGTTGGTGGTGTGTAAGTTGTTGGTGCTGTGTAAGTTGTTGCTGTGTCAGTTGTTGGTGCTATGTAAGTTGTTGTTGCTGTGTATATTGTAGGTGCTGTGTAAGTTGTTGGTGAAGTGTAATTTGCTGGTGCTGTGTAAGATCTTTTTGCTGTGTAAGTTGTTTTTGCTGTGTCTGTTGTAGGTGATGGGTAAGTTGTTGGGGCTGTGTAAGTTGTTGCTGTTGTGTAAGTTGTTGGTGCTGTGTAAGTTGTTGGTGCTGTGTAAGTTGTTGCTGTTGTGTAATTTATTGGTGCTGTGTAAGTTGTTTTTGTGGTGTAAGTTGTTGGTGCTGTGTAAGTTATTTTGCTGTGTAAGTTGATGGTGCTGTGCAAGTTGTTGGTGCTGTGTAATTTGTTGGTGCTGTGTAAGTTGTTGGTGTTGTGTAAGTTGTTGGTGCTGTGTAAGTTGTTGCTGTTGTGTACGTTGTTGGTGCTGTGTACGTTTTTGGTGCTGTGTAAGTTGTTGCTGCTGTGTAATTTGTTGGTGCTGTGTACGTTTTTGGTGCTGTGTAAGTTGTTGGTGCTGTGTAAGTTGTTTTGCTGTGTAAGTGTTTCGTGCTTTGTAAGTTGTTATTGCTGTGTAAGTTGTTGGTGCTGTGTAAGTTGTTTTTGCTGTGTAAGTTGTAGGTGCTGTGTAAGTTGTTGGTGCTGTTGAAGTTGTTGATGCGGTGTAAGTTGTTGGTGCTGTGTAAGTTGTTGCTGTTGTGTAAGTTGTTGGTGCTGTGTAAGTTGTTGGTGTTGTGTAAGTTGTTGGTGCTGTGTTATTTGTTTGTGGTTTGTAACTTGTTGTTGCGGTGTAAGTTGCTGGTGCTGTGTAAGTTGTTGTTGCTTTTTAATTTGTTGGTGCTGTGTAAGTTGTTGCTGTGTCAGTTTTTGGTGCTACGTAAGTTGTTGTTGCTGTGTATATTGTAGGTGCTGTGTAAGTTGTTGGTGCTGTGTAATTTGCTGGTGCTGTGTAAGATCTTTTTGCTGTGTAAGTTGTTTTTGCTGTGTCTGTTGTAGGTGATGGGTAAGTTGTTGGGGCTGTGTAAGTTGTTGCTGTTGTGTAAGTTGTTGGTGCTGTGTAAGTTGTTGGTGCTGTGTAAGTTGTTGCTGTTGTGTGTTTAATTGGTGCTGTGTAAGTTGTTTTTGTGGTGTAATTTGTTGGTGCTGTGTAAGTTATTTTGCTGTGTAAGTTGATGGTGCTGTGCAAGTTGTTGGTGCTGTGTAATTTGTTGGTGCTGTGTAAGTTGTTGGTGTTGTGTAAGTTGTTGGTGCTGTGTAAGTTGTTGCTGTTGTGTACGTTGTTTGTGCTGTGTACGTTTTTGGTGCTGTGTAAGTTGTTGGTGCTGCGTAATTTGTTGGTGCTGTGTACGTTTTTGGTGCTGTGTAAGTTGTTGGTGCTGTGTAAGTTGTTTTGCTGTGTAAGTTTTTCGTGCTTTGTAATTTGTTATTGCTGTGTAAGTTGTTGGTGCTGTGTAAGTTGTTTTTGCTGTGTAAGTTGTAGGTGCTGTGTAAGTTGTTGGTGCTGTGTAAGTTGTTGATGCGGTGTATGTTGTTGGTGCTGTGTAAGTTGTTGCTGTTGTGTAAGTTGTTGGTGCTGTGTAAGTTGTTGGTGTTGTGTAAGTTGTTGGTGCTGTGTAATTTGTTCGTGGTTTGTAACTTGTTGTTTCGGTGTAAGTTGTTGGTGCTGTGTAAGTTGTTGTTGCTTTTTAAGTTGTTGGTGCTGTGTAAGTTGTTGCTGTGTCAGTTTTTGGTGCTATGTAAGTTGTTGTTGCTGTTGATATTGTAGGTGCTGTGTAAGTTGTTGGTGCTGTGTAATTTGCTGGTGCTCTGTAAGATCTTTTTGCTGTGTAAGTTGTTTTTGCTGTGTCTGTTTTAGGTGCTGGGTAATTTGTTGGGGCTGTGTAAGTTGTTGCTGTTGTGTAAGTTGTTGGTGCTGTGTAAGTTGTTGGTGCTGTGTAAGTTGTTGCTGTTGTGTAATTTGTTGGTGCTGTGTAAGGTTTTTTTTGGTGTAAGTTGTTGGTGCTGTGTAAGTTATTTTGCTGTGTAAGTTGAAGGTGCTGTGCAAGTTGTTGGTGCTGTGTAAGTTGTTGGTGCTGTGTAAGTTGTTGGTGTTGTGTAAGTTGTTGGTGCTGTTAAGTTGTTGCTATTGTGTAAGTTGTTGGTGCTGTGTACGTTTTTGTGCTGTGTAAGTTGTTGGTGCTGTGTAATTTGTTGGTGCTGTGTACGTTTTTGGTGCTGTGTAAGTTGTTGGTTCTGTGTAAGTTGTTTTGCTGTGTAAGTTTTTCGTGCTTTGTAAGTTGTTATTGCTGTGTAAGTTGTTGGTGCTGTGTAAGTTGTTTTTGCTGTGTAAGTTGTAGGTGCTGTGTAAGTTGTTGGTGCTGTTGAAGTTGTTGATGCGGTGTAAGTTGTTGGTGCTGTGTAAGTTGTTGCTGTTGTGTAAGTTGTTGGTGCTGTGTAAGTTGTTGGTGTTGTGTAAGTTGTTGGTGCTGTGTTATTTGTTTCTGGTTTGTAACTTGTTGTTGCGGTGTAAGTTGGTGGTGCTGTGTAAGTTGTTGTTGCTTTTTAAGTTGTTGGTGCTGTGTAAGTTGTTGCTGTGTCAGTTTTTGGTGCTATGTAAGTTGTTGTTGCTGTGTATATTGTAGGTGCTGTGTAAGTTGTTGGTGCTGTGTAATTTGCTGGTGCTGTGTAAGATCTTTTTGCTGTGTAAGTTGTTTTTGCTGTGTCTGTTGTAGGTGATGGGTAAGTTGTTGGGGCTGTGTAAGTTGTTGCTGTTGTGTAAGTTGTTGGTGCTGTGTGAGTTGTTGGTGCTGTGTAAGTTGTTGCTGTTGTGTAATTTATTGGTGCTGTGTAAGTTGTTTTTGTGGTGTAAGTTGTTGGTGCTGTGTAAGTTATTTTGCTGTGTAAGTTGATGGTGCTGTGCAAGTTGTTGGTGCTGTGTAATTTGTTGGTGCTGTGTAAGTTGTTGGTGTTGTGTAAGTTGTTGGTGCTGTGTAAGTTGTTGCTGTTGTGTACGTTGTTGGTGCTGTGTACGTTTTTGGTGCTGTGTAAGTTGTTGGTGCTGCGTAATTTGTTGGTGCTGTGTACGTTTTTGGTGCTGTGTAAGTTGTTGGTGCTGTGTAAGTTGTTTTGCTGTGTAAGTTTTTCGTGCTTTGTAATTTGTTATTGCTGTGTAAGTTGTTGGTGCTGTGTAAGTTGTTTTTGCTGTGTAAGTTGTAGGTGCTGTGTAAGTTGTTGGTGCTGTGTAAGTTGTTGATGCGGTGTATGTTGTTGGTGCTGTGTAAGTTGTTGCTGTTGTGTAAGTTGTTGGTGCTGTGTAAGTTGTTGGTGTTTTGTAAGTTGTTGGTGCTGTGTAATTTGTTCGTGGTTTGTAACTTGTTGTTTCGGTGTAAGTTGTTGGTGCTGTCTAAGTTGTTGTTGCTTTTTAAGTTGTTGGTGCTGTGTAAGTTGTTGCTGTGTCAGTTTTTGGTGCTATGTAAGTTGTTGTTGCTGTTGATATTGTAGGTGCTGTGTAAGTTGTTGGTGCTGTGTAATTTGCTGGTGCTCTGTAAGATCTTTTTGCTGTGTAAGTTGTTTTTGCTGTGTCTGTTTTAGGTGCTGGGTAATTTGTTGCTGCTGTGTAAGTTGTTGGTGTTGTGTAAGTTGTAGGTTCTGCGTATTTTGCTGGTGCATTGTAAGTTGTTGGTGCTGTGTAAGTTGTTGCTGTGTCAGTTGTTGGTGCTATGTAAGTTGTTGTTGCTGTGTATATTGTAGGTGCTGTGTAAGTTGTTGGTGAAGTGTAATTTGCTGGTGCTGTGTAAGATCTTTTTGCTGTGTAAGTTGTTTTTGCTGTGTCTGTTGTAGGTTATGGGTAAGTTGTTGGGGCTGTGTAAGTTGTTGCTGTTGTGTAAGTTGTTGGTGCTGTGTAAGTTGTTGGTGCTGTGTAAGTTGTTTTTGTGGTGTAAGTTGTTGGTGCTGTGTAAGTTATTTTGCTGTGTAAGTTGATGGTGCTGTGCAAGTTGTTGGTGCTGTGTAATTTGTTGGTGCTGTGTAAGTTGTTGGTGTTGTGTAAGTTGTTGGTGCTGTGTAAGTTGTTGCTGTTGTGTAAGTTGTTGCTGCTCTGTAAGTTGTTGGTGCTGTGTAAGTTGTTGGTGTTGTGTAAGTTGTTGGTGCTGTGTATGTTGTTGGTGCTGTGTAAGTTGTTTGTGCTGTGTAAGCTGTTGGTGCTGTGTAACTTGTTGGTGTTGTTTAAGTTGTTGGTGCCGTGTAAGTTGTTGATGCTATCTAAGTAGTTGGTGTTGTGTAGGTTGTTGGTGCTGTGTAAGTTGTTGGTGGTGTGTAAGTTGTTGGTTCTGTGTATGTTGTTGTGGTGTGTAAGTTGTTGGTCCTGTTTATGTTGTTGGTGGTGTGTAAGTTGTTGCTGCTGTGTAAGTTGTTGCTTTGTCAGTTGTTGGTGCTATGTAAGTTGTTTTGCAGTGTATGTTGTTGGTGCTGTGTAAGTTGTTGGTGAAGTGTAATTTGCTGGTGCTGTGTAAGATCTTTTTGCTGTGTAAGTTGTTTTTGCTGTGTCTGTTGTAGGTGATGGGTAAGTTGTTGGGGCTGTGTAAGTTGTTGCTGTTGTGTAAGTTGTTGGTGCTGTGTAAGTTGTTGGTGCTGTGTAAGTTGTTGCTGTTGTGTAATTTATTGGTGCTGTGTAAGTTGTTTTTGTGGTGTAAGTTGTTGGTGCTGTGTAAGTTATTTTGCTGTGTAAGTTGATGGTGCTGTGCAAGTTGTTGGTGCTGTGTAATTTGTTGGTGCTGTGTAAGTTGTTGGTGTTGTGTAAGTTGTTGGTGCTGTGTAAGTTGTTGCTGTTGTGTACGTTGTTGGTGCTGTGTACGTTTTTGGTGCTGTGTAAGTTGTTGCTGCTGTGTAATTTGTTGGTGCTGTGTACGTTTTTGGTGCTGTGTAAGTTGTTGGTGCTGTGTAAGTTGTTTTGCTGTGTAAGTGTTTCGTGCTTTGTAAGTTGTTATTGCTGTGTAAGTTGTTGGTGCTGTGTAAGTTGTTTTTGCTGTGTAAGTTGTAGGTGCTGTGTAAGTTGTTGGTGCTGTTGAAGTTGTTGATGCGGTGTAAGTTGTTGGTGCTGTGTAAGTTGTTGCTGTTGTGTAAGTTGTTGGTGCTGTGTAAGTTGTTGGTGTTGTGTAAGTTGTTGGTGCTGTGTTATTTGTTTGTGGTTTGTAACTCTTTGTTGCGGTGTAAGTTGCTGGTGCTGTGTAAGTTGTTGTTGCTTTTTAATTTGTTGGTGCTGTGTAAGTTGTTGCTGTGTCAGTTTTTGGTGCTACGTAAGTTGTTGTTGCTGTGTATATTGTAGGTGCTGTGTAAGTTGTTGCTGCTGTGTAATTTGTTGGTGCTGTGTACGTTTTTGGTGCTGTGTAAGTTGTTGGTGCTGTGTAAGTTGTTTTGCTGTGTAAGTGTTTCGTGCTTTGTAAGTTGTTATTGCTGTGTAAGTTGTTGGTGCTGTGTAAGTTGTTTTTGCTGTGTAAGTTGTAGGTGCTGTGTAAGTTGTTGGTGCTGTTGAAGTTGTTGATGCGGTGTAAGTTGTTGGTGCTGTGTAAGTTGTTGGTGCTGTGTAAGTTGTTGGTGCTGTGTAAGTTGTTGCTGTTGTGTAATTTGTTGGTGCTGTGTAAGTTGTTTTTTGGTGTAAGTTGTTGGTGCTGTGTAAGTTATTTTGCTGTGTAAGTTGAAGGTGCTGTGCAAGTTGTTGGTGCTGTGTAAGTTGTTGGTGCTGTGTAAGTTGTTGGTGTTGTGTAAGTTGTTGGTGCTGTTAAGTTGTTGCTATTGTGTAAGTTGTTGGTGCTGTGTACGTTTTTGTGCTGTGTAAGTTGTTGGTGCTGTGTAATTTGTTGGTGCTGTGTACGTTTTTGGTGCTGTGTAAGTTGTTGGTTCTGTGTAAGTTGTTTTGCTGTGTAAGTTTTTCGTGCTTTGTAAGTTGTTATTGCTGTGTAAGTTGTTGGTGCTGTGTAAGTTGTTTTTGCTGTGTAAGTTGTAGGTGCTGTGTAAGTTGTTGGTGCTGTTGAAGTTGTTGATGCGGTGTAAGTTGTTGGTGCTGTGTAAGTTGTTGCTGTTGTGTAAGTTGTTGGTGCTGTGTAAGTTGTTGGTGTTGTGTAAGTTGTTGGTGCTGTGTTATTTGTTTGTGGTTTGTAACTTGTTGTTGCGGTGTAAGTTGTTGGTGCTGTGTAAGTTGTTGATGCGGTGTATGTTGTTGGTGCTGTGTAAGTTGTTGCTGTTGTGTAAGTTGTTGGTGCTGTGTAAGTTGTTGGTGTTGTGTAAGTTGTTGGTGCTGTGTAATTTGTTCGTGGTTTGTAACTTGTTGTTTCGGTGTAAGTTGTTGGTGCTGTCTAAGTTGTTGTTGCTTTTTAAGTTGTTGGTGCTGTGTAAGTTGTTGCTGTGTCAGTTTTTGGTGCTATGTAAGTTGTTGTTGCTGTTGATATTGTAGGTGCTGTGTAAGTTGTTGGTGCTGTGTAATTTGCTGGTGCTCTGTAAGATCTTTTTGCTGTGTAAGTTGTTTTTGCTGTGTCTGTTTTAGGTGCTGGGTAATTTGTTGGGGCTGTGTAAGTTGTTGCTGTTGTGTAAGTTGTTGGTGCTGTGTAAGTTGTTGGTGCTGTGTAAGTTGTTGCTGTTGTGTAATTTGTTGGTGCTGTGTAAGTTGTTTTTTTGGTGTAAGTTGTTGGTGCTGTGTAAGTTATTTTGCTGTGTAAGTTGAAGGTGCTGTGCAAGTTGTTGGTGCTGTGTAAGTTGTTGGTGCTGTGTAAGTTGTTGGTGTTGTGTAAGTTGTTGGTGCTGTTAGGTTATTGCTATTGTGTAAGTTGTTGGTGCTGTGTACGTTTTTGTGCTGTGTAAGTTGTTGGTGCTGTGTAATTTGTTGGGGCTGTGTACGTTTTTGGTGCTGTGTAAGTTGTTGGTTCTGTGTAAGTTGTTTTGCTGTGTAAGTTTTTCGTGCTTTGTAAGTTGTTATTGCTGTGTAAGTTGTTGGTGCTGTGTAAGTTGTTTTTGCTGTGTAAGTTGTAGGTGCTGTGTAAGTTGTTGGTGCTGTTGAAGTTGTTGATGCGGTGTAAGTTGTTGGTGCTGTGTAAGTTGTTGCTGTTGTGTAAGTTGTTGGTGCTGTGTAAGTTGTTGGTGTTGTGTAAGTTGTTGGTGCTGTGTTATTTGTTTCTGGTTTGTAACTTGTTGTTGCGGTGTAAGTTGTTGGTGCTGTGTAAGTTGTTGTTGCTTGTTAAGTTGTTGGTGCTGTGTAAGTTGTTGGTGCTGTGTAAGTTGTTGGTGCTTTTTAAGTTGCTGGTGCTATGTAATTTGTTGGTGCTGTTTACATTGTTGGTGCTATGTAAGTTCTTGGTGCTATGTAAGTTGTTGATTCTATTTAAGTTGTCAATGCTGTTTAAGTTGTAGGTTCTGCGTATTTTGCTGGTCCATTGTAAGTTGTTGGTTCTGTGTATGTTGTTGGTGCTGTGTAAGTTGTTGGTGCTGTGTAAGTTGTTGGTGCTGTGAAAGTTGTTGGTGCTGTGTAAGTGGTTGCTGCTGTGTAAGTTGTTAGTGTTGTGTAAGTTGTAGGTTCTGCGTATTTTGCTGGTGCATTGTAAGTTGTTGGTTCTGTGTATGTTGTTGGTGCTGTGAAAGTTGTTGGTGCTGTGTAATTTGTTGGTGCTGTGTAAGTTGTTGCTGCTGTGTAAATGGTTGCTGCTGTGTAAGTTGTTGGTGCTGTGTAAGTTGTTGCTGCTGTGTAAGTTGTTGGTGCTGTGTAAGTTGTCGGTTCTGTGTATGTTGTTGGTGCTGTGTAAGTTGTTGCTGTGTCAGTTATTGGTGCTATGTAAGTTGTTGTTGCTGTGTAAGTTGTTGGTTCTGTGTAAGTTGTTGCTGCTGTGTAAGTTGTTGCTGCTGTGTAAGTTGTTGCTGCTCTGTAATTTGTTGGTGCTGTGTAAGTTGTTGGTGTTGTGTAAGTTGTTGCTGCTGTGTAAGTTGTTGGTGCTGTGTAAGTTGTTGGTTCTCTGCATGTTGTTGGTGGTGTGTAAGTTGTTGGTTCTGTGTATGTTGTTGGTGGTGTGTAAGTTGTTGCTGCTGTGTAAGTTGTTGCTGTCTCAGTTGTTGGTGCTATGTAAGTTGTTTTGCTGTGTAAGTTGTTGGTTCTGTGTAAGCTGTTGCTGCTGTGTAAGTTATTGCTGCTGTGTAAGTTGTTGCTGCTGTTTAAGTTGTTGGTGCTTTGTAAGTTGTTGGTTCTGTGTACGTTGTTGTTGGAGTGTAAGTTGTTGTTGCTGTGTAAGTTGTTGCCTTTGTGTAAGTTGTTGGTGCTGTGTAAGTTGTTGGTGCTGTGTAAGTTGTTGCTGTGTCAGTTGTTGGCGCTATGTAAGTTGTTGTTGCTGTGTATATTGTAGGTGCGGTGTAAGTTGTTGGTGCTGTGCAATTTGCTGGTGCTGTGTAAGATCTTTTTGCTGTGTAAGTTCTTTTTGCTGTGTCTGTTGTGGGTGCTGGGTACTTGTTGGGGCTGTGTAAGTTGTTGCTGTTGTGTAAGTTGTTGGTGCTGTGTAAGTTGTTATTGCTGTGTAAGTTGTTGGTGCTGTGTAAGTTGTTGGAGCTGTGGAAGTTCTGCGTGCTGTGTAACTTGGTGCTTTTTAAGTTGCTGGTGCTATGTAATTTGTTGGTGCTGTTTACATTGCTGGTGCTATGTAAGTTCTTGGTGCTATGTAAGTTGTTGATTCTATTTAAGTTGTCGTTGCTGTTTAAGTTGTAGGTTCTGCGTATTTTGCTGGTCCATTGTAAGTTGTTGGTTCTGTGTATGTTGTTGGTGCTGTGTAAGTTGTTGGTGCTGTGTAAGTTGTTGGTGCTGTGAAAGTTGTTGATGCTGTGTAAGTGGTTGCTGCTGTGTAAGTTGTTGGTGTTGTGTAAGTTGTAGGTTCTGCGTATTTTGCTGGTGCATTGTAAGTTGTTGGTGCTGTGTAAGTTGTTGCTGTGTCAGTTGTTGGTGCTATGTAAGTTGTTGTTGCTGTGTATATTGTAGGTGCTGTGTAAGTTGTTGGTGCTGTGTAATTTGCTGGTGCTGTGTAAGATCTTTTTGCTGTGTAAGTTGTTTTTGCTGTGTCTGTTGTAGGTGATGGGTAAGTTGTTGGGGCTGTGTAAGTTGTTGCTGTTGTGTAAGTTGTTGGTGCTGTGTAAGTTGTTGGTGCTGTGTAAGTTGTTGCTGTTGTGTAATTTATTGGTGCTGTGTAAGTTGTTTTTGTGGTGTAAGTTGTTGGTGCTGTGTAAGTTATTTTGCTGTGTAAGTTGATGGTGATGTGCAAGTTGTTGGTGCTGTGTAATTTGTTGGTGCTGTGTAAGTTGTTGGTGTTGTGTAAGTTGTTGGTGCTCTGTAAGTTGTTGCTGTTGTGTACGTTGTTGGTGCTGTGTACGTTTTTGGTGCTGTGTATGTTGTTGCTGCTGTGTAATTTGTTGGTGCTGTGTACGTTTTTGGTGCTGTGTAAGTTGTTGGTGCTGTGTAAGTTGTTTTGCTGTGTAAGTTTTTCGTGCTTTGTTAGTTGTTATTGCTGTGTAAGTTGTTGGTGCTGTGTAAGTTGTTTTTGCTGTGTAAGTTGTAGGTGCTGTGTAAGTTGTTGGTGCTGTGTAAGTTGTTGAGGCGGTGTATGTTGTTGGTGCTGTGTAAGTTGTTGCTGTTGTGTAAGTTGTTGGTGCTGTGTAAGTTGTTGGTGTTGTGTAAGTTGTTGGTACTGTGTAATTTGTTCGTGGTTTGTAACTTGTTGTTGCGGTGTAAGTTGTTGGTGCTGTGTAAGTTGTTGTTCCTTTTATGTTGTTGGTGCTGTGTAAGTTGTTGCTGTGTCAGTTTTTGGTGCTACGTAAGTTGTTGTTGCTGTTTATATTGTAGGTGCTGTGTAAGTTGTTGGTGCTGTGTAATTTGCTGGTGCTGTGTAAGATCTTTTTGCTGTGTAAGTTGTTTTTGCTGTGTCTGTTTTAGGTGCTGGGTAAGTTGTTGGGGCTGTGTAAGTTGTTGCTGTTGTGTAAGTTGTTGGTGCTGTGTAAGTTGTTGGTGCTGTGTAAGTTGTTGCTGTTGTGTAATTTGTTGGTGCTGTGTAAGTTGTTTTTGTGGTGTAAGTTGTTGGTGCTGTGTAAGGTATTTTGCTGTGTAAGTTGAAGGTGCTGTGCAAGTTGTTGGTGCTGTGTAAGTTGTTGGTGCTGTGTAAGTTGTTGGTGTTGTGTAAGTTGTTGGTGCTGTGTAAGTTGTTGCTATTGTGTAAGTTGTTGGTGCTGTGTACGTTTTTGTGCTGTGTAAGTTGTTGGTGCTGTGTAATTTGTTGGTGCTGTGTACGTTTTTGGTGCTGTGTAAGTTGGTGGTGCTGTGTAAGTTGTTTTGCTGTGTAAGTTTTTTGTGCTTTGTAAGTTGTTATTGCTGTGTAAGTTGTTGGTGCTGTGTAAGTTGTTTTTGCTGTGTAAGTTGTAGGTGCTGTGTAAGTTGTTGGTGCTGTGTAAGTTGTTGATGCGGTGTAAGTTGTTGGTGCTGTGTAAGTTGTTGCTGTTGTGTAAGTTGTTGGTGCTGTCTAAGTTGTTGGTGTTGTGTAAGTTGTTGGTGCTGTGTTATTTGATTGTGGTTTGTAACTTGTTGTTGCGGTGTACGTTGTTGGTGCTGTGTAAGTTGTTGTTGCTTTTTAAGTTGTTGGTGCTGTGTAAGTTGTTGGTGCTGTGTAAGTTGTTGGTGCTGTGTAAGTTGTTGGAGCCGTGGCAGTTCTGCGTGCTGTGTAATTGGTACTTTTTAAGTTGCTGGTGCTATGTAATTTGTTGGTGCTGTTTACAATGTTGGTGCTATGTAAGTTCTTGGTGCTATGTAAGTTGTTGATTCTATTTAAGTTGTCATTGCTGTTTAAGTTGTAGGTTCTGCGTATTTTGCTGGTCCATTGTAAGTTGTTGGTTCTGTGTATGTTGTTGGTGCTGTGTAAGTTGTTGGTGCAGTGTAAGTTGTTGGTGCTGTGAAAGTTGTTGGTGCTGTGTAAGTGGTTGCTGCTGTGTAAGTTGTTGGTGTTGTGTAAGTTATAGGTTCTGCGTATTTTGCTGGTGCATTGTAAGTTGTTGGTTCTGTGTATGTTGTTGGTGCTGTGAAAGTTGTTGGTGCTGTGTAATTTGTTGGTGCTGTGTAAGTTGTTGCTGCTGTGTAAATGGTTGCTGCTGTGTAAGTTGTTGGTGCTGTGTAAGTTGTTGCTGCTGTGTAAGTTGTTGGTGCTGTGTAAGTTGTCGGTTCTGTGTATGTTGTTGGTGCTGTGTAAGTTGTTGCTGTGTCAGTTATTGGTGCTATGTAAGTTGTTGTTGCTGTGTAAGTTGTTGGTTCTGTGTATGTTGGTGGTGTGTAAGTTGTTGCTGCTGTGTAAGTTGTTGCTGTGTCAGTTATTGGTGCTATGTAAGTTGTTGTTGCTGTGTAAGTTGTTGGTTCTGTGTAAGTTGTTGCTGCTGTGTAAGTTGTTGCTGCTGTGTAAGTTGTTGCTGCTCTGTAATTTGTTGGTGCTGTGTAAGTTGTTGGTGTTGTGTAAGTTGTTGGTGCTGTGTAATTTGTTGGTGCTGTGTATTTTGTTTGTGCTGTGTAAGTTGTTGCTGCTGTGTAAGTTGTTGGTGCTGTGTAAGTTGTTGCTGTTGTGTAATTTGTTGGTGCTGTGTAAGTTGTTTTTGTGGTGTAAGTTGTTGGTGCTGTGTAAGTTATTTTGCTGTGTAAGTTGAAGGTGCTGTGCAAGTTGTTGGTGCTGTGTAAGTTGTTGGTGCTGTGTAAGTTGTTGGTGTTGTGTAAGTTGTTGGTGCTGTGTAAGATGTTGGTGCTGTGTAAGTTGTTGCTGTTGTGTAATTTGTTGGTGCTGTGTAAGTTGTTTTTGTGGTGTAAGTTGTTGGTGCTGTGTTAGTTCTGCGTGCTGTGTAACTTGGTGCCTTTTAAGTTGCTGGTGCTATGTAATTTGTTGGTGCTGTTTACATTGTTGGTGCTATGTAAGTTCTTGGTGCTATGTAAAATGTTGATTTTATTTAAGTTGTCATTGCTGTTTAAGTTGTAGGTTCTGCGTATTTTGCTGGTCCATTGTAAGTTGTTGGTTCTCTGTATGTTGTTGGTGCTGTGTAAGTTGTTGGTGCTGTGTATGTTGTTGGTGCTGTGAAAGTTGTTGGTGCTGTGTAAGTGGTTGCTGCTGTGTAAGTTGTTGGTGTTGTGTAAGTTGTAGGTTCTGCGTATTTTGCTGGTGCATTGTAAGTTGTTGGTTCTGTGTATGTTGTTGGTGCTGTGAAAGTTGTTGGTGCTGTGTAATTTGTTGGTGCTGTGTAAGTTGTTGCTGCTGTGTAAATGGTTGCTGCTGAGTAAGTTGTTGGTGCTGTGTAAGTTGTTGCTGCTGTGTAAGTTGTTGGTGCTGTGTAAGTTGTTGGTTCTCTGTATGTTGTTGGTGGTGTATAAGTTGTTGGTTCTGTGTATGTTGTTGGTGGTGTGTAAGTTGTTGCTGCTGTGTAAGTTGTTGCTGTGTCAATTGTTGGTGCTATGTAAGTTGTTGTTGCTGTGTACGTTGTTGGTTCTGTGTAAGTTGTTGCTGCTGTGTAAGTTGTTGCTGCTGTGTAAGTTGTTGAAGCTCTGTAATTTGTTGGTGCTGTGTAAGTTTTTAGTGTTGTGTAAGTTGTTGGTGCTGTGTAAGTTGTTGGTGCTGTGTAAGTTGTTTGTGCTGTGTAAGCTGTTGGTGCTGTGTAACTTGTTGGTGTTGTGTAAGTTTTTGGTGCCGTGTAAGTTGTAGCTGCAATCTAAGTAGTTGGTGTTGTGTAAGTTGTTGCTGCTGTGTAAGTTGTTGGTGCTGTGTAAGTTGTTGCTGTTGTGTAATTTGTTGGTGCTGTGTAAGTTGTTTTTGTGGTGTAAGTTGTTGTTGCTGTGTAAGTTATTTTGCTGTGTAAGTTGAAGGTGCTGTACAAGTTGTTGGTGCTGTGTAAGTTGTTGGTGCTGTGTAAGTTAATGGTGTTGTGTAAGTTGTTGGTGCTGTGTAAGTTGTTGCTGTTGTGTAAGTTGTTGGTGCTGTGTACGTATTTGGTGCTGTGTAAGTTGTTGGTGCTGTGTAATTTGTTGGTGCTGTGTACGTTTTTGGTGCTGTGTAATTTGTTGGTGCTGTGTAAGTTGTTTTGCTGTGTAAGTTTTTCGTGCTTTGTAAGTTGTTATTGCTGTCTAAGTTGTTGGTGCTGTGTAAGTTGTTTTTGCTGTGTAAGTTGTAGGTGCTGTGTAAGTTGTTGGTGCAGTGTAAGTTGTTGATGCGGTGTAAGTTGTTGGTACTGTGTAAGTTGTTGCTGTTGTGTAAATTGTTGGTGCTGTGTAAGTTGTTGGTGTTGTGTAAGTTGTTGGTGCTGTGTAATTAGTTCGTGGTTTGTAACTTGTTGTTGCGGTGTAAGTTGTTGGTGCTGTGTAAATTGTTGTTGCTTTTTAAGTTGTTGGTGCTGCGTAAGTTGTTGCTGTGTAAGTTGTTGGTGCTATGTAAGTTGTTGTTGCTGTGTATATTGTAGGTGCTGTTTAAGTTGTTGGTGCTGTGTAATTTGCTGGTGCTGTGTTATATCTTTTTGCTTTTTACGTTGTTTTTGCTGTGTCTGTTGTAGGTGCTGGGTAAGTTGTTGGGGCTGTGTAAGTTGTTGCTGTTGTGTAAGTTGTTGGTGCTGTGTAAGTTGTTGGTGCTGTGTAAGTTGTTGCTGTTGTGTAATTTGTTGGTGCTGTGTAAGTTGTTTTTGTGGTGTATGTTGTTGGTGCTGTGTAAGTTATTTTGCTGTGTAAGTTGAAGGTGCTGTGCAAGTTGCTGGTGCTGTGTAAGTTGTTGGTGCTGTGTAAGTTGTTGGTGTTGTGTAAGTTGTTGGTGCTGTGTAAGTTGTTGCTGTTGTGTAAGTTGTTGGTGCTGTGTACGTTTTTGGTGCTGTGTATGTTGTTGGTGCTGTGTAAGTTGTTGGTGCTGTGTAAGTTGTTGGTGCTGTGAAAGTTGTTGGTGCTGTGTAAGTGGTTGCTGCTGTGTAAGTTGTTGGTGTTGTGTGAGTTGTAGGTGCTGCGTATTTTGCTGGTGCATTGTAAGTTGTTGGTTCTGTGTATGTTGTTGGTGCTGTGAAAGTTGTTGGTGCTGTGTAATTTGTTGGTGCTGTGTAAGTTGTTGCTGCTGTGTAAATTGTTGCTGCTGTGTAAGTTGTTGGTGCTGTGTAAGTTGTTGGTTCTCTGTATGTTGTTGGTGGTGTGTAAGTTGTTGGTTCTGTGTATGTTGTTGGTGCTGTGTAAGTTGTTGCTGTGTCAGTTATTGGTGCTATGTAAGTTGTTGTTGCTGTATAAGTTGTTGGTTCTGTGTAAGTTGTTGCTGCTGTGTAAGTTGTTGCTGCAGTGTAAGTTGTTGCTGCTCTGTAATTTGTTGGTGCTGTGTAAGTTGTTGGTGTTGTGTAAGTTGTTGCTGCTGTGTAAGTTGTTGGTGCTGTGTAAGTTGTTGGTTCTCTGTATGTTGTTGGTGGTGTGTAAGTTGTTGGTTCTGTGTATGTTGTTGGTGGTGTGTAAGTTGTTGCTGCTGTGTAAGTTGTTGCTGTGTCAGTTGTTGGTGCTATATGAGTTGTTTTGCTGTGTAAGTTGTTGGTTCTGTGTAAGCTGTTTCTGCTGTTTAAGTTATAGCTGCTGAGTAAGTTGTTGCTGCTGTTTAAGTTGTTGGTGCTTTGTAAGTTGTTGGTTCTGTGTACGTTGTTGTTGCGGTGTAAGTTGCTGGTGCTGTGTAAGTTGTTGGTGCTTTTTAAGTTGTTGGTGCTGTGTAAGTTGTTGGTGCTGTGTAAGTTGTTGGTGCTGTGTAAGTTGTTGGAGCTGTGTAAGTTGTTGGAGCTGTGGAAGTTCTGCGTGCTGTGTAACTTGGTGCTTTTTAAGTTGCTGGTGCTATGTAATTTGTTGGTGCTGTTTACATAGTTGGTGCTATGTAAGTTCTTGGTGCTATGTAAGTTGTTGATTTTATTTAAGTTGTCGTTGCTGTTTAAGTTGTAGGTTCTGCGTATTTTGCTGGTCCATTGTAAGTTGTTGATTCTCTGTATGTTGTTGGTGCTGTGTAAGTTGTTAGTGCTGTGTATGTTGTTGGTGCTGTGAAAGTTGTTGGTGCTGTGTAAGTGGTTGCTGCTGTGTAAGTTGTTGGTGTTGTGTAAGTTGTAGGTTCTGCGTATTTTGCTGGTGCATTGTAAGTTGTTGATTCTGTGTATGTTGTTGGTGCTGTGAAAGTTGTTGGTGCTGTGTAATTTGTTGGTGCTGTGTAAGTTGTTGCTGCTGTGTAAATGGTTGCTGCTGTGTAAGTTGTTGGTGCTGTGTAAGTTGTTGCTGCTGTGTAAGTTGTTGGTGCTGTGTATGTTGTTGGTTCTCTGTATGTTGTTGGTGGTGTGTAAGTTCTTGGTTCTGTCTATGTTGTTGGTGGTGTGTAAGTTGTTGCTGCTGTGTAGGTTGTTGCTGTGTCAGTTGTTGGTGCTATGTAAGTTGTTGTTGCTGTGTACGTTGTTGGTTCTGTGTAAGTTGTTGCTGCTGTGTAAGTTGTTGCTGCTGTGTAAGTTGTTGCTGCTCTGTAATTTGTTGGTGCTGTGTAAGTTGTTAGTGTTGTGTAAGTTGTTGGTGCTGTGTAAGTTGTTGGTGCTGTGTAAGTTGTTTTTGCTGTGTAAGTTGTAGGTGCTGTGTAAGTTGTTGGTGCTGTGTAAGCTGTTGATGCGGTGTAAGTTGTTGGTACTGTGTAAGTTGTTGCTGTTGTGTAAGTTGTTGGTGCTGTGTAAGTTGTTGGTGTTGTGTAAGTTGTTGGTGCTGTGTAATTAGTTCGTGGTTTGTAACTTGTTGTTGCGGTGTAAGTTGTTGGTGCTGTGTAAATTGTTGTTGCTTTTTAAGTTTTTGGTGCTGCGTAAGTTGTTGCTGTGTAAGTTGTTGGTGCTATGTAAGTTGTTGTTGCTGTGTATATTGTAGGTGCTGTTTAAGTTGTTGGTGCTGTTTAATTTGCTGGTGCTGTGTTATATCTTTTTGCTTTGTACGTTGTTTTTGCTGTGTCTGTTGTACGTGCTGGGTAAGTTGTTGGGGCTGTGTAAGTTGTTGCTGTTGTGTAAGTTGTTGGTGCTGTGTAAGTTGTTGGTGCTGTGTAAGTTGTTGCTGTTGTGTAATTTGTTGGTGCTGTGTAAGTTGTTTTTGTGGTGTATGTTGTTGGTGCTGTGTAAGTTATTTTGCTGTGTAAGTTGAAGGTTCTGTGCAAGTTTCTGGTGCTGTGTAAGTTGTTGGTGCTGTGTAAGTTGTTGGTGTTGTGTAAGTTGTTGGTGCTGTGTAAGTTGTTGCTGTTGTGTAAGTTGTTGGTGCTGTGTACGTTTTTGGTGCTGTGTATGTTGTTGGTGCTGTGTAAGTTGTTGGTGCTGTGTAAGTTGTTGGTGCTGTGAAAGTTGTTAGTGCTGTGTAAGTTGTTGGTGCTGTGTAAATTGTTGGTGCTGTGTAAGTTGTTGGAGCTGTGGAAGTTCTGCGTGCTGTGTAACTTGGTACTTTTTAAGTTGCTGGTGCTATGTAATTTGTTGGTGCTGTTTACATTGTTGGTGCTATGTAAGTTCTTGGTGCTATGTAAGTTGTTGATTCTATTTAAGTTGTCGTTGCTGTTTAAGTTGTAGGTTCTGCGTATTTTGCTGGTGCATTGTAAGTTGTTGGTTCTGTGCATGTTGTTGGTGCTGTGTAAGTTGTTGGTGCTGTATAAGTTGTTGGTGCTGTGAAAGTTGTTGGTGCTGTGTAAGTGGTTGCTGCTGTGTAAGTTGTTGGTGTTGTGTAAGTTGTAGGTTCTGGTTATTTTGCTGGTGCATTGTAAGTTGTTGGTTCTGTGTATGTTGTTGGTGCTGTGAAAGTTGTTGGTGCTGTGTAATTTGTTGGTGCTGTGTAAGTTGTTGCTGCTGTGTAAATGGTTGCTGCTGTGTAAGTTGTTGGTGCTGTGTAAGTTGTTGCTGCTGTGTAAGTTGTTGGTGCTGTGTAAGTTGTTGGTTCTCTGTATGTTGTTGGTGGTGTGTAAGTTGTTGGTTCTGTGTATGTTGTTGGTGGTGTGTAAGTTGTTGCTGCTGTGTAAGTTGTTGCTGTGTCAGTTGTTGGTGCTATGTAAGTTGTTGTTGCTGTGTAAGTTGTTGGTGCTGTGTAAGTTGTTGCTGCTGTGTAAGGTGTTGCTGCTGGGTAAGTTGTTGCTGCTCTGTAATTTGTTGGTGCTGTTTAAGTTGTTGGTGTTGTGTAATTTGTTGGTGCTATGTAAGTTTTTGGTGCTGTGTAAGTTGTTTGTGCTGTGTAAGCTGTTGGTGCTGTGTAACTTGTTGGTGCTGTGTAAGGTTTTGGTGCCGTGTAAGTTGTTGCTGCTATCTAAGTAGTTGGTGTTGTGTAAGTTGTTGCTGCTGTGTAAGTTGTTGGTGCTGTGTAAGTTGTTGCTGTTATGTAATTTGTTGGTGCTGTGTAAGTTGTTTTTGTGGGGTAAGTTGTTGGTGCTGTGTAAGTTATTTTGCTGTGTAAGTTGAAGGTGCTGTGCAAGTTGTTGGTGCTGTGTAAGTTGTTGGTGCTGTGCAAGTTGTTGGTGTTGTGTAAGTTGTTGGTGCTGTGTAAGTTGTTGCTGTTGTGTAAGTTGTTGGTGCTGTGTAAGTTGTTGGTGCTGTGTAAGTTGTTTTGCTGTGTAAGTTTTTCGTCCTTTGTAACTTGTTATTGCTGTGTAAGTTGTTGGTGCTGTGTAGGTTGTTTTTGCTGTGTAAGTTGTAGGTGCTGTGTAAGATGTTGGTGCTGTGTAAGTTGTTGATGCGGTGTAAGTTGTTGGTGCTGTGTAAGTTGTTGCTGTTGTATAAGTTGTTGGAGCTGTGTAAGTTGTTGCTGTTGTGTAAGTTGTTGGTGCTGTGTACGTTTTTGGTGCTGTGTAATTTGTTGGTGCTGTGTAGTTTGTTGGTGCTGTGTACGTTTTTGGTGCTGTGTAAGTTGTTGGTGCTGTGTAAGTAGTTTTGCTGTGTAAGTTGTTTTTGCTGTGTAAGTTGTAGGTGCTGTGTAAGTTGTTGGTGCTGTGTAAGTTGTTGATGCGGTGTAAGTTGTTGGTGCTGTGTAAGTTGTTGGTGTTGTGTAAGTTGTTGGTGCTGTGTAATTTGTTCGTGGTTTGTAACTTGTTGTTGCTATGTAAGTTGTTGGTGCTGTGTAAGTTGTTGTTGCTTTTTAAGTTGTTGGTGCTGTGTAAGTTGTTGCTGTGTCAGTTGTTGGTGCTATGTAAGTTGTTGTTGCTGTTTATATTGTAGGTGCTGTGTAAGTTGTTGGTGCTGTGTAATTTGCTGGTGCGGTGTAAGATCTTTTTGCTGTATAAGTTGTTTTTGCTGTGGCTGTTGTAGGTGCTGGGTAAGTTGTTGGGGCTGTGTAAGTTGTTGCTGTTGTGTAAGTTGTTGGTGCTGTGTAAGTTGTTTGTGCTGTGTAAGTTGTTGCTGTTGTGTAATTTGTTGGTGCTGTGTAAGTTGTTTTTGTGGTGTAAGTTGTTGGTGCTGTGTAAGTTATTTTGCTGTGTAAGTTGAAGGTGCTGTGCAAGTTGTTGGTGCTTTGTAAGTTGTTGGTACTGTGTAAGTTGTTGGTGTTGTGTAAGTTGTTGGTGCTGTGTAAGTTGTTGCTGTTGTGTAAGTTGTTGGTGCTGTGTAAGTTGTTGGTGCTGTGTAAGTTGTTTTGCTGAGTAAGTTTTTCGTGCTTTGTAAGTTGTTATTGCTGTGTAAGTTGTTGGTGCTGTGTAAGTTGTTTTTGCTGTGTAAGTTGTAGGTGCTGTGTAAGTTGTTGGTGCTGTGTAAGTTGTTGCTGCGGTGTAAGTTGTTGGTGCTGTGTAAGTTGTTGCTGTTGTGTAAGTTGTTGGTGCTGTTTAAGTTGTTGGTGTTGTGTAAGTTGTTGGTGCTGTGTAATTTGTTTGTGGTTTGTAACTTGATGTTGCGGTGTAAGTTGTTGGTGCTGTGTAAGTTGTTGTTGCTTTTTAAGTTGTTAGTGCTGTGTAAGTTGTTGGTGCTGTGTAAATTGTTGGTGCTGTGTAAGTTGTTGGAGCTGTGGAAGTTCTGCGTGCTGTGTAACTTGGTACTTTTTAAGTTGCTGGTGCTATGTAATTTGTTGGTGCTGTTTATATTGTTGTTGCTATGTAAGTTCTTGGTGCTATGTAAGTTGTTGATTCTATTTAAGTTGTCGTTGCTGTTTAAGTTGTAGGTTCTGCGTATTTTGCTGGTGCATTGTAAGTTGTTGGTTCTGTGTATGTTGTTGGTGCTGTGTAAGTTGTTGGTGCTGTGTAAGTTGTTGGTGCTGTGAAAGTTGTTGGTGCTGTGTAAGTGGTTGCTGCTGTGTAAGTTGTTGGTGTTGTGTAAGTTGTAGGTTCTGCGTATTTTGCTGGTGCATTGTAAGTTGTTGGTTCTGTGTATGTTGTTGGTGCTGTGAAAGTTGTTGGTGCTGTGTAATTTGTTGGTGCTGTGTAAGTTGTTGCTGCTGTGTAAGTTGTTGGTGCTGTGTAAGTTGTTGCTGTTGTGTAAGTTGTTGGTGCTGTGTACGTATTTGGTGCTGTGTAAGTTGTTGGTGCTGTGTAATTTGTTGGTGCTGTGTAGGTTTTTGGTGCTGTGTAATTTGTTGGTGCTGTGTAAGTTGTTTTGCTGTGTAAGTTGTTTTTGCTGTGTAAGTTGTAGGTGCTGTGTAAGTTGTTGGTGCTGTGTAAGTTGTTGATGCGGTGTAATTTGTTGGTGCTGTGTAAGTTGCTGCTGTTGTGTAAGTTGTTGGTGCTGTGTAAGTTGTTGGTGTTGTGTAAGTTGTTGGTGCTGTGTAATTTGTTCGTGGTTTTAACTTGTTGTTGCGGTGTAAGTTGTTGGCGCTGTGTAAGTTGTTGTTGCTTTTTAAATTGTTGATGCTGTGTATGTTGTTGCTGTGTCAGTTGTTGGTGCTTTGAAAGTTGTTGTTGCTGTTTATATTGTAGGTGCTGTGTAAGTTGTTGGTGCTGTGTAATTTGCTGGTGCTGTGTAAGATCTTTTTGCTGTGTAAGTTGTTTTTGCTGTGTCTGTTGTAGGTGCTGGGTAAGTTGTTGGGGCTGTGTAAGTTGTTGCTGTTGTGTAAGTTGTTGGTGCTGTGTAAGTTGTTGCTGTTGTGTAATTTGTTGGTGCTGTGTAAGTTGTTTTTGTGGTGTAAGTTGTTGGTGCTGTGTAAGTTGTTGGTGCTGTGTAAGTTGTTTGTGCTGTGTAAGCTGTTGGTGCTGTGTAACTTGTTGGTGTTGTGTAAGTTTTTGGTGCCGTGTAAGTTGTTGCTGCTATAAGTAGTTGGTGTTGTGTAAGTTGTTGCTGCTGTGTAAGTTGTTGGTGCTGTGTAAGTTGTTGCTGTTGTGTAATTTGTTGGTGCTGTGTAAGTTGTTGGTGTTGTGTAAGTTGTTGGTGCTGTGTAAGTTGTTGCTGTTGTGTAAGTTGTTGGTGCTGTGTATGTTTTTGGTGCTGTGTAAGTTGTTGGTGCTGTGTAATTTGTTGGTGCTGTGTACGTTTTTGGTGCTGTGTAATTTGTTGGTGCTGTGTAAGTTGTTTTGCTGTGTAAGTTTTTCGTGCTTTGTAAGTTGTTATTGCTGTGTAAGTTGTTGGTGCTGTGTAAGTTGTTTTTGCTGTGTAAGTTGTAGGTGCTGTGTAAGTTGTTGGTGCTGTGTAAGTTGTTGATGCGGTGTAAGTTGTTGGTACTGTGTAAGTTGGTGCTGTTGTGTAAGTTGTTGGTGCTGTGTAAGTTGTTGGTGTTGTTTAAGTTGTTGGTGCTCTGTAATTAGTTCGTGGTTTGTAACTTGTTGTTGCGGTGTAAGTTGTTGGTGCTGTGTAAGTTGTTTTTGCTTTTTAAGTTGTTGGTGCTGTGTAAGTTGTTGCTGTGTAAGTTGTAAGTGCTATGTAAGTTGTTGTTGCTGTGTATATTGTAGGTGCTGTGTAAGTTGTTGGTGCTGTGTAATTTGCTGGTGCTGTGTAAGATCTTTTTGCTTTGTAAGTTGTTTTTGCTGTGTCTGTTGTAAGTGCTGGGTAAGTTGTTGGGGAAGTGTAAGTTGTTTCTGTTGTGTAAGTTGTTGGTGCTGTGTAAGTTGTTGGTGCTGTGTACGTTGTTGCTGTTGTGTAATTTGTTGGTGCTGTGTAAGTTGTTTTTGTGGTGTATGTTGTTGGTGCTGTGTCAGTTATTTTGCTGTGTAAGTTGAAGGTGCTTTGCAAGTTGCTGGTGCTGTGTAAGTTGTTGGTGCTGTGTAATTTGTTGTTGTTTAGTAAGTTGTTGGTGCTGTGTAGGTTGTTGCTGTTGTGTAAGTTGTTGGTGCTGTGTACGTTTTTGGTGCTGTGTAAGTTGTTGGTGCTGTGTAATTTGTTGGTGCTGTGTTCGTTTTTGGTGCTGTGTAAGTTGTTGGTGCTGTGTAAGTTGTTTTGCTGTGTAAGTTGTTTTTGCTGTGTAAGTTGTAGGCGCTGTGTAAGTTGTTGGTGCTGTGTAAGTTGTTGGTGTTGTGTAAGTTGTTGGTGCTGTGTACGTATTTGGTGCTGTGTAAGTTGTTGGTGCTGTGTAATTTGTTGGTGCTGTGTACGTTTTTGGTGCTGTGTAATTTGTTGGTGCTGTGTAAGTTGTTTTGCTGTGTAAGTTGTTTTTGCTGTGTAAGTTGTAGGTGCTGTGTAAGTTGTTGGTGCTGTGTAAGTTGTTGATGCGGTGTAATTTGTTGGTGCTGTGTAAGTTGCTGCTGTTGTGTAAGTTGTTGGTGCTGTGTAAGTTGTTGCTGTTGTGTAAGTTGTTGGTGCTGTGTAAGTTGTTTGTGCTGTGTAAGTTGTTGCTGTTGTGTAATTTGTTGGTGCTGTGTAAGTTGTTTTTGTGGTGTAAGTTGTTGGTGCTGTGTAAGTTATTTTGCTGTGTAAGTTGAAGGTGCTGTGCAAGTTGTTGGTGCTTTGTAAGTTGTTGGTACTGTGTAAGTTGTTGGTGTTGTGTAAGTTGTTGGTGCTGTGTAAGTTGTTGCTGTTGTGTAAGTTGTTGGTGCTGTGTAAGTTGTTGGTGCTGTGTAAGTTGTTTTGCTGAGTAAGTTTTTCGTGCTTTGTAAGTTGTTATTGCTGTGTAAGTTGTTGGTGCTGTGTAAGTTGTTTTTGCTGTGTAAGTTGTTGCTGCTGTGTAAGTTGTTGGTGCTGTGTAAGTTGTTGCTGCGGTGTAATTTGTTGGTGCTGTGTAAGTTGTTGCTGTTGTGTAAGTTGTTGTTGCTGTGTACGTTGTTGGTGTTGTGTAAGTTGTTGGTGCTGTGTAAGTTGTTTGTGGTTTCTAACTTGTTGTTGCGGTGTAAGCTGTTGGTGCTGTGTATAATGTTGTTGCTTTGTAAGTTGTTAGTGCTGTGTAAGTTGTTGGTGCTGTGTAAATTGTTGGTGCTGTGTAAGTTGTTGGAGCTGTGGAAGTTCTGCGTGCTGTGTAACTTGGTACTTTTTAAGTTGCTGGTGCTATGTAATTTGTTGGTGCTGTTTATATTGTTGTTGCTATGTAAGTTCTTGGTGCTATGTAAGTTGTTGATTCTATTTAAGTTGTCGTTGCTGTTTAAGTTGTAGGTTCTGCGTATTTTGCTGGTGCATTGTAAGTTGTTGGTTCTGTGTATGTTGTTGGTGCTGTGTAAGTTGTTGGTGCTGTGTAAGTTGTTGGTGCTGTGAAAGTTGTTGGTGCTGTGTAAGTGGTTGCTGCTGTGTAAGTTGTTGGTGTTGTGTAAGTTGTAGGTTCTGCGTATTTTGCTGGTGCATTGTAAGTTGTTGGTTCTGTGTATGTTGTTGGTGCTGTGAAAGTTGTTGGTGCTGTGTAATTTGTTGGTGCTGTGTAAGTTGTTGCTGCTGTGTAAGTTGTTGGTGCTGTGTAAGTTGTTGCTGTTGTGTAAGTTGTTGGTGCTGTGTACGTATTTGGTGCTGTGTAAGTTGTTGGTGCTGTGTAATTTGTTGGTGCTGTGTAGGTTTTTGGTGCTGTGTAATTTGTTGGTGCTGTGTAAGTTGTTTTGCTGTGTAAGTTGTTTTTGCTGTGTAAGTTGTAGGTGCTGTGTAAGTTGTTGGTGCTGTGTAAGTTGTTGATGCGGTGTAATTTGTTGGTGCTGTGTAAGTTGCTGCTGTTGTGTAAGTTGTTGGTGCTGTGTAAGTTGTTGGTGTTGTGTAAGTTGTTGGTGCTGTGTAATTTGTTCGTGGTTTTAACTTGTTGTTGCGGTGTAAGTTGTTGGCGCTGTGTAAGTTGTTGTTGCTTTTTAAATTGTTGATGCTGTGTATGTTGTTGCTGTGTCAGTTGTTGGTGCTTTGAAAGTTGTTGTTGCTGTTTATATTGTAGGTGCTGTGTAAGTTGTTGGTGCTGTGTAATTTGCTGGTGCTGTGTAAGATCTTTTTGCTGTGTAAGTTGTTTTTGCTGTGTCTGTTGTAGGTGCTGGGTAAGTTGTTGGGGCTGTGTAAGTTGTTGCTGTTGTGTAAGTTGTTGGTGCTGTGTAAGTTGTTGCTGTTGTGTAATTTGTTGGTGCTGTGTAAGTTGTTTTTGTGGTGTAAGTTGTTGGTGCTGTGTAAGTTGTTGGTGCTGTGTAAGTTGTTTGTGCTGTGTAAGCTGTTGGTGCTGTGTAACTTGTTGGTGTTGTGTAAGTTTTTGGTGCCGTGTAAGTTGTTGCTGCTATAAGTAGTTGGTGTTGTGTAAGTTGTTGCTGCTGTGTAAGTTGTTGGTGCTGTGTAAGTTGTTGCTGTTGTGTAATTTGTTGGTGCTGTGTAAGTTGTTGGTGTTGTGTAAGTTGTTGGTGCTGTGTAAGTTGTTGCTGTTGTGTAAGTTGTTGGTGCTGTGTATGTTTTTGGTGCTGTGTAAGTTGTTGGTGCTGTGTAATTTGTTGGTGCTGTGTACGTTTTTGGTGCTGTGTAATTTGTTGGTGCTGTGTAAGTTGTTTTGCTGTGTAAGTTTTTCGTGCTTTGTAAGTTGTTATTGCTGTGTAAGTTGTTGGTGCTGTGTAAGTTGTTTTTGCTGTGTAAGTTGTAGGTGCTGTGTAAGTTGTTGGTGCTGTGTAAGTTGTTGATGCGGTGTAAGTTGTTGGTACTGTGTAAGTTGGTGCTGTTGTGTAAGTTGTTGGTGCTGTGTAAGTTGTTGGTGTTGTTTAAGTTGTTGGTGCTCTGTAATTAGTTCGTGGTTTGTAACTTGTTGTTGCGGTGTAAGTTGTTGGTGCTGTGTAAGTTGTTTTTGCTTTTTAAGTTGTTGCTGCTGTGTAAGTTGTTGCTGTGTCGGTTGTAGGTGCTATGTAAGTTGTTGTTGCTGTGTATATTGTAGGTGCTGTGTAAGTTGTTGGTGCTGTGTAATTTGCTGGTGCTGTGTAAGATCTTTTTGCTTTGTAAGTTGTTTTTGCTGTGTCTGTTGTAAGGTGCTGGGTAAGTTGTTGGGGAAGTGTAAGTTGTTTCTGTTGTGTAAGTTGTTGGTGCTGTGTAAGTTGTTGGTGCTGTGTACGTTGTTGCTGTTGTGTAATTTGTTGGTGCTGTGTAAGTTGTTTTTGTGGTGTATGTTGTTGGTGCTGTGTCAGTTATTTTGCTGTGTAAGTTGAAGGTGCTGTGCAAGTTGCTGGTGCTGTGTAAGTTGTTGGTGCTGTGTAATTTGTTGTTGTTTAGTAAGTTGTTGGTGCTGTGTAGGTTGTTGCTGTTGTGTAAGTTGTTGGTGCTGTGTACGTTTTTGGTGCTGTGTAAGTTGTTGGTGCTGTGTAATTTGTTGGTGCTGTGTACGTTTTTGGTGCTGTGTAAGTTGTTGGTGCTGTGTAAGTTGTTTTGCTGTGTAAGTTGTTTTTGCTGTGTAAGTTGTAGGCGCTGTGTAAGTTGTTGGTGCTGTGTAAGTTGTTGCTGTTGTGTAAGTTGTTGGTGCTGTGTACGTATTTGGTGCTGTGTAAGTTGTTGGTGCTGTGTAATTTGTTGGTGCTGTGTACGTTTTTGGTGCTGTGTAATTTGTTGGTGCTGTGTAAGTTGTTTTGCTGTGTAAGTTGTTTTTGCTGTGTAAGTTGTAGGTGCTGTGTAAGTTGTTGGTGCTGTGTAAGTTGTTGATGCGGTGTAATTTGTTGGTGCTGTGTAAGTTGCTGCTGTTGTGTAAGTTGTTGGTGCTGTGTAAGTTGTTGGTGTTGTGTAAGTTGTTGGTGCTGTGTAATTTGTTCGTGGTTTTAACTTGTTGTTGCGGTGTAAGTTGTTGGCGCTGTGTAAGTTGTTGTTGCTTTTTAAATTGTTGATGCTGTGTATGTTGTTGCTGTGTCAGTTGTTGGTGCTTTGTAAGTTGTTGTTGCTGTTTATATTGTAGGTGCTGTGTAAGTTGTTGGTGCTGTGTAATTTGCTGGTGCTGTGTAAGATCTTTTTGCTGTGTAAGTTGTTTTTGCTGTGTCTGTTGTAGGTGCTGGGTAAGTTGTTGGGGCTGTGTAAGTTGTTGCTGTTGTGTAAGTTGTTGGTGCTGTGTAAGTTGTTGCTGTTGTGTAATTTGTTGGTGCTGTGTAAGTTGTTTTTGTGGTGTAAGTTGTTGGTGCTGTGTAAGTTGTTGGTGCTGTGTAAGTTGCTTGTGCTGTGTAAGCTGTTGGTGCTGTGTAACTTGTTGGTGTTGTGTAAGTTTTTGGTGCCGTGTAAGTTGTTGCTGCTATCTAAGTAGTTGGTGTTGTGGAAGTTGTTGCTGCTGTGTAAGTTGTTGGTGCTGTGTAAGTTGTTGCTGTTGTGTAATTTGTTGGTGCTGTGTAAGTTGTTTTTGTGGTGTAAGTTTTTGGTGCTGTGTAAGTTATTTTGCTGTGTAAGTTGAAGGTGCTGTGCAAGTTGTTGGTGCTGTGTAAGTTGTTGGTGCTGTGTAAGTTGTTGGTGTTGTGTAAGTTGTTGGTGCTGTGTAAGTTGTTGGTGCTGTGTAATTTGTTGGTGCTGTGTACGTTTTTGGTGCTGTGTAACTTGTTGTTGCGGTGTAAGTTGTTGGTGCTGTGTAAGTTGTTGTTGCTTTTTAAGTTGTTGGTGCTGTGTAAGTTGTTGGTGCTGTGTAAGTTGTTGGTGCGGTGTAAGTTGTTGGAGCTGTGGAAGTTCTGCGTGCTGTGTAACTTGGTGCTTTTTAAGTTGCTGGTGCTATGTAATTTGTTGGTGCTGTTTACATTGTTGGTTCTGTTTAAGTTTTTGGTGTTGTGTAAGTTGTTGGTGCTGTGTAATTAGTTCGTGGTTTGTAACTTGTTGTTGCGGTGTAAGTTGTTGGTGCTGTGTAAGTTGTTGTTGCTTTTTAAGTTGTTGGTGCTGTGTAAGTTGTTGCTGTGTAAGTTGTTGGTGCTATGTAAGTTGTTGTTGCTGTGTATATTGTAGGTGCTGTGTAAGTTGTTGGTGCTTTGTAAGTTGTTGGTGCTGTGTAAGTTGTTGGTGCTGTGCAAGTTGTTGGTGCTGTGTAAGTTGTTGGTGCTGTGTAAGTTGTTGGTGTTGTGTAAGTTGTTGGTGCTGTGTAAGTTGTTGCTGTTGTGTAAGTTGTTGGTGCTGTGTACGTTTCTGGTGCTGTGTAAGTTGTTGGTGCTGTGTAATTTGTTTTTGCTGTGTAAGTTGTAGGTGCTGTGTAAGTCGTTGGTGCTGTGTAAGTTGTTGATGCGGTGTAAGTTGTTGGTGCTGTGTAAGTTGTTGCTGTTGTGTAAGTTGTTGGTGCTGTGTAAGTTGTTGGTGTTGTGTAAGTTGTTGGTGCTGTGTAATTTGTTTGTGGTTTGTAACTTGTTGTTGAGGTGTAAGTTGTAGGTGCTGTGTAAGTTGTTGTTGCTTTTTAAGTTGTTGGTGCTGTGTAAGTTGTTGGTGCTGTGTAAGTTGTTGGTGCTGTGTAAGTTGTTGGAGCTGCGGAAGTTCTGCGTGCTGTGTAACTTGGTGCATTTTAAGTTGCTGGTGCTATGTAATTTGTTGGTGCTGTTTACATTGTTGGTGCTATGTAAGTTCATGGTGCTTTGTAAGTTGTTTGTTCTATTTAAGTTGTCGTTGCTGTGTAAGTTGTAGGTTCTGCGTATTTTGCTGGAGCATTGTAAGTTGTTGGTTCTGTGTATGTTGTTGGTGCTGTGTAAGTTGTTGGAGCTGTGTAAGTTGTTGGTGCTGTGAAAGTTGTTGATGCTGTGTAAGTGGTTGCTGCTGTGTAAGTTGTTGGTGTTGTGTAAGTTGTAGGTTCTGCGTATTTTGCTGGTGCATTGTAAGTTGTTGGTTCTGTGTATGTTGTTGGTGCTGTGAAAGTTGATTTTGTGGTGTAAGCTGTTGGTGCTGTGTAAGTTAATTTGCTGTGTAAGTTGAAGGTGCTGTGCAAGTTGTTGGTGCTGTGTAAGTTGTTGGTGCTGTGTAAGTTGTTGGTGTTGTGTAAGTTGTTGGTGCTGTGTAAGTTGTTGCTGTTGTGTATGTTGTTGGTGCTGTGTACGTTTTTGGTGCTGTGTAAGTTGTTGGTGCTGTGTAATTTGTTGGTGCTGTGTACGTTTTTGGTGCTGTGTAAGTTGTTGGTGCTGTGTAAGTTGTTTTGCTGTGTAAGTTGTTTTTGCTGTGTAAGTTGTAGGTGCTGTGTAAGTTGTTGGTGCTGTGTAAGTTGTTGATGCGGTGTAAGTTGTTCGAGCTGTGTAAGTTGTTGCTGTTGTGTAAGATGTTGGTGCTGTGTAAGTTGTTGGTGTTGTGTAAGTTGTTGGTGCTGTGTAATTTGTTTGCGGTTTGTAACTTGTTGTTGCGGTGTAAGTTGTTGGTGCTGTGTAAGTTGTTGTTGCTTTTTAAGTTGTTGGTGCTGTGTAAGTTGTTGCTGTGTCAGTTGTTGGTGCTATGTAAGTTGTTGTTGCTGTTTATATTGTAGGTGCTGTGTTAGATGTTGGTGCTGTGTAATTTGCTGGTGCTGTGTAAGATCTTTTTGCTGTGTAAGTTGTTTTTGCTGTGTCTGTTGTAGGTGCTGGGTAAGTTGTTGGGGCTGTGTAAGTTATTTTGCTGTGTAAGTTGAAGGTGCTGTGCAAGTTGTTGGTGCTGTGTAAGTTGTTGGTGCTGTGTAAGTTGTTGGTGTTGCGTAAGTTGTTGGTGCTGTGTAAGTTGTTGCTTTTGTGTGAGTTGTTGGTGCTGTGTACGTTTTTGGTGCTGTGTAAGTTGTTGGTGCTGTGTAAGTTGTTTTGCTGTGTAAGTTTTTCGTGCTTTGTAAGTTGTTATTGCTGTGTAAGTTGTTGGTGCTGTGTAAGTTGTTGTTGCTTTTTAAGTTGTTGGTGCTGTGTAAGTTGTTGGTGCTGTGTAAGTTGTTGGTGCTGTGTAAGTTGTTGGAGCTGTGGAAGTTCTGCGTGCGCTGTAACTTGGTGCTTTTTAAGTTGCTGGTGCTATGTAATTTGTTGGTGCTGATTACATTGTTGGTGCTATGTAAGTTCTTGGTGCTATGTAAGTTGTTGATTCTATTTAAGTTGTCGTTGCTGTTTAAGATGTAGGTTCTGCGTATTTTGCTGGTCCATTGTAAGTTGTTGGTTCTGTGCATGTTGTGGTGCTGTGTAAGTTGTTGGTGCTGTGTAAGTTGTTGGTGCTGTGAAAGTTGTTGGTGCTGTGTAAGTGGTTGCTGCTGTGTAAGTTGTTGGTGTTGTGTAAGTTGTAGGTTCTGGTTATTTTGCTGGTGCATTGTAAGTTGTTGGTTCTGTGTATGTTTTTGGTGCTGTGAAAGTTGTTGGTGCTGTGTAATTTGTTGGTGCTGTGTAAGTTATTGCTGCTGTGTAAATGGTTGCTGCTGTGTAAGTTGTTGGTGCTGTGTAAGTTGTTGCTGCTGTGTAAGTTGTTGGTGCTGTGTAAGTTGTTGGTTCTCTGTATGTTGTTGGTGGTGTGTAATTTGTTGGTTCTGTGTATGTTGTTGGTGGTGTGTAAGTTGTTGCTGCTGTGTAAGTTGTTGCTGTGTCAGTCGTTGGTGCTATGTAAGTTGTTGTTGCTGTGTAAGTTGTTGGTTCTGTGTAAGTTGATGCTGCTGTGTAAGTTGTTGCTGCTGTGTAAGTTGTTGCTGCTCCGTAATTTGTTGGTGCTGTGTAAGTTGTTGGTGTTTTGTAAGTTGTTGGTGCTGTGTAAATTGTTGGTGCTGTGTAAGTTGTTGGAGCTGTGGAAGTTCTGCGTGCTGTGTAACTTGGTACTTTTTAAGTTGCTGGTGCTATGTAATTTGTTGGTGCTGTTTACATTGTTGGTGCTATGTAAGTTCTTGGTGCTATGTAAGTTGTTGATTCTATTTAAGTTGTCGTTGCTGTTTAAGTTGTAGGTTCTGCGTATTTTGCTGGTGCATTGTAAGTTGTTGGTTCTGTGCATGTTGTTGGTGCTGTGTAAGTTGTTGGTGCTGTATAAGTTGTTGGTGCTGTGAAAGTTGTTGGTGCTGTGTAAGTGGTTGCTGCTGTGTAAGTTGTTGGTGTTGTGTAAGTTGTAGGTTCTGGTTATTTTGCTGGTGCATTGTAAGTTGTTGGTTCTGTGTATGTTGTTGGTGCTGTGAAAGTTGTTGGTGCTGTGTAATTTGTTGGTGCTGTGTAAGTTGTTGCTGCTGTGTAAATGGTTGCTGCTGTGTAAGTTGTTGGTGCTGTGTAAGTTGTTGCTGCTGTGTAAGTTGTTGGTGCTGTGTAAGTTGTTGGTTCTCTGTATGTTGTTGGTGGTGTGTAAGTTGTTGGTTCTGTGTATGTTGTTGGTGGTGTGTAAGTTGTTGCTGCTGTGTAAGTTGTTGCTGTGTCAGTTGTTGGTGCTATGTAAGTTGTTGTTGCTGTGTAAGTTGTTGGTGCTGTGTAAGTTGTTGCTGCTGTGTAAGGTGTTGCTGCTGGGTAAGTTGTTGCTGCTCTGTAATTTGTTGGTGCTGTGTAAGTTGTTGGTGTTGTGTAATTTGTTGGTGCTATGTAAGTTTTTGGTGCTGTGTAAGTTGTTTGTGCTGTGTAAGCTGTTGGTGCTGTGTAACTTGTTGGTGCTGTGTAAGTTTTTGGTGCCGTGTAAGTTGTTGCTGCTATCTAAGTAGTTGGTGTTGTGTAAGTTGTTGCTGCTGTGTAAGTTGTTGGTGCTGTGTAAGTTGTTGCTGTTATGTAATTTGTTGGTGCTGTGTAAGTTGTTTTTGTGGGGTAAGTTGTTGGTGCTGTGTAAGTTATTTTGCTGTGTAAGTTGAAGGTGCTGTGCAAGTTTTTGGTGCTGTGTAAGTTGTTGGTGCTGTGCAAGTTGTTGGTGTTGTGTAAGTTGTTGGTGCTGTGTAAGTTGTTGCTGTTGTGTAAGTTGTTGGTGCTGTGTAAGTTGTTGGTGCTGTGTAAGTTGTTTTGCTGTGTAAGTTTTTCGTCCTTTGTAACTTGTTATTGCTGTGTAAGTTGTTGGTGCTGTGTAAGTTGTTTTTGCTGTGTAAGTTGTAGGTGCTGTGTAAGATGTTGGTGCTGTGTAAGTTGTTGATGCGGTGTAAGTTGTTGGTGCTGTGTAAGTTGTTGCTGTTGTGTAAGTTGTTGGAGCTGTGTAAGTTGTTGCTGTTGTGTAAGTTGTTGGTGCTGTGTACGTTTTTGGTGCTGTGTAATTTGTTGGTGCTGTGTAGTTTGTTGGTGCTGTGTACGTTTTTGGTGCTGTGTAAGTTGTTGGTGCTGTGTAAGTAGTTTTGCTGTGTAAGTTGTTTTTGCTGTGTAAGTTGTAGGTGCTGTGTAAGTTGTTGGTGCTGTGTAAGTTGTTGATGCGGTGTAAGTTGTTGGTGCTGTGTAAGTTGTTGGTGTTGTGTAAGTTGTTGGTGCTGTGTAATTTGTTCGTGGTTTGTAACTTGTTGTTGCGATGTAAGTTGTTGGTGCTGTGTAAGTTGTTGTTGCTTTTTAAGTTGTTGGTGCTGTGTAAGTTGTTGCTGTGTCAGTTGTTGGTGCTATGTAAGTTGTTGTTGCTGTTTATATTGTAGGTGCTGTGTAAGTTGTTGGTGCTGTGTAATTTGCTGGTGCGGTGTAAGATCTTTTTGCTGTATAAGTTGTTTTTGCTGTGGCTGTTGTAGGTGCTGGGTAAGTTGTTGGGGCTGTGTAAGTTGTTGCTGTTGTGTAAGTTGTTGGTGCTGTGTAAGTTGTTTGTGCTGTGTAAGTTGTTGCTGTTGTGTAATTTGTTGGTGCTGTGTAAGTTGTTTTTGTGGTGTAAGTTGTTGGTGCTGTGTAAGTTATTTTGCTGTGTAAGTTGAAGGTGCTGTGCAAGTTGTTGGTGCTTTGTAAGTTGTTGGTACTGTGTAAGTTGTTGGTGTTGTGTAAGTTGTTGGTGCTGTGTAAGTTGTTGCTGTTGTGTAAGTTGTTGGTGCTGTGTAAGTTGTTGGTGCTGTGTAAGTTGTTTTGCTGAGTAAGTTTTTCGTGCTTTGTAAGTTGTTATTGCTGTGTAAGTTGTTGGTGCTGTGTAAGTTGTTTTTGCTGTGTAAGTTGTAGGTGCTGTGTAAGTTGTTGGTGCTGTGTAAGTTGTTGCTGCGGTGTAAGTTGTTGGTGCTTTGTAAGTTGTTGCTGTTGTGTAAGTTGTTGGTGCTGTGTAAGTTGTTGGTGTTGTGTAAGTTGTTGGTGCTGTGTAATTTGTTTGTGGTTTGTAACTTGATGTTGCGGTGTAAGTTGTTGGTGCTGTGTAAGTTGTTGTTGCTTTTTAAGTTGTTAGTGCTGTGTAAGTTGTTGGTGCTGTGTAAATTGTTGGTGCTGTGTAAGTTGTTGGAGCTGTGGAAGTTCTGCGTGCTGTGTAACTTGGTACTTTTTAAGTTGCTGGTGCTATGTAATTTGTTGGTGCTGTTTATATTGTTGGTGCTATGTAAGTTCTTGGTGCTATGTAAGTTGTTGATTCTATTTAAGTTGTCGTTGCTGTTTAAGTTGTAGGTTCTGCGTATTTTGCTGGTGCATTGTAAGTTGTTGGTTCTGTGTATGTTGTTGGTGCTGTGTAAGTTGTTGGTGCTGTGTAAGTTGTTGGTGCTGTGAGAGTTGTTGGTGCTGTGTAAGTGGTTGCTGCTGTGTAAGTTGTTGGTGTTGTGTAAGTTGTAGGTTCTGCGTATTTTGCTGGTGCATTGTAAGTTGTTGGTTCTGTGTATGTTGTTGGTGCTGTGAAAGTTGTTGGTGCTGTGTAATTTGTTGGTGCTGTGTAAGTTGTTGCTGCTGAGTAAATGGTTGCTGCTGTGTAAGTTGTTGGTGCTGTGTAAGTTGTTGCTGCTGTGTAAGTTGTTGGTGCTGTGTAAGTTGTTGCTGTTGTGTAAGTTGTTGGTGCTGTGTACGTATTTGGTGCTGTGTAAGTTGTTGGTGCTGTGTAATTTGTTGGTGCTGTGTACGTTTTTGCTGCTGTGTAATTTGTTGGTGCTGTGTAAGTTGTTTTGCTGTGTAAGTTGTTTTTGCTGTGTAAGTTGTAGGTGCTGTGTAAGTTGTTGGTGCTGTGTAAGTTGTTGATGCGGTGTAATTTGTTGGTGCTGTGTAAGTTGCTGCTGTTGTGTAAGTTGTTGGTGCTGTGTAAGTTGTTGGTGTTGTGTAAGTTGTTGGTGCTGTGTAATTTGTTCGTGGTTTTAACTTGTTGTTGCGGTGTAAGTTGTTGGCGCTGTGTAAGTTGTTGTTGCTTTTTAAATTGTTGATGCTGTGTATGTTGTTGCTGTGTCAGTTGTTGGTGCTTTGTAAGTTGTTGTTGCTGTTTATATTGTAGGTGCTGTGTAAGTTGTTGGTGCTGTGTAATTTGCTGGTGCTGTGTAAGATCTTTTTGCTGTGTAAGTTGTTTTTGCTGTGTCTGTTGTAGGTTCTGGGTAAGTTGTTGGGGCTGTGTAAGTTGTTGCTGTTGTGTAAGTTGTTGGTGCTGTGTAAGTTGTTGCTGTTGTGTAATTTGTTGGTGCTGTGTAAGTTGTTTTTGTGGTGTAAGTTGTTGGTGCTGTGTAAGTTGTTGGTGCTGTGTAAGTTGTTTGTGCTGTGTAAGCTGTTGGTGCTGTGTAACTTGTTGGTGTTGTGTAAGTTTTTGGTGCCGTGTAAGTTGTTGCTGCTATAAGTAGTTGGTGTTGTGTAAGTTGTTGCTGCTGTGTAAGTTGTTGGTGCTGTGTAAGTTGTTGCTGTTGTGTAATTTGTTGGTGCTGTGTAAGTTGTTGGTGTTGTGTAAGTTGTTGGTGCTGTGTAAGTTGTTGCTGTTGTGTAAGTTGTTGGTGCTGTGTACGTTTTTGGTGCTGTGTAAGTTGTTGGTGCTGTGTAATTTGTTGGTGCTGTGTACGTTTTTGGTGCTGTGTAATTTGTTGGTGCTGTGTAAGTTGTTTTGCTGTGTAAGTTTTTCGTGCTTTGTAAGTTGTTATTGCTGTGTAAGTTGTTGGTGCTGTGTAAGTTGTTTTTGCTGTGTAACTTGTAGGTGCTGTGTAAGTTGTTGGTGCTGTGTAAGTTGTTGATGCGGTGTAAGTTGTTGGTACTGTGTAAGTTGGTGCTGTTGTGTAAGTTGTTGGTGCTGTGTAAGTTGTTGGTGTTGTTTAAGTTGTTGGTGCTCTGTAATTAGTTCGTGGTTTGTAACTTGTTGTTGCGGTGTAAGTTGTTGGTGCTGTGTAAGTTGTTTTTGCTTTTTAAGTTGTTGGTGCTGTGTAAGTTGTTGCTGTGTAAGTTGTTGGTGCTATGTAAGTTGTTGTTGCTGTGTATATTGTAGGTGCTGTGTAAGTTGTTGGTGCTGTGTAATTTGCTGGTGCTGTGTAAGATCTTTTTGCTTTGTAAGTTGTTTTTGCTGTGTCTGTTGTAGGTGCTGGGTAAGTTGTTGGGGCTGTGTAAGTTGTTTCTGTTGTGTAAGTTGTTGGTGCTGTGTAAGTTGTTGGTGCTGTGTACGTTGTTGCTGTTGTGTAATTTGTTGGTGCTGTGTAAGTTGTTTTTGTGGTGTATGTTGTTGGTGCTGTGTCAGTTATTTTGCTGTGTAAGTTGAAGGTGCTGTGCAAGTTGCTGGTGCTGTGTAAGTTGTTGGTGCTGTGTAATTTGTTGTTGTTTAGTAAGTTGTTGGTGCTGTGTAGGTTGTTGCTGTTGTGTAAGTTGTTGGTGCTGTGTACGTTTTTGGTGCTGTGTAAGTTGTTGGTGCTGTGTAATTTGTTGGTGCTGTGTACGTTTTTGGTGCTGTGTAAGTTGTTGGTGCTGTGTAAGTTGTTTTGCTGTGTAAGTTGTTTTTGCTGTGTAAGTTGTAGGCGCTGTGTAAGTTGTTGGTGCTGTGTAAGTTGTTGCTGTTGTGTAAGTTGTTGGTGCTGTGTACGTATTTGGTGCTGTGTAAGTTGTTGGTGCTGTGTAATTTGTTGGTGCTGTGTACGTTTTTGGTGCTGTGTAATTTGTTGGTGCTGTGTAAGTTGTTTTGCTGTGCAAGTTGTTTTTGCTGTGTAAGTTGTAGGTGCTGTGTAAGTTGTTGGTGCTGTGTAAGTTGTTGATGCGGTGTAATTTGTTGGTGCTGTGTAAGTTGCTGCTGTTGTGTAAGTTGTTGGTGCTGTGTAAGTTGTTGGTGTTGTGTAAGTTGTTGGTGCTGTGTAATTTGTTCGTGGTTTTAACTTGTTGTTGCGGTGTAAGTTGTTGGCGCTGTGTAAGTTGTTGTTGCTTTTTAAATTGTTGATGCTGTGTATGTTGTGGTTGTGTCAGTTGTTGGTGCTTTGTAAGTTGTTGTTGCTGTTTATATTGTAGGTGCTGTGTAAGTTGTTGGTGCTGTGTAATTTGCTGGTGCTGTGTAAGATCTTTTTGCTGTGTAAGTTGTTTTTGCTGTGTCTGTTGTAGGTGCTGGGTAAGTTGTTGGGGCTGTGTAAGTTGTTGCTGTTGTGTAAGTTGTTGGTGCTGTGTAAGTTGTTGCTGTTGTGTAATTTGTTGGTGCTGTGTAAGTTGTTTTTGTGGTGTAAGTTGTTGGTGCTGTGTAAGTTGTTGGTGCTGTGTAAGTTGCTTGTGCTGTGTAAGCTGTTGGTGCTGTGTAACTTGTTGGTGTTGTGTAAGTTTTTGGTGCCGTGTAAGTTGTTGCTGCTATCTAAGTAGTTGGTGTTGTGGAAGTTGTTGCTGCTGTGTAAGTTGTTGGTGCTGTGTAAGTTGTTGCTGTTGTGTAATTTGTTGGTGCTGTGTAAGTTGTTTTTGTGGTGTAAGTTTTTGGTGCTGTGTAAGTTATTTTGCTGTGTAAGTTGAAGGTGCTGTGCAAGTTGTTGGTGCTGTGTAAGTTGTTGGTGCTGTGTAAGTTGTTGGTGTTGTGTAAGTTGTTGGTGCTGTGTAAGTTGTTGGTGCTGTGTAATTTGTTGGTGCTGTGTACGTTTTTGGTGCTGTGTAACTTGTTGTTGCGGTGTAAGTTGTTGGTGCTGTGTAAGTTGTTGTTGCTTTTTAAGTTGTTGGTGCTGTGTAAGTTGTTGGTGCTGTGTAAGTTGTTGGTGCGGTGTAAGTTGTTGGAGCTGTGGAAGTTCTGCGTGCTGTGTAACTTGGTGCTTTTTAAGTTGCTGGTGCTATGTAATTTGTTGGTGCTGTTTACATTGTTGGTTCTGTTTAAGTTTTTGGTGTTGTGTAAGTTGTTGGTGCTGTGTAATTAGTTCGTGGTTTGTAACTTGTTGTTGCGGTGTAAGTTGTTGGTGCTGTGTAAGTTGTTGTTGCTTTTTAAGTTGTTGGTGCTGTGTAAGTTGTTGCTGTGTAAGTTGTTGGTGCTATGTAAGTTGTTGTTGCTGTGTATATTGTAGGTGCTGTGTAAGTTGTTGGTGCTTTGTAAGTTGTTGGTGCTGTGTAAGTTGTTGGTGCTGTGCAAGTTGTTGGTGCTGTGTAAGTTGTTGGTGCTGTGTAAGTTGTTGGTGTTGTGTAAGTTGTTGGTGCTGTGTAAGTTGTTGCTGTTGTGTAAGTTGTTGGTGCTGTGTACGTTTCTGGTGCTGTGTAAGTTGTTGGTGCTGTGTAATTTGTTGTTGCTGTGTACGTTTTTGGTGCTGTGTAAGTTGTTGGTGATGTGTAAGTTGTTTTGCTGTGTAAGTTTTTCTTGCTTTGTAAGTTGTTATTGCTGTGTAAGTTGTTGGTGCTCTGTAAGATGTTTTTGCTGTGTAAGTTGTAGGTGCTGTGTAAGTCGTTGGTGCTGTGTAAGTTGTTGATGCGGTGTAAGTTGTTGGTGCTGTGTAAGTTGTTGCTGTTGTGTAAGTTGTTGGTGCTGTGTAAGTTGTTGGTGTTGTGTAAGTTGTTGGTGCTGTGTAATTTGTTTGTGGTTTGTAACTTGTTGTTGAGGTGTAAGTTGTAGGTGCTGTGTAAGTTGTTGTTGCTTTTTAAGTTGTTGGTGCTGTGTAAGTTGTTGGTGCTGTGTAAGTTGTTGGTGCTGTGTAAGTTGTTGGAGCTGCGGAAGTTCTGCGTGCTGTGTAACTTGGTGCATTTTAAGTTGCTGGTGCTATGTAATTTGTTGGTGCTGTTTACATTGTTGGTGCTATGTAAGTTCATGGTGCTTTGTAAGTTGTTTGTTCTATTTAAGTTGTCGTTGCTGTGTAAGTTGTAGGTTCTGCGTATTTTGCTGGAGCATTGTAAGTTGTTGGTTCTGTGTATGTTGTTGGTGCTGTGTAAGTTGTTGGAGCTGTGTAAGTTGTTGGTGCTGTGAAAGTTGTTGATGCTGTGTAAGTGGTTGCTGCTGTGTAAGTTGTTGGTGTTGTGTAAGTTGTAGGTTCTGCGTATTTTGCTGGTGCATTGTAAGTTGTTGGTTCTGTGTATGTTGTTGGTGCTGTGAAAGTTGATTTTGTGGTGTAAGCTGTTGGTGCTGTGTAAGTTAATTTGCTGTGTAAGTTGAAGGTGCTGTGCAAGTTGTTGGTGCTGTGTAAGTTGTTGGTGCTGTGTAAGTTGTTGGTGTTGTGTAAGTTGTTGGTGCTGTGTAAGTTGTTGCTGTTGTGTATGTTGTTGGTGCTGTGTACGTTTTTGGTGCTGTGTAAGTTGTTGGTGCTGTGTAATTTGTTGGTGCTGTGTACGTTTTTGGTGCTGTGTAAGTTGTTGGTGCTGTGTAAGTTGTTTTGCTGTGTAAGTTGTTTTTGCTGTGTAAGTTGTAGGTGCTGTGTAAGTTGTTGGTGCTGTGTAAGTTGTTGATGCGGTGTAAGTTGTTCGAGCTGTGTAAGTTGTTGCTGTTGTGTAAGATGTTGGTGCTGTGTAAGTTGTTGGTGTTGTGTAAGTTGTTGGTGCTGTGTAATTTGTTTGTGGTTTGTAACTTGTTGTTGCGGTGTAAGTTGTTGGTGCTGTGTAAGTTGTTGTTGCTTTTTAAGTTGTTGGTGCTGTGTAAGTTGTTGCTGTGTCAGTTGTTGGTGCTATGTAAGTTGTTGTTGCTGTTTATATTGTAGGTGCTGTGTTAGATGTTGGTGCTGTGTAATTTGCTGGTGCTGTGTAAGATCTTTTTGCTGTGTAAGTTGTTTTTGCTGTGTCTGTTGTAGGTGCTGGGTAAGTTGTTGGGGCTGTGTAAGTTATTTTGCTGTGTAAGTTGAAGGTGCTGTGCAAGTTGTTGGTGCTGTGTAAGTTGTTGGTGCTGTGTAAGTTGTTGGTGTTGCGTAAGTTGTTGGTGCTGTGTAAGTTGTTGCTTTTGTGTGAGTTGTTGGTGCTGTGTACGTTTTTGGTGCTGTGTAAGTTGTTGGTGCTGTGTAAGATGTTTTGCTGTGTAAGATTTTCGTGCTTTGCAAGTTGTTATTGCTGTGTAAGTTGTTGGTGCTGTGTAAGTTGTTGTTGCTTTTTAAGTTGTTGGTGCTGTGTAAGTTGTTGGTGCTGTGTAAGTTGTTGGTGCTGTGTAAGTTGTTGGAGCTGTGGAAGTTCTGCGTGCGCTGTAACTTGGTGCTTTTTAAGTTGCTGGTGCTATGTAATTTGTTGGTGCTGATTACATTGTTGGTGCTATGTAAGTTCTTGGTGCTATGTAAGTTGTTGATTCTATTTAAGTTGTCGTTGCTGTTTAAGATGTAGGTTCTGCGTATTTTGCTGGTCCATTGTAAGTTGTTGGTTCTGTGCATGTTGTTGGTGCTGTGTAAGTTGTTGGTGCTGTGTAAGTTGTTGGTGCTGTGAAAGTTGTTGGTGCTGTGTAAGTGGTTGCTGCTGTGTAAGTTGTTGGTGTTGTTTAAGTTGTAGGTTCTGGTTATTTTGCTGGTGCATTGTAAGTTGTTGGTTCTGTGTATGTTGTTGGTGCTGTGAAACTTGTTGGTGCTGTGTAATTTGTTGGTGCTGTGTAAGTTGTTGCTGCTGTGTAAATGGTTGCTGCTGTGTAAGTTGTTGGTGCTGTGTAAGTTGTTGCTGCTGTGTAAGTTGTTGCTGTGTCAGTCGTTGGTGCTATGTAAGTTGTTGTTGCTGTGTAAGTTGTTGGTTCTGTGTAAGTTGATGCTGCTGTGTAAGTTGTTGCTGCTGTGTAAGTTGTTGCTGCTCCGTAATTTGTTGGTGCTGTGTAAGTTGTTGGTGTTTTGTAAGTTGTTGGTGCTGTGTAAATTGTTGGTGCTGTGTAAGTTGTTGGAGCTGTGGAAGTTCTGCGTGCTGTGTAACTTGGTACTTTTTAAGTTGCTGGTGCTATGTAATTTGTTGGTGCTGTTTACATTGTTGGTGCTATGTAAGTTCTTGGTGCTATGTAAGTTGTTGATTCTATTTAAGTTGTCGTTGCTGTTTAAGTTGTAGGTTCTGCGTATTTTGCTGGTGCATTGTAAGTTGTTGGTTCTGTGCATGTTGTTGGTGCTGTGTAAGTTGTTGGTGCTGTATAAGTTTTAGGTACTGTGTAAGTTGTTGGTGCGGTGAAAGTTGTTGGTGGTGTGTAAGTTGTTGGTTCTGTGTATGTTGTTGGTGGTGTGTAAGTTGTTGCTGCTGTGTAAGTTGTTGCTGTGTCAGTTGTTGGTGCTATGTAAGTTGTTGTTGCTGTGTAAGTTGTTGGTGCTGTGTAAGTTGTTGCTGCTGTGTAAGGTGTTGCTGCTGGGTAAGTTGTTGCTGCTCTGTAATTTGTTGGTGCTGTGTAAGTTGTTGGTGTTGTGTAATTTGTTGGTGCTATGTAAGTTTTTGGTGCTGTGTAAGTTGTTTGTGCTGTGTAAGCTGTTGGTGCTGTGTAACTTGTTGGTGCTGTGTAAGTTTTTGGTGCCGTGTAAGTTGTTGCTGCTATCTAAGTAGTTGGTGTTGTGTAAGTTGTTGCTGCTGTGTAAGTTGTTGGTGCTGTGTAAGTTGTTGCTGTTATGTAATTTGTTGGTGCTGTGTAAGTTGTTTTTGTGGGGTAAGTTGTTGGTGCTGTGTAAGTTATTTTGCTGTGTAAGTTGAAGGTGCTGTGCAAGTTGTTGGTGCTGTGTAAGTTGTTGGTGCTGTGCAAGTTGTTGGTGTTGTGTAAGTTGTTGGTGCTGTGTAATTTGCTGGTGCTGTGTAAGATCTTTTTGCTGTGTAAGTTGTTTTTGCTGTGTCTGTTGTAGGTGCTGGGTAAGTTGTTGGGGCTGTGTAAGTTGTTGCTGTTGTGTAAGTTGTTGGTGCTGTGTAAGTTGTTGCTGTTGTGTAATTTGTTCGTGCTGTGTAAGTTGTTTTTGTGGTGTAAGTTGTTGGTGCTGTGTAAGTTGTTGGTGCTGTGTAAGTTGCTTGTGCTGTGTAAGCTGTTGGTGCTGTGTAACTTGTTGGTGTTGTGTAAGTTTTTGGTGCCGTGTAAGTTGTTGCTGCTATCTAAGTAGTTGGTGTTGTGGAAGTTGTTGCTGCTGTGTAAGTTGTTGGTGCTGTGTAAGTTGTTGCTGTTGTGTAATTTGTTGGTGCTGTGTAAGTTGTTTTTGTGGTGTAAGTTTTTGGTGCTGTGTAAGTTATTTTGCTGTGTAAGTTGAAGGTGCTGTGCAAGTTGTTGGTGCTGTGTAAGTTGTTGGTGCTGTGTAAGTTGTTGGTGTTGTGTAAGTTGTTGGTGCTGTGTAAGTTGTTGGTGCTGTGTAATTTGTTGGTGCTGTGTACGTTTTTGGTGCTGTGTAACTTGTTGTTGCGGTGTAAGTTGTTGGTGCTGTATAAGTTGTTGTTGCTTTTTAAGTTGTTGGTGCTGTGTAAGTTGTTGGTGCTGTGTAAGTTGTTGGTGCGGTGTAAGTTGTTGGAGCTGTGGAAGTTCTGCGTGCTGTGTAACTTGGTGCTTTTTAAGTTGCTGGTGCTATGTAATTTGTTGGTGCTGTTTACATTGTTGGTTCTGTTTAAGTTTTTGGTGTTGTGTAAGTTGTTGGTGCTGTGTAATTAGTTCGTGGTTTGTAACTTGTTGTTGCGGTGTAAGTTGTTGGTGCTGTGTAAGTTGTTGTTGCTTTTTAAGTTGTTGGTGCTGTGTAAGTTGTTGCTGTGTAAGTTGTTGGTGCTATGTAAGTTGTTGTTGCTGTGTATATTGTAGGTGCTGTGTAAGTTGTTGGTGCTTTGTAAGTTGTTGGTGCTGTGTAAGTTGTTGGTGCTGTGCAAGTTGTTGGTGCTGTGTAAGTTGTTGGTGCTGTGTAAGTTGTTGGTGTTGTGTAAGTTGTTGGTGCTGTGTAAGTTGTTGCTGTTGTGTAAGTTGTTGGTGCTGTGTACGTTTCTGGTGCTGTGTAAGTTGTTGGTGCTGTGTAATTTGTTGTTGCTGTGTACGTTTTTGGTGCTGTGTAAGTTGTTGGTGATGTGTAAGTTGTTTTGCTGTGTAAGTTTTTCTTGCTTTGTAAGTTGTTATTGCTGTGTAAGTTGTTGGTGCTCTGTAAGATGTTTTTGCTGTGTAAGTTGTAGGTGCTGTGTAAGTCGTTGGTGCTGTGTAAGTTGTTGATGCGGTGTAACTTGTTGGTGCTGTGTAAGTTGTTGCTGTTGTGTAAGTTGTTGGTGCTGTGTAAGTTGTTGGTGTTGTGTAAGTTGTTGGTGCTGTGTAATTTGTTTGTGGTTTGTAACTTGTTGTTGAGGTGTAAGTTGTAGGTGCTGTGTAAGTTGTTGTTGCTTTTTAAGTTGTTGGTGCTGTGTAAGTTGTTGGTGCTGTGTAAGTTGTTGGTGCTGTGTAAGTTGTTGGAGCTGTGGAAGTTCTGCGTGCTGTGTAACTTGGTGCATTTTAAGTTGCTGGTGCTATGTAATTTGTTGGTGCTGTTTACATTGTTGGTGCTATGTAAGTTCATGGTGCTTTGTAAGTTGTTTGTTCTATTTAAGTTGTCGTTGCTGTGTAAGTTGTAGGTTCTGCGTATTTTGCTGGAGCATTGTAAGTTGTTGGTTCTGTGTATGTTGTTGGTGCTGTGTAAGTTGTTGGAGCTGTGTAAGTTGTTGGTGCTGTGAAAGTTGTTGATGCTGTGTAAGTGGTTGCTGCTGTGTAAGTTGTTGGTGTTGTGTAAGTTGTAGGTTCTGCGTATTTTGCTGGTGCATTGTAAGTTGTTGGTTCTGTGTATGTTGTTGGTGCTGTGAAAGTTGATTTTGTGGTGTAAGCTGTTGGTGCTGTGTAAGTTAATTTGCTGTGTAAGTTGAAGGTGCTGTGCAAGTTGTTGGTGCTGTGTAAGTTGTTGGTGCTGTGTAAGTTGTTGGTGTTGTGTAAGTTGTTGGTGCTGTGTAAGTTGTTGCTGTTGTGTATGTTGTTGGTGCTGTGTACGTTTTTGGTGCTGTGTAAGTTGTTGGTGCTGTGTAATTTGTTGGTGCTGTGTACGTTTTTGGTGCTGTGTAAGTTGTTGGTGCTGTGTAAGTTGTTTTGCTGTGTAAGTTGTTTTTGCTGTGTAAGTTGTAGGTGCTGTGTAAGTTGTTGGTGCTGTGTAAGTTGTTGATGCGGTGTAAGTTGTTCGAGCTGTGTAAGTTGTTGCTGTTGTGTAAGATGTTGGTGCTGTGTAAGTTGTTGGTGTTGTGTAAGTTGTTGGTGCTGTGTAATTTGTTTGAGGTTTGTAACTTGTTGTTGCGGTGTAAGTTGTTGGTGCTGTGTAAGTTGTTGTTGCTTTTTAAGTTGTTGGTGCTGTGTAAGTTGTTGCTGTGTCAGTTGTTGGTGCTATGTAAGTTGTTGTTGCTGTTTATATTGTAGGTGCTGTGTAAGTTGTTGGTGCTGTGTAATTTGCTGGTGCTGTGTAAGATCTTTTTGCTGTGTAAGTTGTTTTTGCTGTGTCTGTTGTAGGTGCTGGGTAAGTTGTTGGGGCTGTGTAAGTTATTTTGCTGTGTAAGTTGAAGGTGCTGTGCAAGTTGTTGGTGCTGTGTAAGTTGTTGGTGCTGTGTAAGTAGTTGGTGTTGCGTAAGTTGTTGGTGCTGTGTAAGTTGTTGCTTTTGTGTGAGTTGTTGGTGCTGTGTACGTTTTTGGTGCTGTGTAAGTTGTTGGTGCCGTGTAAGTTGTTTTGCTGTGTAAGTTTTTCGTGCTTTGTAAGTTGTTATTGCTGTGTAAGTTGTTGGTGCTGTGTAAGTTGTTGTTGCTTTTTAAGATGTTGGTGCTGTGTAAGTTGTTGGTGCTGTGTAAGTTGTTGGTGCTGTGTAAGTTGTTATTGCTGTGTAAGTTGTTGGTGCTGTGTAAGTTGTTGGAGCTGTGGAAGTTCTGCGTGCTGTGTAACTTGGTGCTTTTTAAGTTGCTGGTGCTATGTAATTTGTTGGTGCTGTTTACATTGTTGGTTCTGTTTAAGTTTTTGGTGTTGTGTAAGTTGTTGGTGCTGTGTAATTAGTTCGTGGTTTGTAACTTGTTGTTGCGGTGTAAGTTGTTGGTGCTGTGTAAGTTGTTGTTGCTTTTTAAGTTGTTGGTGCTGTGTAAGTTGTTGCTGTGTAAGTTGTTGGTGCTATGTAAGTTGTTGTTGCTGTGTATATTGTAGGTGCTGTGTAAGTTGTTGGTGCTTTGTAAGTTGTTGGTGCTGTGTAAGTTGTTGGTGCTGTGCAAGTTGTTGGTGCTGTGTAAGTTGTTGGTGCTGTGTAAGTTGTTGGTGTTGTGTAAGTTGTTGGTGCTGTGTAAGTTGTTGCTGTTGTGTAAGTTGTTGGTGCTGTGTACGTTTCTGGTGCTGTGTAAGTTGTTGGTGCTGTGTAATTTGTTGTTGCTGTGTACGTTTTTGGTGCTGTGTAAGTTGTTGGTGATGTGTAAGTTGTTTTGCTGTGTAAGTTTTTCTTGCTTTGTAAGTTGTTATTGCTGTGTAAGTTGTTGGTGCTCTGTAAGATGTTTTTGCTGTGTAAGTTGTAGGTGCTGTGTAAGTCGTTGGTGCTGTGTAAGTTGTTGATGCGGTGTAAGTTGTTGGTGCTGTGTAAGTTGTTGCTGTTGTGTAAGTTGTTGGTGCTGTGTAAGTTGTTGGTGTTGTGTAAGTTGTTGGTGCTGTGTAATTTGTTTGTGGTTTGTAACTTGTTGTTGAGGTGTAAGTTGTAGGTGCTGTGTAAGTTGTTGTTGCTTTTTAAGTTGTTGGTGCTGTGTAAGTTGTTGGTGCTGTGTAAGTTGTTGGTGCTGTGTAAGTTGTTGGAGCTGTGGAAGTTCTGCGTGCTGTGTAACTTGGTGCATTTTAAGTTGCTGGTGCTATGTAATTTGTTGGTGCTGTTTACATTGTTGGTGCTATGTAAGTTCATGGTGCTTTGTAAGTTGTTTGTTCTATTTAAGTTGTCGTTGCTGTGTAAGTTGTAGGTTCTGCGTATTTTGCTGGAGCATTGTAAGTTGTTGGTTTTGTGTATGTTGTTGGTGCTGTGTAAGTTGTTGGAGCTGTGTAAGTTGTTGGTGCTGTGAAAGTTGTTGATGCTGTGTAAGTGGTTGCTGCTGTGTAAGTTGTTGGTGTTGTGTAAGTTGTAGGTTCTGCGTATTTTGCTGGTGCATTGTAAGTTGTTGGTTCTGTGTATGTTGTTGGTGCTGTGAAAGTTGATTTTGTGGTGTAAGCTGTTGGTGCTGTGTAAGTTAATTTGCTGTGTAAGTTGAAGGTGCTGTGCAAGTTGTTGGTGCTGTGTAAGTTGTTGGTGCTGTGTAAGTTGTTGGTGTTGTGTAAGTTGTTGGTGCTGTGTAAGTTGTTGCTGTTGTGTATGTTGTTGGTGCTGTGTACGTTTTTGGTGCTGTGTAAGTTGTTGGTGCTGTGTAATTTGTTGGTGCTGTGTACGTTTTTGGTGCTGTGTAAGTTGTTGGTGCTGTGTAAGTTGTTTTGCTGTGTAAGTTGTTTTTGCTGTGTAAGTTGTAGGTGCTGTGTAAGTTGTTGGTGCTGTGTAAGTTGTTGATGCGGTGTAAGTTGTTCGAGCTGTGTAAGTTGTTGCTGTTGTGTAAGATGTTGGTGCTGTGTAAGTTGTTGGTGTTGTGTAAGTTGTTGGTGCTGTGTAATTTGCTTGTGGTTTGTAACTTGTTGTTGCGGTGTAAGTTGTTGGTGCTGTGTAAGTTGTTGTTGCTTTTTAAGTTGTTGGTGCTGTGTAAGTTGTTGCTGTGTCAGTTGTTGGTGCTATGTAAGTTGTTGTTGCTGTTTATATTGTAGGTGCTGTGTAAGTTGTTGGTGCTGTGTAATTTGTTGGTGCTGTGTAAGATCTTTTTGCTGTGTAAGTTGTTTTTGCTGTGTCTGTTGTAGGTGCTGGGTAAGTTGTTGGGGCTGTGTAAGTTATTTTGCTGTGTAAGTTGAAGGTGCTGTGCAAGTTGTTGGTGCTGTGTAAGTTGTTGGTGCTGTGTAAGTTGTTGGTGTTGCGTAAGTTGTTGGTGCTGTGTAAGTTGTTGCTTTTGTGTGAGTTGTTGGTGCTGTGTACGTTTTTGGTGCTGTGTAAGTTGTTGGTGCTGTGTAAGTTGTTTTGCTGTGTAAGTTTTTCGTGCTTTGTAAGTTGTTATTGCTGTGTAAGTTGTTGGTGCTGTGTAAGTTGTTGTTGCTTTTTAAGTTGTTGGTGCTGTGTAAGTTGTTGGTGCTGTGTAAGTTGTTGGTGCTGTGTAAGTTGTTGGAGCTGTGGAAGTTCTGCGTGCGCTGTAACTTGGTGCTTTTTAAGTTGCTGGTGCTATGTAATTTGTTGGTGCTGATTACATTGTTGGTGCTATGTAAGTTCTTGGTGCTATGTAAGTTGTTGATTCTATTTAAGTTGTCGTTGCTGTTTAAGATGTAGGTTCTGCGTATTTTGCTGGTCCATTGTAAGTTGTTGGTTCTGTGCATGTTGTTGGTGCTGTGTAAGTTGTTGGTGCTGTGTAAGTTGTTGGTGCTGTGAAAGTTGTTGGTGCTGTGTAAGTGGTTGCTGCTGTGTAAGTTGTTGGTGTTGTGTAAGTTGTAGGTTCTGGTTATTTTGCTGGTGCATTGTAAGTTGTTGGTTCTGTGTATGTTTTTGGTGCTGTGAAAGTTGTTGGTGCTGTGTAATTTGTTGGTGCTGTGTAAGTTATTGCTGCTGTGTAAATGGTTGCTGCTGTGTAAGTTGTTGGTGCTGTGTAAGTTGTTGCTGCTGTGTAAGTTGTTGGTGCTGTGTAAGTTGTTGGTTCTCTGTATGTTGTTGGTGGTGTGTAATTTGTTGGTTCTGTGTATGTTGTTGGTGGTGTGTAAGTTGTTGCTGCTGTGTAAGTTGTTGCTGTGTCAGTCGTTGGTGCTATGTAAGTTGTTGTTGCTGTGTAAGTTGTTGGTTCTGTGTAAGTTGATGCTGCTGTGTAAGTTGTTGCTGCTGTGTAAGTTGTTGCTGCTCCGTAATTTGTTGGTGCTGTGTAAGTTGTTGGTGTTTTGTAAGTTGTTGGTGCTGTGTAAATTATTGGTGTTGTGTACGTTTTTGGTGCCGTGTAAGTTGTTGCTGCTATCTAAGTAGTTGGTGTTGTGTAAGTTGTTGCTGCTGTGTAAGTTGTTGGTGCTGTGTAAGTTGTTGCTGTTGTGTAATTTGTTGGTGCTGTGTAAGTTGTTTTTGTGGTGTAAGTTGTTGGTGCTGTGTAAGTTTTTTTGCTGTGTACGTTGTTGGTGCTGTGTAAGTTGTTGGTGCTGTGTAAGTTGTTGGGGCTGTGTAACTTGTTGGTGTTGTGTAAGTTGTTGGTGCTGTGTAAGTTGTTGCTGTTGTGTAAGTTGTTGGTGCTGTGTACGTTTTTGGTGCTGTGTAAGTTGTTGGCGCTGTGTAATTTGTTGGTGCTGTGTACGTTTTTGGTGCTGTGTAAATTGTTGGTGCTGTGTAAGTTGTTTTGCTGTGTAAGTTTTTCGTGCTTTGTAAGTTGTTATTGCTGTGTAAGTTGTTGGTGCTGTGTAAGTTGTTTTTGCTGTGTAAGTTGTAGGTGCTGTGTAAGTTGTTGGTGCTGTGTAAGTTGTTGATGCGGTGTAAGTTGTTGGTACTGTGTAAGTTGTTGCTGTTGTGTAAGTTGTTGGTGCTGTGTAAGTTGTTGGTGTTGTGTAAGTTGTTGGTGCTTTTTAATTAGTTCGTGGTTTGTAACTTGTTGCGGTGTAAGTTGTTGGTGCTGTGTAAATTGTTGTTGCTTTTTAAGTTGTTGGTGCTGCGTAAGTTGTTGCTGTGTAAGTTGTTGGTGCTATGTAAGTTGTTGTTGCTGTGTATATTGTAGGTGCTGTGTAAGTTGTTGGTGCTGTGTAATTTGCTGGTGCTGTGTTATATCTTTTTGCTTTGTAAGCTGTTTTTGCTGTGTCTGTTGTAGGTGCTGGGTAAGTTGTTGGGGCTGTGTAAGTTGTTGCTGTTGTGTAAGTTGTTGGTGCTGTGTAAGTTGTTGGTGCTGTGTAAGTTGTTGCTGTTGTGTAATTTGTTGGTGCTGTGTAAGTTGTTTTTGTGGGGTATGTTGTTGGTGCTGTGTAAGTTATTTTGCTGTGTAAGTTGAAGGTGCTGTGCAAGTTTCTGGTGCTGTGTAAGTTGTTGGTGCTGTGTAAGTTGTTGGTGTTGTGTAAGTTGTTGGTGCTGTGTAAGTTGTTGCTGTTGTGTAAGTTGTTGGTGCTGTGTACGTATTTGGTGCTGTGTAAGTTGTTGGTGCTGTGTAATTTGTTGGTGCTGTGTACGTTTTTGGTGCTGTGTATGTTGTTGGTGCTGTGTAAGTTGTTTTGCTGTGTAAGTTGTTTTTGCTGTGTAAGTTGTAGGTGCTGTGTAAGTTGTTGGTGCTGTGTAAGTTGTTGATGCGGTGTAATTTGTTGGTGCTGTGTAAGTTGCTGCTGTTGTGTAAGTTGTTGGTGCTGTGTAAGTTGTTGGTTTTGTGTAAGTTGTTGGTGCTGTGTAATTTGTTCGTGGTTTTAACTTGTTGTTGCGGTTTAAGTTGTTGGCGCTGTGTAAGTTGTTGTTGCTTTTTAAATTGTTGATGCTGTGTATGTTGTTGCTGTGTCAGTTGTTGGTGCTTTGTAAGTTGTTGTTGCTGTTTATATTGTAGGTGCTGTGTAAGTTGTTGGTGCTGTGTAATTTGCTGGTGCTGTGTAAGATCTTTTTGCTGTGTAAGCTGTTTTTGCTGTGTCTGTTGTAGGTGCTGGGTAAGTTGTTGGGGCTGTGTAAGTTGTTGCTGTTGTGTAAGTTGTTGGTGCTGTGTAAGTTGTTGCTGTTGTGTAATTTGTTGGTGCTGTGTAAGTTGTTTTTGTGGTGTAAGTTGTTGGTGCTGTGTAAGTTGTTGGTGCTGTGTAAGTTGTTTGTGCTGTGTAAGCTGTTGGTGCTGTGTAACTTGTTGGTGTTGTGTAAGTTTTTGGTGCCGTGTAAGTAGTTGCTGCTATAAGTAGTTGGTGTTGTGGAAGTTGTTGCTGCTGTGTAAGTAGTTGGTGCTGTGTAAGTTGTTGCTGTTGTGTAATTTGTTGGTGCTGTGTAAGTTGTTGGTGTTGTGTAAGTTGTTGGTGCTGTGCAAGTTGTTGCTGTTGTGTAAGTTGTTGGTGCTGTGTACGTTTTTGGTGCTGTGTAAGTTGTTGGTGCTGTGTAATTTGTTGGTGCTGTGTACGTTTTTGGTGCTGTGTAATTTGTTGGTGCTGTGTAAGTTGTTTTGCTGTGTAAGTTTTTCGTGCTTTGTAAGTTGTTATTGCTGTGTAAGTTGTTGGTGCTGTGTAAGTTGTTTTTGCTGTGTAAGTTGTAGGTGCTGTGTAAGTTGTTGGTGCTGTGTAAGTTGTTGATGCGGTGTAAGTTGTTGGTACTGTGTAAGTTGATGCTGTTGTGTAAGTTGTTGGTGCTGTGTAAGTTGTTGGTGTTGTTTAAGTTGTTGGTGCTGTGTAATTAGTTCGTGGTTTGTAACTTGTTGTTGCGGTGTAAGTTGTTGGTGCTGTGTAAGTTGTTTTTGCTTTTTAAGTTGTTGGTGCTGTGTAAGTTGTTGCTGTGTAAGTTGTTGGTGCTATGTAAGTTGTTGTTGCTGTGTATATTGTAGGTGCTGTGTAAGTTGTTGGTGCTGTGTAATTTGCTGGTGCTGTGTAAGATCTTTTTGCTTTGTAAGTTGTTTTTGCTGTGTCTGTTGTAGGTGCTGGGTAAGTTGTTGGGGCTGTGTAAGTTGTTTCTGTTGTGTAAGTTGTTGGTGCTGTGTAAGTTGTTGGTGCTGTGTAAGTTGTTGCTGTTGTGTAATTTGTTGGTGCTGTGTAAGTTGTTTTTGTGGTGTATGTTGTTGGTGCTGTGTCAGTTATTTTGCTGTGTAAGTTGAAGGTGCTGTGCAAGTTGCTGGTGCTATGTAAGTTGTTGGTGCTGTGTAATTTGTTGTTGTTTAGTAAGTTGTTGGTGCTGTGTAGGTTGTTGCTGTTGTGTATGTTGTTGGTGCTGTGTACGTTTTTGGTGCTGTGTAAGTTGTTGGTGCTGTGTAAGTTGTTTTGCTGTGTAAGTTGTTTTTGCTGTGTAAGTTGTAGGCGCTGTGTAAGTTGTTGGTGCTGTGTAAGTTGTTGATGCGGTGTAAGTTGTTGGTGCTGTGTAAGTTGTTACTGTTGTGTAAGTTGTTGGTGCTGTGTAAGTTGTTGGTGTTGTGTAAGTTGTTGGTGCTGTGTAATTTGTTTGTGGTTTGTAACTTGTTGATGCGGTGTAAGCTGTTGGTGCTGTGTAAGTTGTTGTTGCTTTTTAGGTTGTTGGTGCTGTGTAAGTTGTTGCTGTGTCAATTGTTGGTGCTATGTAAGTTGTTGTTGCTGTTTATATTGTAGGTGCTGTGTAAGTTGTTGGTGCTGTGTAATTTGCTGGTGCTGTGTAAGATCTTTTTGCTGTGTAAGTTGTTTTTGCTCTGTCTGTTGTAGGTTGCTGGGTAAGTTGTTGGGGCTGTGTAAGTTGTTGCTGTTGTGTAAGTTGTTGGTGCTGTGTAAGTTGTTGGTGCTGTGTAAGTTGTTGCTGTTGTGTAATTAGCTGGTGCTTAGTAAGTTGTTTTTGTGGTGTAAGTTGTTGGTGCTGTGTAAGTTGTTGGTGCTGTGTAAGTTGTTTGTGCTGTGTAAGCTGTTGGTGCTGTGTAACTTGTTGGTGTTGTGTAAGTTTTTGGTGCCGTGTAAGTTGTTGCTGCTATCTAAGTAGTTGGTGTTGTGTAAGTTGTTGCTGCTGTGTAAGTTGTTGGTGCTGTGTAAGTTGTTGCTGTTGTGTAATTTGTTGCTGCTGTGTAAGTTGTTTTTGTGGTGTAAGTTGTTGGTGCTGTGTAAGTTATTTTGCTGTGTAAGTTGAAGGTGCTGTGCAAGTTGTTGGTGCTGTGTAAGTTGTTGGTGCTGTGTAAGTTGTTGGTGTTGTGTAAGTTGTTGGTGCTGTGTAAGTTGTTGCTGTTGTGTAAGTTGTTGGTGCTGTGTACGTTTTTGGTGCTGTGTAAGTTGTTGGTGCTGTGTAATTAGTTGGTGCTGTGTACGTTTTTGATGCTGTGTAATTTGTTAGTGCTGTGTAAGTTGTTTTGCTGTGTAAGTTTTTCGTGCTTTGTAAGTTGTTATTGCTGTGTAAGTTGTTGGTGCTGTGTAAGTTGTTTTTGCTGTGTAAGTTGTAGGTGCTGTGTAAGTTGTTGGTGCTGTGTAAGTTGTTGATGCGATGTAAGATGTTGGTACTGTGTAAGTTGTTGCTGTTGTGTAAGTTGTTGGTGTTGTGTAAGTTGTTGGTGTTGTGTAAGTTGTTGGTGCTGTGTAATTAGTTCGTGGTTTGTAACTTGTTGTTGCGGTGTAATTTGTTGGTGCAGTGTAAGTTGTTGTTGCTTTTTAAGTTATTGGTGCTGTGTAAGTTGTTGCTGTGTAAGTTGTTGGTGCTATGTAAGTTGTTGTTGCTGTGTATATTGTAGGTGCTGTGTAAGTTGTTGGTGCTGTGTAATTTGCTGGTGCTGTGTAAGATCTTTTTGCTTTGTAAGTTGTTTTTGCTGTGTCTGTTGTAGGTGCTGGGTAAGTTGTTGGGGCTGTGTAAGTTGTTGCTGTTGTGTAAGTTGTTGGTGCTGTGTAAGTTGTTGGTGCTGTGTAAGTTGTTGCTGTTGTGTAATTTGTTGGTGCTGTGTAAGTTGTTGGTGCTGTGTAAGTTGTTGCTGTTGTGTAATTTGTTGGTGCTGTGTAAGTTGTTTTTGTGGTGTATGTTGTTGGTGCTGTGTAAGTTATTTTGCTGTGTAAGTTGAAGGTGCTGTGCAAGTTGCTGGTGCTGTGTAACTTGTTGGTGCTGTGTAAGTTGTTGGTGTTGTGTAAGTTGTTGGTGCTGTGTAAGTTGTTGCTGTTGTGTAAGTTGTTGATGCTGTGTAGGTTTTTGGTGCTGTGTAAGTTGTTGGTGCTGTGTAATTTGTTATTCTGTGTACGTTTTTGGTGCTGTGTAAGTTGTTTGTGCTGTGTAAGTTGTTTTGCTGTGTAAGTTGTTTTTGCTGTGTAAGTTGTAGGTGCTGTGTAAGTTGTTGGTGCTGTGTAAGTTGTTGTTGCGGTGTAAGATGTTGGTGCTGTGTAAGTTGTTGCTGTTGTGTAAGTTGTTGGTGCTGTGTAAGTTGTTGGTGTTGTGTAAGTTGTTGGTGCTGTGTAATTTGTTCGTGGTTTGTAACTTGTTGTTGCGGTGTAAGTTGTTGGTGCTGTGAAAGTTGTTGTTGCTTTTTAGGTTGTTGCTGCTGTGTAAGTTGTTGCTGTGTCAGTTGTTGGTGCTATGTAAGTTGTTGTTGCTGTTTATATTGCAGGTGCTGTGTAATTTGTTGGTGCTGTGTAATTTGCTGGTGCTGTGCAAGATCTATTTGCTGTGTAAGTTGTTTTTGCTGTGTCTGTTGTAGGTGCTGGGTAAGTTGTTGGGGCTGTGTAAGTTGTTGCTGTTGTGTAAGTTGTTGGTGCTGTGTAAGTTGTTGGTGCTGTGTAAGTTGTTGCTGTTGTGTATTTGTTGGTGCTGTGTAAGTTGTTTTTGTGGTGTAAGTTGTTGGTGCTGTGTAAGTTGTTGTGCTGTGTAAGTTGCTTGTGCTGTGTAAGCTGTTGGTGCTGTGTAACTTGTTGGTGTTGTGTAAGTTTTTGGTGCCGTGTAAGTTGTTGCTGCTATCTAAGTAGTTGGTGTTGTGGAAGTTGTTGCTGCTGTGTAAGTTGTTGGTGCTGTGTAAGTTGTTGCTGTTGTGTAATTTGTTGGTGCTGTGTAAGTTGTTTTTGTGGTGTAAGTTTTTGGTGCTGTGTAAGTTATTTTGCTGTGTAAGTTGAAGGTGCTGTGCAAGTTGTTGGTGCTGTGTAAGTTGTTGGTGCTGTGTAAGTTGTTGGTGTTGTGTAAGTTGTTGGTGCTGTGTAAGTTGTTGGTGCTGTGTAATTTGTTGGTGCTGTGTACGTTTTTGGTGCTGTGTAACTTGTTTTTGCGGTGTAAGTTGTTGGTGCTGTGTAAGTTGTTGTTGCTTTTTAAGTTGTTGGTGCTGTGTAAGTTGTTGGTGCTGTGTAAGTTGTTGGTGCTGTGTAAGTTGTTGGAGCTGTGGAAGTTCTGCGTGCTGTGTAACTTGGTGCTTTTTAAGTTGCTGGTGCTATGTAATTTGTTGGTGCTGTTTACATTGTTGGTTCTGTGTAAGTTTTTGGTGTTGTGTAAGTTGTTGGTGCTGTGTAATTAGTTCGTGGTTTGTAACTTGTTGTTGCGGTGTAAGTTGTTGGTGCTGTGTAAGTTGTTGTTGCTTTTTAAGTTGTTGGTGCTGTGTAAGTTGTTGCTGTGTAAGTTGTTGGTGCTATGTAAGTTGTTGTTGCTGTGTATATTGTAGGTGCTGTGTAAGTTGTTGGTGCTTTGTAAGTTGTTGGTGCAGTGTACGTTGTTGGTGCTGTGCAAGTTGTTGGTGCTGTGTAAGTTGTTGGTGCTGTGTAAGTTGTTGGTGTTGTGTAAGTTGTTGGTGCTGTGTAAGTTGTTGCTGTTGTGTAAGTTGTTGGTGCTGTGTACGTTTCTGGTGCTGTGTAAGTTGTTGGTGCTGTGTAATTTGTTGTTGCTGTGTACGTTTTTGGTGCTGTGTAAGTTGTTGGTGATGTGTAAGTTGTTTTGCTGTGTAAGTTTTTCTTGCTTTGTAAGTTGTTATTGCTGTGTAAGTTGTTGGTGCTCTGTAAGATGTTTTTGCTGTGTAAGTTGTAGGTGCTGTGTAAGTCGTTGGTGCTGTGTAAGTTGTTGATGCGGTGTAAGTTGTTGGTGCTGTGTAAGTTGTTGCTGTTGTGTAAGTTGTTGGTGCTGTGTAAGTTGTTGGTGTTGTGTAAGTTGTTGGTGCTGTGTAATTTGTTTGTGGTTTGTAACTTGTTGTTGAGGTGTAAGTTGTAGGTGCTGTGTAAGTTGTTGTTGCTTTTTAAGTTGTTGGTGCTGTGTAAGTTATTGGTGCTGTGTAAGTTGTTGGTGCTGTGTAAGTTGTTGGAGCTGTGGAAGTTCTGCGTGCTGTGTAACTTGGTGCATTTTAAGTTGCTGGTGCTATGTAATTTGTTGGTGCTGTTTACATTGTTGGTGCTATGTAAGTTCATGGTGCTTTGTAAGTTGTTTGTTCTATTTAAGTTGTCGTTGCTGTGTAAGTTGTAGGTTCTGCGTATTTTGCTGGAGCATTGTAAGTTGTTGGTTCTGTGTATGTTGTTGGTGCTGTGTAAGTTGTTGGAGCTGTGTAAGTTGTTGGTGCTGTGAAAGTTGTTGATGCTGTGTAAGTGGTTGCTGCTGTGTAAGTTGTTGGTGTTGTGTAAGTTGTAGGTTCTGCGTATTTTGCTGGTGCATTGTAAGTTGTTGGTTCTGTGTATGTTGTTGGTGCTGTGAAAGTTGATTTTGTGGTGTAAGCTGTTGGTGCTGTGTAAGTTAATTTGCTGTGTAAGTTGAAGGTGCTGTGCAAGTTGTTGGTGCTGTGTAAGTTGTTGGTGCTGTGTAAGTTGTTGGTGTTGTGTAAGTTGTTGGTGCTGTGTAAGTTGTTGCTGTTGTGTAAGTTGTTGGTGCTGTGTACGTTTTTGGTGCTGTGTAAGTTGTTGGTGCTGTGTAATTTGTTGGTGCTGTGTACGTTTTTGGTGCTGTGTAAGTTGTTGGTGCTGTGTATGTTGTTTTGCTGTGTAAGTTGTTTTTGCTGTGTAAGTTGTAGGTGCTGTGTAAGTTGTTGGTGCTGTGTAAGTTGTTGATGCGGTGTAAGTTGTTCGAGCTGTGTAAGTTGTTGCTGTTGTGTAAGATGTTGGTGCTGTGTAAGTTGTTGGTGTTGTGTAAGTTGTTGGTGCTGTGTAATTTGTTTGTGGTTTGTAACTTGTTGTTGCGGTGTAAGTTGTTGGTGCTGTGTAAGTTGTTGTTGCTTTTTAAGTTGGTGCTGTGTAAGTTGTTGCTGTGTCAGTTGTTGGTGCTATGTAAGTTGTTTTTGCTGTTTATATTGTAGGTGCTGTGTAAGTTGTTGGTGCTGTGTAATTTGCTGGTGCTGTGTAAGATCTTTTTGCTGTGTAAGTTGTTTTTGCTGTGTCTGTTGTAGGTGCTGGTTAAGTTGTTGGGGCTGTGTAAGTTGTTGCTATTGTGTAAGTTGTTGGTGCTGTGTAAGTTGTTGGTGCTGTGTAAGTTGTTGCTGTTGTGTAATTTGCTGGTGCTGTGTAAGTTGTTTTTGTGGTGTACGTTGTTGGTGCTGTGTAAGTTATTTTGCTGCGTAAGTTGAAGGTGCTGTGCAAGTTGTTGGTGCTGTGTAAGTTGTTGGTGCTGTGTAAGTTGTTGGTGCTGTGTAAGGTGTTGGTGTTGTGTAAGTTGTTGCTGTTGTGTAAGTTGTTGGTGCTGTGTACGTTTTTGGTGCTGTGTAAGTTGTTGGTGCTGTCTAATTTGTTGGTGCTGTGTACGTTTTTGGTGCTGTGTAAGTTGTTGGTGCTGTGTAAGTAGTTTTGCTGTGTAAGTCTTTCGTGCTTTGTAAGTTGTTATTGCTGTGTAAGCTGTTGGTGCTGTGTAAGTTGTTTTTGCTGTGTAAGTTGTAGGTGCTGTGTAAGTTGTTGTTGCTGTGTAAGTTGTTGATGCAGTGTAAGTTGTTGGTGCTTTGTAAGTTGTTGCTGTGTCAGTTGTTGGTGCTATGTAAGTTGTTGTTGCTGTTTATATTGTTGGTGCTGTGTAATTTGCTGGTGCTGTGTAAGATCTTTTGCTGTGTAAGTTGTTTTTGCTGTGTCTGTTGTAGGTTTTGGGTAAGTTGTTGGGGCTGAGTAAGTTGTTGCTGTTGTGTAAGTTGTTGGTGCTGTGTAAGTTGTTGGTGCTGTGTAAGTTGTTGCTGTTGTGTAATTTGTGGGTGCTGTGTCAGTTGTTTTTGTGGTGTAAGTTGTTGGTGCTGTGTAAGTTATTTTGCTGCGTAAGTTGAAGGTGCTGTGCAAGTTGTTGGAGCTGTGTAAGTTGTTGGTGCTGTGTAAGTTGTTGCTGTTGTGTAAGTTGTTGGTGCTGTGTACGTTTTCGGTGCTGTGTAAGATGTTGGTGCTGAGCAATTTGTTGGTGCTGTGTACTTTTTGGTGCTGTGTAAGTTGTTGGTGCTGTGTAAGTTGTTTTGCTGTGTAAGTTTTACGTGCTTTGTAAGTTGTTATTGCTGTGTAAGTTGTTGCTGCTGTGTAAGTTGTTTTTGCTGTGTAAGTTGTTGGTGCTGTGTAAGTTGTTGGTGCTGTGTAAGTTGTTGCTGTTGTGTAAGTTGTTGGTGCTGTGTAAGTTGTTGGTGTTGTGTAAGTTGTTGGTGCTGTGTAATTTGTTCGTGGTTTGTAACTTGTTGCGGTGTAAGTTGTTGGTGCTGTGTAAGTTGTTGTTGCTTTTTAAGATGTTGGTGCTGTGTAAGTTGTTGGTGCTGTGTAAGTTGTTGGTGCAGTGTAAGTTGTTGGAGCTGTGGAACTTCTGCGTGCTGTGTAACCTGCTGCTTTTTAAGTTGCTGGTGCTATGTAATTTGATGGTGCTGCTTACATTGTTGGTTCTATGTAAGTTCTTGGTCCTATGTAATTTGTTGATTCTATTTAAGTTGTCGTTGCTGTTTAAGTTGTAGGTTCTGCGTATTTTGCTGGTGCATTGTAAGTTGTTGGTTCTGTGTATGTTGTTGGTGCTGTGTAAGTGGTTGCTGCTGTGTAAGTTGTTGGTGTTGTGGAAGTTGTAGGATCTGCGTATTTTGCTGGTGCATTGTCAGTTGTTGGTTCTGTGTACGTTGTTGGTGCTGTGAAAGTTGTTGTTGCTGTGTAATTTGTTGGTGCTGTGTAAGTTGTTGCTGCTGTGTAAATGGTTGCTGCTGTGTAAGCTGTTCGTGCTCTGTAAGTTATTTTGCTGTGTAAGTTGAAGGTGCTATGCAAGTTGTTGGTGCTGTGTAAGTTGTTGGTGCTGTGCAAGTTGTTGGTGCTGTGTAAGTTGTTGGTGCTGTGTAAGTTGTTGGTGTTGTGTAAGTTGTTGGTGCTGTGTAAGTTGTTGCTGTTGTGTAAGTTGTTGGTGCTGTGTACGTTTCTGGTGCTGTTTAAGTTGTTGGTGCTGTGTAATTTGTTGTTGCTGTGTACGTTTTTGGTGCTCTGTAAGTTGTTGGTGATGTGTAAGTTGTTTTGCTGTGTAAGTTTTTCTTGCTTTGTAAGTTGTTATTGCTGTGTAAGTTGTTGGTGCTGTGTAAGATGTTTTTGCTGTGTAAGTTGTAGGTCCTGTGTAAGTCGTTGGTGCTGTGTAAGTTGTTGATGCGGTGTAAGTTGTTGGTGCTGTGTAAGTTGTTGCTGTTGTGTAGGTTGTTGGTGCTGTGTAAGTTGTTGGTGTTGTGTAAGTTGTTGGTGCTGTGTAATTTGTTTGTGGTTTGTAACTTGTTGTTGCGGTGTAAGTTGTTGGTGCTGTGTAAGTTGTTGTTGCTTTTTAAGTTGTTGGTGCTGTGTAAGTTGTTGGTGCTGTGTAAGTTGTTGGTGCTGTGTAAGTTGTTGGAGCTGTGGAAGTTCTGCGTGCTGTGTAACTTGGTGCATTTTAAGTTGCTGGTGCTATGTAATTTGTTGGTGCTGTTTACATTGTTGGTGCTATGTAAGTTCATGGTGCTTTGAAAGTTGTTTGTTCTATTTAAGTTGTCGTTGCTGTGTAAGTTGTAGGTTCTGCGTATTTTGCTGGAGCATTGTAAGTTGTTGGTTCTGTGTATGTTGTTGGTGCTGTGTAAGTTGTTGGAGCTGTGTAAGTTGTTGGTGCTGTGAAAGTTGTTGATGCTGTGTAAGTGGTTGCTGCTGTGTAAGTTGTTGGTGTTGTGTAAGTTGTAGGTTCTGCGTATTTTGCTGGTGCATTGTAAGTTGTTGGTTCTGTGTATGTTGTTGGTGCTGTGAAAGTTGATTTTGTGGTGTAAGCTGTTGGTGCTGTGTAAGTTAATTTGCTGTGTAAGTTGAAGGTGCTGTGCAAGTTGTTGGTGCTGTGTAAGTTGTTGGTGCTGTGTAAGATGTTGGTGTTGTGTAAGTTGTTGGTGCTGTGTAAGTTGTTGCTGTTGTGTAAGTTGTTGGTGCTGTGTAAGTTTTTGGTGCTGTGTAAGTTGTTGGTGCTGTGTAATTTGTTGGTGCTGTGTACGTTTTTGGTGCTGTGTAAGTTGTTGGTGCTGTGTAAGTTGTTTTGCTGCGTAAGTTGTTTTTGCTGTGTAAGTTGTAGGTGCTGTGTAAGTTGTTGGTGCTGTGTAAGTTGTTGATGCGGTGTAAGTTGTTGGTGCTGTGTAATTTGTTTGTGGTTTGTAACTTGTTGTTGCGGTGTAAGTTGTTGGTGCTGTGTAAGTTGTTGTTGCTTTTTAAGTTGTTGGTGCTGTGTAAGTTGTTGCTGTGTCAGTTGTTGGTGCTATGTAAGTTGTTGTTGCTGTTTATATTGTAGGTGCTGTGTAAGTTGTTGGTGCTGTGTAATTTGCTGGTGCTGTGTAAGATCTTTTTGCTGTGTAAGTTGTTTTTGCTGTGTCTGTTGTAGGTGCTGGTTAAGTTGTTGGGGCTGTGTAAGTTGTTGCTATTGTGTAAGTTGTTGGTGCTGTGTAAGTTGTTGGTGCTGTGTAAGTTGTTGCTGTTGTGTAATTTGCTGGTGCTGTGTAAGTTGTTTTTGTGGTGTAAGTTGTTGGTGCTGTGTAAGTTATTTTGCTGCGTAAGTTGAAGGTGCTGTGCAAGTTGTTGGTGCTGTGTAAGTTGTTGGTGCTGTGTAAGTTGTTGGTGCTGTGTAAGTTGTTGGTGTTGTGTAAGTTGTTGCTGTTGTGTAAGTTGTTGGTGCTGTGTACGTTTTTGGTGCTGTGTAAGTTGTTGGTGCTGTCTAATTTGTTGGTGCTGTGTACGTTTTTGGTGCTGTGTAAGTTGTTGGTGCTGTGTAAGTTGTTTTGCTGTGTAAGTCTTTCGTGCTTTGTAAGTTGTTATTGCTGTGTAAGCTGCTGGTGCTGTGTAAGTTGTTTTTGCTGTGTAAGTTGTAGGTGCTGTGTAAGTTGTTGTTGCTGTGTAAGTTGTTGATGCAGTGTAAGTTGTTGGTGCTTTGTAAGTTGTTGCTGTGTCAGTTGTTGTTGCTGTTTATATTGTTGGTGCTGTGTAATTTGCTGGTGCTGTGTAAGATCTTTTGCTGTGTAAGTTGTTTTTGCTGTGTCTGTTGTAGGTTTTGGGTACGTTGTTGGGGCTGAGTAAGTTGTTGCTGTTGTGTAAGTTGTTGGTGCTGTGTAAGTTGTTGGTGCTGTGTAAGTTGTTGCTGTTGTGTAATTTATGGGTGCTGTGTCAGTTGTTTTTGTGGTGTAAGTTGTTGGTGCTGTGTAAGTTATTTTGCTGCGTAAGTTGAAGGTGCTGTGCAAGTTGTTGGAGCTGTGTAAGTTGTTGGTGTTGTGTAAGTTGTTGGTGCTGTGTAAGTTGTTGCTGTTGTGTAAGTTGTTGGTGCTGTGTACGTTTTCGGTGCTGTGTAAGTTGTTGGTGCTGAGCAATTTGTTGGTGCTGTGTACTTTTTTGGTGCTGTGTAAGTTGTTGGTGCTGTGTAAGTTGTTGATGCGGTGTAAGTTGTTGGTACTGTGTAAGTTGTTGCTGTTGTGTAAGTTGTTGGTGCTGTGTAAGTTGTTGGTGTTGTGTAAGTTGTTGGTGCTTTTTAATTAGTTCGTGGTTTGTAACTTGTTGCGGTGTAAGTTGTTGGTGCTGTGTAAATTGTTGTTGCTTTTTAAGTTGTTGGTGCTGCGTAAGTTGTTGCTGTGTAAGTTGTTGGTGCTATGTAAGTTGTTGTTGCTGTGTATATTGTAGGTGCTGTGTAAGTTGTTGGTGCTGTGTAATTTGCTGGTGCTGTGTTATATCTTTTTGCTTTGTAAGCTGTTTTTGCTGTGTCTGTTGTAGGTGCTGGGTAAGTTGTTGGGGCTGTGTAAGTTGTTGCTGTTGTGTAAGTTGTTGGTGCTGTGTAAGTTGTTGGTGTTGTGTAAGTTGTTGGTGCTGTGTAAGTTGTTGGTGCTGTGTACGTATTTGGTGCTGTGTAAGTTGTTGGTGCTGTGTAATTTGTTGGTGCTGTGTACGTTTTTGGTGCTGTGTATGTTGTTGGTGCTGTGTAAGTTGTTTTGCTGTGTAAGTTGTTTTTGCTGTGTAAGTTGTAGGTGCTGTGTAAGTTGTTGGTGCTGTGTAAGTTGTTGATGCGGTGTAATTTGTTGGTGCTGTGTAAGTTGCTGCTGTTGTGTAAGTTGTTGGTGCTGTGTAAGTTGTTGGTTTTGTGTAAGTTGTTGGTGCTGTGTAATTTGTTCGTGGTTTTAACTTGTTGTTGCGGTGTAAGTTGTTGGCGCTGTGTAAGTTGTTGTTGCTTTTTAAATTGTTGATGCTGTGTATGTTGTTGCTGTGTCAGTTGTTGGTGCTTTGTAAGTTGCTGTTGCTGTTTATATTGTAGGTGCTGTGTAAGTTGTTGGTGCTGTGTAATTTGCTGGTGCTGTGTAAGATCTTTTTGCTGTGTAAGCTGTTTTTGCTGCGTCTGTTGTAGGTGCTGGGTAAGTTGTTGGGGCTGTGTAAGTTGTTGCTGTTGTGTAAGTTGTTGGTGCTGTGTAAGTTGTTGCTGTTGTGTAATTTGTTGGTGCTGTGTAAGTTGTTTTTGTGGTGTAAGTTGTTGGTGCTGTGTAAGTTGTTGGTGCTGTGTAAGTTGTTTGTGCTGTGTAAGCTGTTGGTGCTGTGTAACTTGTTGGTGTTGTGTAAGTTTTTGGTGCCGTGTAAGTAGTTGCTGCTATAAGTAGTTGGTGTTGTGGAAGTTGTTGCTGCTGTGTAAGTAGTTGGTGCTGTGTAAGTTGTTGCTGTTGTGTAATTTGTTGGTGCTGTGTAAGTTGTTGGTGTTGTGTAAGTTGTTGGTGCTGTGTAAGTTGTTGCTGTTGTGTAAGTTGTTGGTGCTGTGTACGTTTTTGGTGCTGTGTAAGTTGTTGGTGCTGTGTAATTTGTTGGTGCTGTGTACGTTTTTGGTGCTGTGTAATTTGTTGGTGCTGTGTAAGTTGTTTTGCTGTGTAAGTTTTTCGTGCTTTGTAAGTTGTTATTGCTGTGTAAGTTGTTGGTGCTGTGTAAGTTGTTTTTGCTGTGTAAGTTGTAGGTGCTGTGTAAGTTGTTGGTGCTGTGTAAGTTGTTGATGCGGTGTAAGTTGTTGGTACTGTGTAAGTTGATGCTGTTGTGTAAGTTGTTGGTGCTGTGTAAGTTGTTGGTGTTGTTTAAGTTGTTGGTGCTCTGTAATTAGTTCGTGGTTTGTAACTTGTTGTTGCGGCGTAAGTTGTTGGTGCTGTGTAAGTTGTTTTTGCTTTTTAAGTTGTTGGTGCTGTGTAAGTTGTTGCTGTGTAAGTTGTTGGTGCTATGTAAGTTGTTGTTGCTGTGTATATTGTAGGTGCTGTGTAAGTTGTTGGTGCTGTGTAATTTGCTGGTGCTGTGTAAGATCTTTTTGCTTTGTAAGTTGTTTTTGCTGTGTCTGTTGTAGGTGCTGGGTAAGTTGTTGGGGCTGTGTAAGTTGTTTCTGTTGTGTAAGTTGTTGGTGCTGTGTAAGTTGTTGGTGCTGTGTAAGTTGTTGCTGTTGTGTAATTTGTTGCTGCTGTGTAAGTTGTTTTTGTGGTGTAAGTTGTTGGTGCTGTGTAAGTTATTTTGCTGTGTAAGTTGAAGGTGCTGTGCAAGTTGCTGGTGCTGTGTAAGTTGTTGGTGCTGTGTAATTTGTTGTTGTTTAGTAAGTTGTTGGTGCTGTGTAGGTTGTTGCTGTTGTGTAAGTTGTTGGTGCTGTGTACGTTTTTGGTGCTGTGTAAGTTGTTGGTGCTGTGTAAGTTGTTTTGCTGTGTAAGTTGTTTTTGCTGTGTAAGTTGTAGGCGCTGTGTAAGTTGTTGGTGCTGTGTAAGTTGTTGATGCGGTGTAAGTTGTTGGTGCTGTGTAAGTTGTTACTGTTGTGTAAGTTGTTGGTGCTGTGTAAGTTGTTGGTGTTGTGTAAGTTGTTGGTGCTGTGTAATTTGTTTGTGGTTTGTAACTTGTTGATGCGGTGTAAGCTGTTGGTGCTGTGTAAGTTGTTGTTGCTTTTTAGGTTGTTGGTGCTGTGTAAGTTGTTGCTGTGTCAATTGTTGGTGCTATGTAAGTTGTTGTTGCTGTTTATATTGTAGGTGCTGTGTAAGTTGTTGGTGCTGTGTAATTTGCTGGTGCTGTGTAAGATCTTTTTGCTGTGTAAGTTGTTTTTGCTCTGTCTGTTGTAGGTGCTGGGTAAGTTGTTGGGGCTGTGTAAGTTGTTGCTGTTGTGTAAGTTGTTGGTGCTGTGTAAGTTGTTGGTGCTGTGTAAGTTGTTGCTGTTGTGTAATTAGCTGGTGCTGTGTAAGTTGTTTTTGTGGTGTAAGTTGTTGGTGCTGTGTAAGTTGTTGGTGCTGTGTAAGTTGTTTGTGCTGTGTAAGCTGTTGGTGCTGTGTAACTTGTTGGTGTTGTGTAAGTTTTTGGTGCCGTGTAAGTTGTTGCTGCTATCTAAGTAGTTGGTGTTGTGTAAGTTGTTGCTGCTGTGTAAGTTGTTGGTGCTGTGTAAGTTGTTGCTGTTGTGTAATTTGTTGCTGCTGTGTAAGTTGTTTTTGTGGTGTAAGTTGTTGGTGCTGTGTAAGTTATTTTGCTGTGTAAGTTGAAGGTGCTGTGCAAGTTGTTGGTGCTGTGTAAGTTGTTGTTGCTGTGGAAGTTGTTGGTGTTGTGTAAGTTGTTGGTGCTGTGTAAGTTGTTGCTGTTGTGTAAGTTGTTGGTGCTGTGTACGTTTTTGGTGCTGTGTAAGTTGCTGGTGCTGTGTAATTAGTTGGTGCTGTGTACGTTTTTGATGCTGTGTAATTTGTTAGTGCTGTGTAAGTTGTTTTGCTGTGTAAGTTTTTCGTGCTTTGTAAGTTGTTATTGCTGTGTAAGTTGTTGGTGCTGTGTAAGTTGTTTTTGCTGTGTAAGTTGTAGGTGCTGTGTAAGTTGTTGGTGCTGTGTAAGTTGTTGATGCGATGTAAGATGTTGGTACTGTGTAAGTTGTTGCTGTTGTGTAAGTTGTTGGTGTTGTGTAAGTTGTTGGTGTTGTGTAAGTTGTTGGTGCTGTGTAATTAGTTCGTGGTTTGTAACTTGTTGTTGCGGTGTAATTTGTTGGTGCAGTGTAAGTTGTTGTTGCTTTTTAAGTTATTGGTGCTGTGTAAGTTGTTGCTGTGTAATTTGTTGGTGCTATGTAAGTTGTTGTTGCTGTGTATATTGTAGGTGCTGTGTAAGTTGTTGGTGCTGTGTAATTTGCTGGTGCTGTGTAAGATCTTTTTGCTTTGTAAGTTGTTTTTGCTGTGTCTGTTGTAGGTGCTGGGTAAGTTGTTGGGGCTGTGTAAGTTGTTGCTGTTGTGTAAGTTGTTGGTGCTGTGTAAGTTGTTGGTGCTGTGTAAGTTGTTGCTGTTGTGTAATTTGTTGGTGCTGTGTAAGTTGTTGGTGCTGTGTAAGTTGTTGCTGTTGTGTAATTTGTTGGTGCTGTGTAAGTTGTTTTTGTGGTGTATGTTGTTGGTGCTGTGTAAGTTATTTTGCTGTGTAAGTTGAAGGTGCTGTGCAAGTTGCTGGTGCTGTGTAACTTGTTGGTGCTGTGTAAGTTGTTGGTGTTGTGTAAGTTGTTGGTGCTGTGTAAGTTGTTGCTGTTGTGTAAGTTGTTGATGCTGTGTAGGTTTTTGGTGCTGTGTAAGATGTTGGTGCTGTGTAATTTGTTATTCTGTGTACGTTTTTGGTGCTGTGTAAGTTGTTTGTGCTGTGTAAGTTGTTTTGCTGTGTAAGTTGTTTTTGCTGTGTAAGTTGTAGGTGCTGTGTAAGTTGTTGGTGCTGTGTAAGTTGTTGTTGCGGTGTAAGATGTTGGTGCTGTGTAAGTTGTTGCTGTTGTGTAAGTTGTTGGTGCTGTGTAAGTTGTTGGTGTTGTGTAAGTTGTTGGTGCTGTGTAATTTGTTCGTGGTTTGTAACTTGTTGTTGCGGTGTAAGTTGTTGGTGCTGTGAAAGTTGTTGTTGCTTTTTAGGTTGTTGCTGCTGTGTAAGTTGTTGCTGTGTCAGTTGTTGGTGCTATGTAAGTTGTTGTTGCTGTTTATATTGCAGGTGCTGTGTAAGTTGTTGGTGCTGTGTAATTTGCTGGTGCTGTGCAAGATCTATTTGCTGTGTAAGTTGTTTTTGCTGTGTCTGTTGTAGGTGCTGGGTAAGTTGTTGGGGCTGTGTAAGTTGTTGCTGTTGTGTAAGTTGTTGGTGCTGTGTAAGTTGTTGGTGCTGTGTAAGTTGTTGCTGTTGTGTATTTGTTGGTGCTGTGTAAGTTGTTTTTGTGGTGTAAGTTGTTGGTGCTGTGTAAGTTGTTGGTGCTGTGTAAGTTGCTTGTGCTGTGTAAGCTGTTGGTGCTGTGTAACTTGTTGGTGTTGTGTAAGTTTTTGGTGCCGTGTAAGTTGTTGCTGCTATCTAAGTAGTTGGTGTTGTGGAAGTTGTTGCTGCTGTGTAAGTTGTTGGTGCTGTGTAAGTTGTTGCTGTTGTGTAATTTGTTGGTGCTGTGTAAGTTGTTTTTGTGGTGTAAGTTTTTGGTGCTGTGTAAGTTATTTTGCTGTGTAAGTTGAAGGTGCTGTGCAAGTTGTTGGTGCTGTGTAAGTTGTTGGTGCTGTGTAAGTTGTTGGTGTTGTGTAAGTTGTTGGTGCTGTGTAAGTTGTTGGTGCTGTGTAATTTGTTGGTGCTGTGTACGTTTTTGGTGCTGTGTAACTTGTTTTTGCGCTGTAAGTTGTTGGTGCTGTGTAAGTTGTTGTTGCTTTTTAAGTTGTTGGTGCTGTGTAAGTTGTTGGTGCTGTGTAAGTTGTTGGTGCTGTGTAAGTTGTTGGAGCTGTGGAAGTTCTGCGTGCTGTGTAACTTGGTGCTTTTTAAGTTGCTGGTGCTATGTAATTTGTTGGTGCTGTTTACATTGTTGGTTCTGTGTAAGTTTTTGGTGTTGTGTAAGTTGTTGGTGCTGTGTAATTAGTTCGTGGTTTGTAACTTGTTGTTGCGGTGTAAGTTGTTGGTGCTGTGTAAGTTGTTGTTGCTTTTTAAGTTGTTGGTGCTGTGTAAGTTGTTGCTGTGTAAGTTGTTGGTGCTATGTAAGTTGTTGTTGCTGTGTATATTGTAGGTGCTGTGTAAGTTGTTGGTGCTTTGTAAGTTGTTGGTGCTGTGTACGTTGTTGGTGCTGTGCAAGTTGTTGGTGCTGTGTAAGTTGTTGGTGCTGTGTAAGTTGTTGGTGTTGTGTAAGTTGTTGGTGCTGTGTAAGTTGTTGCTGTTGTGTAAGTTGTTGGTGCTGTGTACGTTTCTGGTGCTGTGTAAGTTGTTGGTGCTGTGTAATTTGTTGTTGCTGTGTACGTTTGTGGTGCTGTGTAAGTTGTTGGTGATGTGTAAGTTGTTTTGCTGTGTAAGTTTTTCTTCCTTTGTAAGTTGTTATTGCTGTGTAAGTTGTTGGTGCTCTGTAAGATGTTTTTGCTGTGTAAGTTGTAGGTGCTGTGTAAGTCGTTGGTGCTGTGTAAGTTGTTGATGCGGTGTAAGTTGTTGGTGCTGTGTAAGTTGTTGCTGTTGTGTAAGTTGTTGGTGCTGTGTAAGTTGTTGGTGTTGTGTAAGTTGTTGGTGCTGTGTAATTTGTTTGTGGTTTGTAACTTGTTGTTGAGGTGTAAGTTGTAGGTGCTGTGTAAGTTGTTGTTGCTTTTTAAGTTGTTGGTGCTGTGTAAGTTGTTGGTGCTGTGTAAGTTGTTGGTGCTGTGTAAGTTGTTGGAGCTGTGGAAGTTCTGCGTGCTGTGTAACCTGGTGCATTTTAAGTTGCTGGTGCTATGTAATTTGTTGGTGCTGTTTACATTGTTGGTGCTATGTAAGTTCATGGTGCTTTGTAAGTTGTTTGTTCTATTTAAGTTGTCGTTGCTGTGTAAGTTGTAGGTTCTGCGTATTTTGCTGGAGCATTGTAAGTTGTTGGTTCTGTGTATGTTGTTGGTGCTGTGTAAGTTGTTGGAGCTGTGTAAGTTGTTGGTGCTGTGAAAGTTGTTGATGCTGTGTAAGTGGTTGCTGCTGTGTAAGTTGTTGGTGTTGTGTAAGTTGTAGGTTCTGCGTATTTTGCTGGTGCATTGTAAGTTGTTGGTTCTGTGTATGTTGTTGGTGCTGTGAAAGTTGATTTTGTGGTGTAAGCTGTTGGTGCTGTGTAAGTTAATTTGCTGTGTAAGTTGAAGGTGCTGTGCAAGTTGTTGGTGCTGTGTAAGTTGTTGGTGCTGTGTAAGATGTTGGTGTTGTGTAAGTTGTTGGTGCTGTGTAAGTTGTTTTTGCTGTTTATATTGTAGGTGCTGTGTAAGTTGTTGGTGCTGTGTAATTTGCTGGTGCTGTGTAAGATCTTTTTGCTGTGTAAGTTGTTTTTGCTGTGTCTGTTGTAGGTGCTGGTTAAGTTGTTGGGGCTGTGTAAGTTGTTGCTATTGTGTAAGTTGTTGGTGCTGTGTAAGTTGTTGGTGCTGTGTAAGTTGTTGCTGTTGTGTAATTTGCTGGTGCTGTGTAAGTTGTTTTTGTGGTGTACGTTGTTGGTGCTGTGTAAGTTATTTTGCTGCGTAAGTTGAAGGTGCTGTGCAAGTTGTTGGTGCTGTGTAAGTTGTTGGTGTTGTGTAAGTTGTTGCTGTTGTGTAAGTTGTTGGTGCTGTGTACGTTTTTGGTGCTGTGTAAGTTGTTGGTGCTGTCTAATTTGTTGGTGCTGTGTACGTTTTTGGTGCTGTGTAAGTTGTTGGTGCTGTGTAAGTAGTTTTGCTGTGTAAGTCTTTCGTGCTTTGTAAGTTGTTATTGCTGTGTAAGCTGTTGGTGCTGTGTAAGTTGTTTTTGCTGTGTAAGTTGTAGGTGCTGTGTAAGTTGTTGTTGCTGTGTAAGTTGTTGATGCAGTGTAAGTTGTTGGTGCTTTGTAAGTTGTTGCTGTGTCAGTTGTTGGTGCTATGTAAGTTGTTGTTGCTGTTTATATTGTTGGTGCTGTGTAATTTGCTGGTGCTGTGTAAGATCTTTTGCTGTGTAAGTTGTTTTTGCTGTGTCTGTTGTAGGTTTTGGGTAAGTTGTTGGGGCTGAGTAAGTTGTTGCTGTTGTGTAAGTTGTTGGTGCTGTGTAAGTTGTTGGTGCTGTGTAAGTTGTTGCTGTTGTGTAATTTGTGGGTGCTGTTTCAGTTGTTTTTGTGGTGTAAGTTGTTGGTGCTGTGTAAGTTATTTTGCTGCGTAAGTTGAAGGTGCTGTGCAAGTTGTTGGAGCTGTGTAAGTTGTTGGTGCTGTGTAAGTTGTTGCTGTTGTGTAAGTTGTTGGTGCTGTGTACGTTTTCGGTGCTGTGTAAGATGTTGGTGCTGAGCAATTTGTTGGTGCTGTGTACTTTTTGGTGCTGTGTAAGTTGTTGGTGCTGTGTAAGTTGTTTTGCTGTGTAAGTTTTACGTGCTTTGTAAGTTGTTATTGCTGTGTAAGCTGTTGGTGCTGTGTAAGTTGTTTTTGCTGTGTAAGTTGTAGGTGCTGTGTAAGTTGTTGGTGCTGTGTAAGTTGTTGCTGTTGTGTAAGTTGTTGGTGCTGTGTAAGTTGTTGGTGTTGTGTAAGTTGTTGGTGCTGTGTAATTTGTTCGTGGTTTGTAACTTGTTGCGGTGTAAGTTGTTGGTGCTGTGTAAGTTGTTGTTGCTTTTTAAGATGTTGGTGCTGTGTAAGTTGTTGGTGCTGTGTAAGTTGTTGGTGCAGTGTAAGTTGTTGGAGCTGTGGAACTTCTGCGTGCTGTGTAACCTGCTGCTTTTTAAGTTGCTGGTGCTATGTAATTTGATGGTGCTGCTTACATTGTTGGTTCTATGTAAGTTCTTGGTCCTATGTAATTTGTTGATTCTATTTAAGTTGTCGTTGCTGTTTAAGTTGTAGGTTCTGCGTATTTTGCTGGTGCATTGTAAGTTGTTGGTTCTGTGTATGTTGTTGGTGCTGTGTAAGTGGTTGCTGCTGTGTAAGTTGTTGGTGTTGTGGAAGTTGTAGGATCTGCGTATTTTGCTGGTGCATTGTCAGTTGTTGGTTCTGTGTACGTTGTTGGTGCTGTGAAAGTTGTTGTTGCTGTGTAATTTGTTGGTGCTGTGTAAGTTGTTGCTGCTGTGTAAATGGTTGCTGCTGTGTAAGCTGTTGGTGCTCTGTAAGTTATTTTGCTGTGTAAGTTGAAGGTGCTATGCAAGTTGTTGGTGCTGTGTAAGTTGTTGGTGCTGTGCAAGTTGTTGGTGCTGTGTAAGTTGTTGGTGCTGTGTAAGTTGTTGGTGTTGTGTAAGTTGTTGGTGCTGTGTAAGTTGTTGCTGTTGTGTAAGTTGTTGGTGCTGTGTACGTTTCTGGTGCTGTTTAAGTTGTTGGTGCTGTGTAATTTGTTGTTGCTGTGTACGTTTTTGGTGCTCTGTAAGTTGTTGGTGATGTATAAGTTGTTTTGCTGTGTAAGTTTTTCTTGCTTTGTAAGTTGTTATTGCTGTGTAAGTTGTTGGTGCTGTGTAAGATGTTTTTGCTGTGTAAGTTGTAGGTCCTGTGTAAGTCGTTGGTGCTGTGTAAGTTGTTGATGCGGTGTAAGTTGTTGGTGCTGTGTAAGTTGTTGCTATTGTGTAAGTTGTTGGTGCTGTGTAAGTTGTTGGTGTTGTGTAAGTTGTTGGTGCTGTGTAATTTGTTTGTGGTTTGTAACTTGTTGTTGCGGTGTAAGTTGTTGGTGCTGTGTAAGTTGTTGTTGCTTTTTAAGTTGTTGGTGCTGTGTAAGTTGTTGGTGCTGTGTAAGTTGTTGGTGCTGTGTACGTTGTTGTTGCGGTGTAAGTTGCTGGTGCTGTGTAAGTTGTTGGTGCTTTTTAAGTAGTTGGTGCTGTGTAAGTTGTTGGTGCTGTGTAAGTTGTTGGTGCTGTGTAAGTTGTTGGAGCTGTGGAAGTTCTGCGTGCTGTGTAACTTGGTGCATTTTAAGTTGCTGGTGCTATGTAATTTGTTGGTGCTGTTTACATTGTTGGTGCTATGTAAGTTCATGGTGCTTTGTAAGTTGTTTGTTCTATTTAAGTTGTCGTTGCTGTGTAAGTTGTAGGTTCTGCGTATTTTGCTGGAGCATTGTAAGTTGTTGGTTCTGTGTATGTTGTTGGTGCTGTGTAAGTTGTTGGAGCTGTGTAAGTTGTTGGTGCTGTGAAAGTTGTTGATGCTGTGTAAGTGGTTGCTGCTGTGTAAGTTGTTGGTGTTGTGTAAGTTGTAGGTTCTGCGTATTTTGCTGGTGCATTGTAAGTTGTTGGTTCTGTGTATGTTGTTGGTGCTGTGAAAGTTGATTTTGTGGTGTAAGCTGTTGGTGCTGTGTAAGTTAATTTGCTGTGTAAGTTGAAGGTGCTGTGCAAGTTGTTGGTGCTGTGTAAGTTGTTGGTGCTGTGTAAGATGTTGGTGTTGTGTAAGTTGTTGGTGCTGTGTAAGTTGTTGCTGTTGTGTAAGTTGTTGGTGCTGTGTACGTTTTTGGTGCTGTGTAAGTTGTTGGTGCTGTGTAATTTGTTGGTGCTGTGTACGTTTTTGGTGCTGTGTAAGTTGTTGGTGCTGTGTAAGTTGTTTTGCTGCGTAAGTTGTTTTTGCTGTGTAAGTTGTAGGTGCTGTGTAAGTTGTTGGTGCTGTGTAAGTTGTTGATGCGGTGTAAGTTGTTGGTGCTGTGTAATTTGTTTGTGGTTTGTAACTTGTTGTTGCGGTGTAAGTTGTTGGTGCTGTGTAAGTTGTTGTTGCTTTTTAAGTTGTTGGTGCTGTGTAAGTTGTTGCTGTGTCAGTTGTTGGTGCTATGTAAGTTGTTGTTGCTGTTTATATTGTAGGTGCTGTGTAAGTTGTTGGTGCTGTGTAATTTGCTGGTGCTGTGTAAGATCTTTTTGCTGTGTAAGTTGTTTTTGCTGTGTCTGTTGTAGGTGCTGGTTAAGTTGTTGGGGCTGTGTAAGTTGTTGCTATTGTGTAAGTTGTTGGTGCTGTGTAAGTTGTTGGTGCTGTGTAAGTTGTTGCTGTTGTGTAATTTGCTGGTGCTGTGTAAGTTGTTTTTGTGGTGTAAGTTGTTGGTGCTGTGTAAGTTATTTTGCTGCGTAAGTTGAAGGTGCTGTGCAAGTTGTTGGTGCTGTGTAAGTTGTTGGTGCTGTGTAAGTTGTTGGTGCTGTGTAAGTTGTTGGTGTTGTGTAAGTTGTTGCTGTTGTGTAAGTTGTTGGTGCTGTGTACGTTTTTGGTGCTGTGTAAGTTGTTGGTGCTGTCTAATTTGTTGGTGCTGTGTACGTTTTTGGTGCTGTGTAAGTTGTTGGTGCTGTGTAAGTTGTTTTGCTGTGTAAGTCTTTCGTGCTTTGTAAGTTGTTATTGCTGTGTAAGCTGCTGGTGCTGTGTAAGTTGTTTTTGCTGTGTAAGTTGTAGGTGCTGTGTAAGTTGTTGTTGCTGTGTAAGTTGTTGATGCAGTGTAAGTTGTTGGTGCTTTGTAAGTTGTTGCTGTGTCAGTTGTTGTTGCTGTTTATATTGTTGGTGCTGTGTAATTTGCTGGTGCTGTGTAAGATCTTTTGCTGTGTAAGTTGTTTTTGCTGTGTCTGTTGTAGGTTTTGGGTAAATTTTTTGGGCTGAGTAAGTTGTTGCTGTTCTGTAAGTTGTTGGTGCTGTGTAAGTTGTTGGTGCTGTGTAAGTTGTTGCTGTTGTGTAATTTATGGGTGCTGTGTCAGTTGTTTTTGTGGTGTAAGTTGTTGGTGCTGTGTAAGTTATTTTGCTGCGTAAGTTGAAGGTGCTGTGCAAGTTGTTGGAGCTGTGTAAGTTGTTGGTGTTGTGTAAGTTGTTGGTGCTGTGTAAGTTGTTGCTGTTGTGTAAGTTGTTGGTGCTGTGTACGTTTTCGGTGCTGTGTAAGTTGTTGGTGCTGAGCAATTTGTTGGTGCTGTGTACTTTTTTGGTGCTGTGTAAGTTGTTGGTGCTGTGTAAGTTGTTGCTGTTGTGTAAGTTGTTGGTGCTGTGTAAGTTGTTGGTGTTGTGTACGTTGTTGGTGCTGTGTAATTTGTTCGTGGTTTGTAACTTGTTGCGGTGTAAGTTGTTGGTGCTGTGTAAGTTGTTGTTGCTTTTTAAGATGTTGGTGCTGTGTAAGTTGTTCGTGTTGTGTAAGTTGTTGGTGCAGTGTAAGTTGTTGGAGCTGTGGAACTTCTGCGTGCTGTGTAACCTGCTGCTTTTTAAGTTGCTGGTGCTATGTAATTTGTTGGTGCTGCTTACATTGTTGGTGCTATGTAAGTTCTTGGTCCTATGTAATTTGTTGATTCTATTTAAGTTGTCGTTGCTGTTTAAGTTGTAGGTTCTGCGTATTTTGCTGGTGCATTGTAAGTTGTTGGTTCTGTGTACGTTGTTGGTGCTGTGAAAGTTGTTGGTGCTGTGTAATTTGTTGGTGCTGTGTAAGTTGTTGCTGCTGTGTAAATGGTTGCTGCTGTGTAAGTTGTTGGTGCTGTGTAAGTTGTTGCTGCTGTGTAAGTTGTTGGTGCTGTGTAAGTTGTTGCTGCTGTGTAAGTTGTTGGTTCTCTGTATGTTGTTGGTGGTGTGTAAGTTGTTGGTTCTGTGTATGTTGTTGGTGGTGTGTAAGTTGTTGCTGCTGTGTAAGTTGTTGCTGTGTCAGTTGTTGGTGCTATGTAAGTTGTTGTTGCTGTGTAAGTTGTTGGTTCTGTGTAAGTTGTTGCTGCTGTGTAAGTTGTTGCTGCTGTGTAAGTTGTTGCTGCTCTGTAATTTGTTGGTGCTGTTTAAGTTGTTGGTGTTGTGTAAGTTGTTGGTGCTGTGTAAGTTGTTGGTGCTGTGTAAGTTGTTTGTGCTGTGTAAGCTGTTGGTGCTGTGTAACTTGTTGGTGTTGTGTAAGTTTTTGGTGCCGTGTAAGTTGTTGCTGCTATCTAAGTAGTTGGTGTTGTTTAGGTTGTTGCTGCTGTGTAAGTTGTTGGTGCTGTCTAAGTTGTTGCTGTTGTGTAAATTGTTGGTGCTGTGTAAGTTGTTTTTGTGGTGTAAGTTGTTGGTGCTGTGTAAGTTATTTTGCTGTGTAAGTTGAAGGTGCTGTGCAAGTTGTTGGTGCTGTGCAAGTTGTTGGTGCTGTGTAAGTTGTTGGTGCTGTGTAAGTTGTTGGTGTTGTGTAAGTTGTTGGTGCTGTGTAAGTTGTTGCTGTTGTGTAATTTGTTGCTGCTGTGTACGTTTTTGGTGCTGTGTAAGTTGTTGGTGCTGTGTAACTTGTTGGTGCTGTGTACGTTTTTGGTGCTATGTAAGTTGTTTTTTGCTGTGTAAGTTCTTTTGCTGTGTATGTTTTTCGTGCTTTGTAAGTTGTTATTGCTGTGTAAGTTGTTGGTGCTGTGTAAGTTGTTTTTGCTGTGTAAGTTGTAGGTGCTGTGGAAGTTGTTGGTGCTGTGTACGTTGTTGCTGTTGTGTAAGTTGTTGGTGTTGTGTAAGTTGTTGGTGTTGTGTAAGTTGTTGTTGCTCTGTAAGTTGTTGGTGCTGTGTAAGTTGTTCTTGCTTTGTAAGTTGTTGGTGCTGTGTAAGTTGTTGGTGCTGTGTAAGTTGTTGTTGTTTTTTAAGATGTTGGTGCTGTGTAAGTTGTTGGTGCTGTGTAAGTTGTTGGAGCTGTGGAACTTCTGCGTGCTGTGTAACCTGCTGCTTTTTAAGTTGCTGGTGCTATGTAATTTGTTGGTGCTGCTTACATTGTTGGTGCTATGTAAGTTCTTGGTCCTATGTAATTTGTTGATTCTATTTAAGTTGTCGTTGCTGTTTAAGTTGTAGGTTCTGCGTATTTTGCTGGTGCATTGTAAGTTGTTGGTTCTGTGTATGTTGTTGGTGCTGTGTAAGTTGTTGGTGCTGTGTAAGTTGTTGGTGCTGTGAAAGTTGTTGATGCTGTGTAAGTGGTTGCTGCTGTGTAAGTTGTTGGTGTTGTGGAAGTTGTAGGATCTGCGTATTTTGCTGGTGCATTGTAAGTTGTTGGTTCTGTGTACGTTGTTGGTGCTGTGAAAGTTGTTGGTGCTGTATAATTTGTTGGTGCTGTGTAAGTTGTTGCTGCTGTGTAAATGGTTGCTGCTGTGTAAGTTGTTGGTGCTGTGTAAGTTGTTGCTGCTGTGTAAGTTGTTGGTGCTGTGTGAGTTGTTGGTTCTCTGTATGTTGTTGGTGGTGTGTAAGTTGTTGGTTCTGTGTATGTTGTTGGTGGTGTGTAAGTAGTTGCTGCTGTGTAAGTTGTTGCTGTGTCAGTTGTTGGTGCTATGTAAGTTGTTGTTGCTGTGTAAGTTGTTGGTTCTGTGTAAGTTGTTGCTGTTGTGTAAATTGTTGGGCCTGTGTAAGTTGTTGGTGTTGTGGAAGTTGTTGGTGCTGTGTAATTTGTTCGTGGTTTGTAACTTATTGTTGAGGTGTAAGTTGTTGGTGCTGTGTAAGTTGTTGTTGCTGTTTATATTGTAGGTGCTGTGTAAGTTGTTGGTTCTGTGTAATTTGCTGGTGCTGTGTAAGATCTTTTTGCTGTGTAAGTTGTTTTTGCTGTGTCTGTTGTGGGTGCTGGGTAAGTTGTTGGGGCTGTGTAAGTTGTTGCTGTTGTGGAAGTTGTTGGTGCTGTGTAAGTTGTTGGTGCTGTGTAAGTTGTTGGTGTTGTGTAAGTTGTTGGTGCTGTGTAAGTTGTTGCTGTTGTGTAAGTTGTTGGTGCTGTGTACGTTTTTGGTGCTGTGTAAGTTGTTGGTGCTGTGTAATTTGTTGTTGCTTTGTACGTTTTTGGTGCTGTGTAAGTTGTTGGTGATGTGTAAGTTGTTTTGCTGTGTAAGTTTTTCTTGCTTTGTAAGTTGTTATTGCTGTGTAAGTTGTTGGTGCTGTGTAAGATGTTTTTGCTGTGTAAGTTGTAGGTGCTGTGTAAGTTGTTGGTGCTGTGTAAGTTGTTGATGCGGTGTAAGTTGTTGGTGCTGTGTAAGTTGTTGCTGTTGTGTAAGTTGTTGGTGCTGTGTAAGTTGTTGGTGTTGTGTAAGTTGTTGGTGCTGTGTAATTTGTTTGTGGTTTGTAACTTGTTGTTGCGGTGTAAGTTGTTGGTGCTGTGTAAGTTGTTGTTGCTGTGTAAGTTGTTGGTGCTGTGTAAGTTGTTGGTGCTGTGTAATTTGTTGGTGCTGTGTAAGTTGTTGGTGCTGTGTAAGTTGTTGGAGCTGTGGAAGTTCTGCGTGCTGTGTAACTTGGTGCTTTTTAAGTTGCTGGTGCTATGTAATTTGTTGGTGCTGTTTACATTGTTGGTGCTATGTAATTTCATGGTGCTATGTAAGTTGTTGATTCTATTTAAGTTGTCGTTGCTGTTTAAGTTGTAGGTTCTGCGTATTTTGCTGGAGCATTGTAAGTTGTTGGTTCTGTGTATGTTGTTGGTGCTGTGTAAGTTGTTGGAGCTGTGTAAGTTGTTGGTGCTGTGAAAGTTGTTGATGCTGTGTAAGTGGTTGCTGCTGTGTAAATTGTTGGTGTTGTGTAAGTTGTAGGTTCTGCGTATTTTGCTGGTGCATTGTAAGTTGTTGGTTCTGTGTATGTTGTTGGTGCTGTGAAAGTTGATTTTGTGGTGTAAGCTGTTGGTGCTGTGTAAGTTAATTTGCTGTGCAAGTTGAAGGTGCTGTGCAAGTTGTTGGTGCTGTGTAAGTTGTTGGTGCTGTGTAAGTTGTTGGTGTTGTGTAAGTTGTTGGTGCTGTGTAAGTTGTTGCTGTTGTGTAATTTGTTGGTGCTGTGTACGTTTTTGGTGCTGTGTAAGTTGTTAGTGCTGTGTAATTTGTTGGTGCTGTGTACGTCTTTGGTGCTGTGTAAGTTGTTGCTGCTGTGTAAGTTGTTTTGCTGTGTAAGTTTTTCTTGCTTTGTAAGTTGTTATTGCTGTGTAAGTTGTTGGTGCTGTGTAAGTTGTTTTTGCTGTGTAAGTTGTAGGTGCTGTGTAAGTTGTTGGTGCTGTGTAAGTTGTTGATGCGGTGTAAGTTGTTGGTGCTGTGTAAGTTGTTGCTGTTGTGTAAGTTGTTGGTGCTTTGTAAGTTGTTGGTGTTGTGTAAGTTGTTGGTGTTGTGTAATTTGTTTGTGGTTTGTAACTTGTTGTTGCGGAGTAAGTTGTTGGTGTTGTGTAAGTTGTTGTTGCTTTTTAAGTTGCTGGTGCTGTGTAAGTTGTTGGTGCTGTGTAAGTTGTTCGAGCTGTGGAAGTTCTGCGTGCTGTGTAACTTGGTGCTTTTTAAGTTGCTGGTGCTATGTAATTTGTTGGTGCTGTTTACATTGTTGGTGCTATGTAAGTTCATGGTGCTATGTAAGTTGTTGATTCTATTTAAGTTGTCGTTGCTGTTTAAGTTGTAGGTTCTGCTTATTTTGCTGGAGCATTGTAAGTTGTTGATTCTGTGTATGTTGTTGGTGCTGTGTAATTTGTTGGTGCTGTGTAAGTTGTTGGTGCTGTGAAAGTTGTTGATGCTTTGTAAGTGGTTGCTGCTGTGGAAGTTGTTGGTGTTGTGTAAGTTGTAGGTTCTGGTTATTTTGCTGGTGCATTGTAAGTTGTTGGTTCTGTGTATGTTGTTGGTGCTGTGAAAGTTGTTGGTGCTGTGTAATTTGTTGGTGCTGTGTAATTTGTTGGTGCTGTGTAAGTTGTTGCTGCTGTGTAAATGGTTGCTGCTGTGTAAGTTGTTGGTGCTGTGTAAGTTGTTGCTGCTGTGTAAGTTGTTGCTGCTGTGTAAGTTGTTGGTTCTGTTTATGTTGTTGGTGGTGTGTAAGTTGTTGGTTCTGTGTATGTTGTTGGTGGTGTGTAATTTGTTGCTGCTGTGTAAGTTGTTGCTGTGTCATTTGTTGGTGCTATGTAAGTTGTTGTTGCTGTGTAAGTTGTTGGTTCTGTGTAAGTTGTTGCTGCTGTGTAAGTTGTTGCTGCTGTGTAAGTTCTTGCTGCTCTGTAATTTGTTGGTGCTGTGTAAGTTGTTGGTGTTGTGTAAGTTGTTGGTGCTGTGTAAGTTGTTGGTGCTGTGTAAGTTGTTTGTGCTGTGTAAGCTGTTGGTGCTGTGTAACCTGTTGGTGTTGTGTAAGTTTTTGGTGCCGTGTAAGTTGTAGCTGCTATCTAAGTAGTTGGTGTTGTGTAAGTTGTTGCTGCTGTGTAAGTTGTTGCTGCTCTGTAAGTTGTTGGTGCTGTGTAAGTTGTTGGTGTTGTGTAAGTTGTTGGTGCTGTGTCAGTTGTTGGTGCTGTGTAAGTTGTTGATGCTGTGTAAGTGATTGCTGCTGTTTAAGTTATTGGTGCTGTATAAGTTGTAGGTTCTGTGTATTTTGCTGGTGCATTGTAAGTTGTTGGTTCTGTGTATGTTGTTGGTGCTGTGAAAGTTGTTGGTGCTGTGTAAGTTGTTGCTGCTGTGTAAATGGTTGCTGCTGTGTAAGTTGTTGGTGCTGTATAACTTGTTGGTGCTGTGTAAGTTGTTGGTGCTGTGTAAGTTGTGGGTGCTGTATAAGTTGTAGGTGCTGTGTAAGTTGTTGCTGCTGTGCAAGTTGTTGATGCTCTGTAAGTTATTGGTGCTGTGTAAGTTGTTGGTGTTGTGTAAGCTGTTGGTGCTGTGTAAGTTGTTGGTGCTGTGTAAGTTGTTTGTGCTGTGTAAGCTGTTGGTGCTGTGTAACTTGTTGGTGTTGTGTAAGTTGTTGGTGCCGTGTAAGTTGTTGCTGCTATCTAAGTAGTTGCTGCTATGTCAGTTGATGTTGCTTTGTAAGTTATTGGTGCTGTGTAAGTTGTTGGTGCTGTGTAAGTTGTTGGTGCTGTGTAAGTTGTTGGTGCCCTTTAAGTTTTAGGTACTGTGTAAGTTGTTGGTGCTGTGAAAGTTGTTGGTGTTGTGTAAGTTGTTGGTGCTATCTAAGTAGTTGGTGTTGTGTAAGTTGTTGGTGCTGTGTAAATTGATGGTGCTGTGTAAGTTGTTTATGCTTTGTAAGCTTTTGGTGCTGTGTAAGTTGTTTCTGTTGTGTAAGTTGTTGGTGCTGTGTAAGTTGTTGGTGTTGTGTAAGTTGTTGTTGCTCTGTAAGTTGTTGGTGCTGTGTAAGTTGTTATTGCTGTGTAAGTTGTTGGTGCTGTGTAAGTTGTTGGAGCTGTGGAAGTTCTGCGTGCTGTGTAACTTGGTGCTTTTTAAGTTGCTGGTGCTATGTAATTTGTTGGTGCTGCTTACATTGTTGGTGCTATGTAAGTTCTTGGTCCTATGTAATTTGTTGATTCTATTTAAGTTGTCGTTGCTGTTTAAGTTGTAGGTTCTGCGTATTTTGCTGGTGCATTGTAAGTTGTTGGTTCTGTGTATGTTGTTGGTGCTGTGTAAGTTGTTGGTGCTGTGTAAGTTGTTGGTGCTGTGAAAGTTGTTGATGCTGTGTAAGTGGTTGCTGCTGTGTAAGTTGTTGGTGTTGTGGAAGTTGTAGGATCTGCGTATTTTGCTGGTGCATTGTAAGTTGTTGGTTCTGTGTACGTTGTTGGTGCTGTGAAAGTTGTTGGTGCTGTATAATTGGTTGCTGCTGTGTAAGTTGTTGCTGCTGTGTAAATGGTTGCTGCTGTGTAAGTTGTTGGTGCTGTGTAAGTTGTTGCTGCTGTGTAAGTTGTTGGTGCTGTGTGAGTTGTTGGTTCTCTGTATGTTGTTGGTGGTGTGTAAGTTGTTGGTTCTGTGTATGTTGTTGGTGGTGTGTAAGTTGTTGCTGCTGTGTAAGTTGTTGCTGTGTCAGTTGTTGGTGCTATGTAAGTTGTTGTTGCTGTGTAAGTTGTTGGTTCTGTGTAAGTTGTTGCTGCTGTGTAAGTTGTTGCTGCTGTGTAAGTTGTTGCTGCTCTGTAATTTGTTGGTGCTGTGTAAGTTGTTGGTGCTGTGTAAGTTGTTTGTGCTGTGTAAGCTGTTGGTGCTGTGTAACTTGTTGGTGTTGTGTAAGTTTTTGGTGCCGTGTAAGTTGTTGCTGCTATCTAAGTAGTTGGTGTTGTGGAAGTTGTTGCTGCTGTGTAAGTTGTTGGTGCTGTGTAAGTTGTTGCTGTTGTGTAATTTGTTGGTGCTGTGTAAGTTGTTTTTGTGGTGTAAGTTTTTGGTGCTGTGTAAGTTATTTTGCTGTGTAAGTTGAAGGTGCTGTGCAAGTTGTTGGTGCTGTGTAAGTTGTTGGTGCTGTGTAAGTTGTTGGTGTTGTGTAAGTTGTTGGTGCTGTGTAAGTTGTTGGTGCTGTGTAATTTGTTGGTGCTGTGTACGTTTTTGGTGCTGTGTAACTTGTTGTTGCGGTGTAAGTTGTTGGTGCTGTGTAAGTTGTTGTTGCTTTTTAAGTTGTTGGTGCTGTGTAAGTTGTTGGTGCTGTGTAAGTTGTTGGTGCTGTGTAAGTTGTTGGAGCTGTGGAAGTTCTGCGTGCTGTGTAACTTGGTGCTTTTTAAGTTGCTGGTGCTATGTAATTTGTTGGTGCTGTTTACATTGTTGGTTCTGTGTAAGTTTTTGGTGTTGTGTAAGTTGTTGGTGCTGTGTAATTAGTTCGTGGTTTGTAACTTGTTGTTGCGGTGTAAGTTGTTGGTGCTGTGTAAGTTGTTGTTGCTTTTTAAGTTGTTGGTGCTGTGTAAGTTGTTGCTGTGTAAGTTGTTGGTGCTATGTAAGTTGTTGTTGCTGTGTATATTGTAGGTGCTGTGTAAGTTGTTTGTGCTTTGTAAGTTGTTGGTGCTGTGTAAGTTGTTGGTGCTGTGCAAGTTGTTGGTGCTGTGTAAGTTGTTGGTGCTGTGTAAGTTGTTGGTGTTGTGTAAGTTGTTGGTGCTGTGTAATTTGTTGCTGTTGTGTAAGTTGTTGGTGCTGTGTACGTTTCTGGTGCTGTGTAAGTTGTTCGTGCTGTGTAATTTGTTGTTGCTGTGTACGTTTTTGGTGCTGTGTAAGTTGTTGGTGATGTGTAAGTTGTTTTGCTGTGTAAGTTTTTCTTGCTTTGTAAGTTGTTATTGCTGTGTAAGTTGTTGGTGCTCTGTAAGATGTTTTTGCTGTGTAAGTTGTAGGTGCTGTGTAAGTCGTTGGTGCTGTGTAAGTTGTTGATGCGGTGTAAGTTGTTGGTGCTGTGTAAGTTGTTGCTGTTGTGTAAGTTGTTGGTGCTGTGTAAGTTGTTGGTGTTGTGTAAGTTGTTGGTGCTGTGTAATTTGTTTGTGGTTTGTAACTTGTTGTTGAGGTGTAAGTTGTAGGTGCTGTGTAAGTTGTTGTTGCTTTTTAAGTTGTTGGTGCTGTGTAAGTTGTTGGTGCTGTGTAAGTTGTTGATGCTGTGTAAGTTGTTGGAGCTGTGGAAGTTCTGCGTGCTGTGTAACTTGGTGCATTTTAAGTTGCTGGTGCTATGTAATTTGTTGGTGCTGTTTACATTGTTGGTGCTATGTAAGTTCATGGTGCTTTGTAAGTTGTTTGTTCTATTTAAGTTGTCGTTGCTGTGTAAGTTGTAGGTTCTGCGTATTTTGCTGGAGCATTGTAAGTTGTTGGTTCTGTGTATGTTGTTGGTGCTGTGTAAGTTGTTGGAGCTGTGTAAGTTGTTGGTGCTGTGAAAGTTGTTGATGCTGTGTAAGTGGTTGCTGCTGTGTAAGTTGTTGGTGTTGTGTAAGTTGTAGGTTCTGCGTATTTTGCTGGTGCATTGTAAGTTGTTGGTTCTGTGTATGTTGTTGGTGCTGTGAAAGTTGATTTTGTGGTGTAAGCTGTTGGTGCTGTGTAAGTTAATTTGCTGTGTAAGTTGAAGGTGCTGTGCAAGTTGTTGGTGCTGTGTAAGTTGTTGGTGCTGTGTAAGTTGTTGGTGTTGTGTAAGTTGTTGGTGCTGTGTAAGTTGTTGCTGTTGTGTAAGTTGTTGGTGCTGTGTACGTTTTTGGTGCTGTGTAAGTTGTTGGTGCTGTGTAATTTGTTGGTGCTGTGTACGTTTTTGGTGCTGTGTAAGTTGTTGGTGCTGTGTAAGTTGTTTTGCTGTGTAAGTTGTTTTTGCTGTGTAAGTTGTAGGTGCTGTGTAAGTTGTTGGTGCTGTGTAAGTTGTTGATGCGGTGTAAGTTGTTCGAGCTGTGTAAGTTGTTGCTGTTGTGTAAGATGTTGGTGCTGTGTAAGTTGTTGGTGTTGTGTAAGTTGTTGGTGCTGTGTAATTTGTTTGTGGTTTGTAACTTGTTGTTGCGGTGTAAGTTGTTGGTGCTGTGTAAGTTGTTGTTGCTTTTTAAGTTGTTGGTGCTGTGTAAGTTGTTGCTGTGTCAGTTGTTGGTGCTATGTAAGTTGTTGTTGCTGTTTATATTGTAGGTGCTGTGTAAGTTGTTGGTGCTGTGTAATTTGCTGGTGCTGTGTAAGATCTTTTTGCTGTGTAAGTTGTTTTTGCTGTGTCTGTTGTAGGTGCTGGTTAAGTTGTTGGGGCTGTGTAAGTTGTTGCTATTGTGTAAGTTGTTGGTGCTGTGTAAGTTGTTGGTGCTGTGTAAGTTGTTGCTGTTGTGTAATTTGCTGGTGCTGTGTAAGTTGTTTTTGTGGTGTAAGTTGTTGGTGCTGTGTAAGTTATTTTGCTGCGTCAGTTGAAGGTGCTGTGCAAGTTGTTGGTGCTGTGTAAGTTGTTGGTGCTGTGTAAGTTGTTGGTGCTGTGTAAGTTGTTGGTGTTGTGTAAGTTGTTGCTGTTGTGTAAGTTGTTGGTGCTGTGTAAGTTGTTGGTGCTGTCTAATTTGTTGGTGCTGTGTACGTTTTTGGTGCTGTGTAAGTTGTTGGTGCTGTGTAAGTTGTTTTGCTGTGTAAGTCTTTCGTGCTTTGTAAGTTGTTATTGCTGTGTAAGCTGTTGGTGCTGTGTAAGTTGTTTTTGCTGTGTAAGTTGTAGGTGCTGTGTAAGTTGTTGTTGCTGTGTAAGTTGTTGATGCAGTGTAAGTTGTTGGTGCTTTGTAAGTTGTTGCTGTGTCAGTTGTTGGTGCTATGTAAGTTGTTGTTGCTGTTTATATTGTTGGTGCTGTGTAATTTGCTGGTGCTGTGTAAGATCTTTTGCTGTGTAAGTTGTTTTTGCTGTGTCTGTTGTAGGTTTTGGGTAAGTTGTTGGGGCTGAGTAAGTTGTTGCTGTTGTGTAAGTTGTTGGTGCTGTGTAAGTTGTTGGTGCTGTGTAAGTTGTTGCTGTTGTGTAATTTGTGGGTGCTGTGTCAGTTGTTTTTGTGGTGTAAGTTGTTGGTGCTGTGTAAGTTATTTTGCTGCGTAAGTTGAAGGTGCTGTGCAAGTTGTTGGAGCTGTGTAAGTTGTTGGCGCTGTGTAAGTTGTTGCTGTTGTGTAAGTTGTTGGTGCTGTGTACGTTTTCGGTGCTGTGTAAGATGTTGGTGCTGAGCAATTTGTTGGTGCTGTGTACTTTTTGGTGCTGTGTAAGTTGTTGGTGCTGTGTAAGTTGTTTTGCTGTGTAAGTTTTACGTGCTTTGTAAGTTGTTATTGCTGTGTAAGCTGTTGGTGCTGTGTAAGTTGTTTTTGCTGTGTAAGTTGTAGGTGCTGTGTAAGTTGTTGGTGCTGTGTAAGTTGTTGCTGTTGTGTAAGTTGTTGGTGCTGTGTAAGTTGTTGGTGTTGTGTAAGTTGTTGGTGCTGTGTAAGTTTTACGTGGTTTGTAACTTGTTGCAGCGTAAGTTGTTAGTGCTGTGTAAGTTGTCGTTGCTGTGTAAGTTGTTCATGCTGTGTAAGTTGTTGTTGCGGTGTAAGTTGTTGGTGCAGTGTAAGTTGTTGGAGCTGTGTAAGTTCTGCGTGCTGTGTAACCTGCTGCTTTTTAAGTTGCTGGTGCTATGTAATTTGATGGTGCTGCTTACATTGTTGGTTCTATGTAAGTTCTTGGTCCTATGTAATTTGTTGATTCTATTTAAGTTGTCGTTGCTGTTTAAGTTGTAGGTTCTGCGTATTTTGCTGGTGCATTGTAAGTTGTTGGTTCTGTGTATGTTGTTGGTGCTGTGTAAGTGGTTGCTGCTGTGTAAGTTGTTGGTGTTGTGGAAGTTGTAGGATCTGCGTATTTTGCTGGTGCATTGTCAGTTGTTGGTTCTGTGTACGTTGTTGGTGCTGTGAAAGTTGTTGTTGCTGTGTAATTTGTTGGTGCTGTGTAAGTTGTTGCTGCTGTGTAAATGGTTGCTGCTGTGTAAGCTGTTGGTGCTCTGTAAGTTATTTTGCTGTGTAAGTTGAAGGTGCTATGCAAGTTGTTGGTGCTGTGTAAGTTGTTGGTGCTGTGCAAGTTGTTGGTGCTGTGTAAGTTGTTGGTGCTGTGTAAGTTGTTGGTGTTGTGTAAGTTGTTGGTGCTGTGTACGTTTCTGGTGCTGTGTAAGTTGTTGGTGCTGCGTAATTTGTTGTTGCTGTGTACGTTTTTGGTGCTGTGTAAGTTGTTGGTGATGTGTAAGTTGTTTTGCTGTGTAAGTTTTTCTTGCTTTGTAAGTTGTTATTGCTGTGTAAGTTGTTGGTGCTGTGTAAGATGTTTTTGCTGTGTAAGTTGTAGGTCCTGTGTAAGTCGTTGGTGCTGTGTAAGTTGTTGATGCGGTGTAACTTGTTGGTGCTGTGTAAGTTGTTGCTGTTGTGTAAGTTGCTGGTGCTGTGTAAGTTGTTGGTGTTGTGTAAGTTGTTGGTGCTGTGTAATTTGTTTGTGGTTTGTAACTTGTTGTTGCGGTGTAAGTTGTTGGTGCTGTGTAAGTTGTTGTTGCTTTTTAAGTTGTTGGTGCTGTGTAAGTTGTTGGTGCTGTGTAAGTTGTTGGTGCTGTGTAAGTTGTTGGAGCTGTGGAAGTTCTGCGTGCTGTGTAACTTGGTGCATTTTAAGTTGCTGGTGCTATGTAATTTGTTGGTGCTGTTTACATTGTTGGTGCTATGTAAGTTCATGGTGCTTTGTAAGTTGTTTGTTCTATTTAAGTTGTCGTTGCTGTGTAAGTTGTAGGTTCTGCGTATTTTGCTGGAGCATTGTAAGTTGTTGGTTCTGTGTATGTTGTTGGTGCTGTGTAAGTTGTTGGAGCTGTGTAAGTTGTTGGTGCTGTGAAAGTTGTTGATGCTGTGTATGTGGTTGCTGCTGTGTAAGTTGTTGGTGTTGTGTAAGTTGTAGGTTCTGCGTATTTTGCTGGTGCATTGTAAGTTGTTGGTTCTGTGTATGTTGTTGGTGCTGTGAAAGTTGATTTTGTGGTGTAAGCTGTTGGTGCTGTGTAAGTTAATTTGCTGTGTAAGTTGAAGGTGCTGTGCAAGTTGTTGGTGCTGTGTAAGTTGTTGGTGCTGTGTAAGATGTTGGTGTTGTGTAAGTTGTTGGTGCTGTGTAAGTTGTTGCTGTTGTGTAAGTTGTTGGTGTTGTGTACGTTTTTGGTGCTGTGTAAGTTGTTGGTGCTGTGTAATTTGTTGGTGCTGTGTACGTTTTTGGTGCTGTGTAAGTTGTTGGTGCTGTGTAAGTTGTTTTGCTGTGTAAGTTGTTTTTGCTGTGTAAGTTGTAGGTGCTGTGTAAGTTGTTGGTGCTGTGTAAGTTGTTGCTGTTGTGTAAGTTGTTGGTGCTGTGTACGTTTTTGGTGCTGTGTAAGTTGTTGGTGCTGTGTAATTTGTTGGTGCTGTGTACGTTTTTGGTGCTGTGTAAGTTGTTGGTGCTGTGTAAGTTGTTTTGCTGTGTAAGTTGTTTTTGCTGTGTAAGTTGTAGGTGCTGTGTAAGTTGTTGGTGCTGTGTAAGTTGTTGATGCGGTGTAAGTTGTTCGAGCTGTGTAAGTTGTTGCTGTTGTGTAAGATGTTGGTGCTGTGTAAGTTGTTGGTGTTGTGTATGTTGTTGGTGCTGTGTAATTTGTTTGTGGTTTGTAACTTGTTGTTGCGGTGTAAGTTGTTGGTGCTGTGTAAGTTGTTGTTGCTTTTTAAGTTGTTGGTGCTGTGTAAGTTGTTGCTGTGTCAGTTGTTGGTGCTATGTAAGTTGTTGTTGCTGTTTATATTGTAGGTGCTGTGTAAGTTGTTGGTGCTGTGTAATTTGCTGGTGCTGTGTAAGATCTTTTTGCTGTGTAAGTTGTTTTTGCTGTGTCTGTTGTAGGTGCTGGTTAAGTTGTTGGGGCTGTGTAAGTTGTTGCTATTGTGTAAGTTGTTGGTGCTGTGTAAGTTGTTGGTGCTGTGTAAGTTGTTGCTGTTGTGTAATTTGCTGGTGCTGTGTAAGTTGTTTTTGTGGTGTAAGTTGTTGGTGCTGTGTAAGTTATTTTGCTGCGTCAGTTGAAGGTGCTGTGCAAGTTGTTGGTGCTGTGTAAGTTGTTGGTGCTGTGTAAGTTGTTGGTGCTGTGTAAGTTGTTGGTGTTGTGTAAGTTGTTGCTGTTGTGTAAGTTGTTGGTGCTGTGTAAGTTGTTGGTGCTGTCTAATTTGTTGGTGCTGTGTACGTTTTTGGTGCTGTGTAAGTTGTTGGTGCTGTGTAAGTTGTTTTGCTGTGTAAGTCTTTCGTGCTTTGTAAGTTGTTATTGCTGTGTAAGCTGTTGGTGCTGTGTAAGTTGTTTTTGCTGTGTAAGATGTAGGTGCTGTGTAAGTTGTTGTTGCTGTGTAAGTTGTTGATGCAGTGTAAGTTGTTGGTGCTTTGTAAGTTGTTGCTGTGTCAGTTGTTGGTGCTATGTAAGTTGTTGTTGCTGTTTATATTGTTGGTGCTGTGTAATTTGCTGGTGCTGTGTAAGATCTTTTGCTGTGTAAGTTGTTTTTGCTGTGTCTGTTGTAGGTTTTGGGTAAGTTGTTGGGGCTGAGTAAGTTGTTGCTGTTGTGTAAGTTGTTGGTGCTGTGTAAGTTGTTGGTGCTGTGTAAGTTGTTGCTGTTGTGTAATTTGTGGGTGCTGTGTCAGTTGTTTTTGTGGTGTAAGTTGTTGGTGCTGTGTAAGTTATTTTGCTGCGTAAGTTGAAGGTGCTGTGCAAGTTGTTGGAGCTGTGTAAGTTGTTGGTGCTGTGTAAGTTGTTGCTGTTGTGTAAGTTGTTGGTGCTGTGTACGTTTTCGGTGCTGTGTAAGATGTTGGTGCTGAGCAATTTGTTGGTGCTGTGTACTTTTTGGTGCTGTGTAAGTTGTTGGTGCTGTGTAAGTTGTTTTGCTGTGTAAGTTTTACGTGCTTTGTAAGTTGTTGTTGCGGTGTAAGTTGTTGGTGCTGTGTAAGTTGTTTTTGCTGTGTAAGTTGTAGGTGCTAAGTATGTTTTAGGTACTGTGTAAGTTGTTGGTGTTGTGTAAGTTGTTGGTGCTGTGTAAGTTGTTGGTGTTGTGTAAGTTGTTGGTGCTGTGTAAGTTGTTCATGGTTTTTAACTTCTTGTTGCGGTATAAGTTGTTGATGCTGTGTAAGTTGTTGGTGCTGTATAAGTTTTTGGTGCTGTGTAAGTTGTTGGTGCTGTGTAAGTTGTTGGTGCAGTGTAAGTTGTTGGAGCTGTGGAACTTCTGCGTGCTGTGTAACCTGCTGCTTTTTAAGTTGCTGGTGCTATGTAATTTGATGGTGCTGCTTACATTGTTGGTTCTATGTAAGTTCTTGGTCCTATGTAATTTGTTGATTCTATTTAAGTTGTCGTTGCTGTTTAAGTTGTAGGTTCTGCGTATTTTGCTGGTGCATTGTAAGTTGTTGGTGCTGTGTATGTTGTTGGTGCTGTGTAAGTGGTTGCTGCTGTGTAAGTTGTTGGTGTTGTGGAAGTTGTAGGATCTGCGTATTTTGCTGGTGCATTGTCAGTTGTTGGTTCTGTGTACGTTGTTGGTGCTGTGAAAGTTGTTGTTGCTGTGTAATTTGTTGGTGCTGTGTAAGTTGTTGCTGCTGTGTAAATGGTTGCTGCTGTGTAAGCTGTTGGTGCTCTGTAAGTTATTTTGCTGTGTAAGTTGAAGGTGCTATGCAAGTTGTTGGTGCTGTGTAAGTTGTTGGTGCTGTGCAAGTTGTTGGTGCTGTGTAAGTTGTTGGTGCTGTGTAAGTTGTTGGTGTTGTGTAAGTTGTTGGTGCTGTGTACGTTTCTGGTGCTGTGTAAGTTGTTGGTGCTGTGTAATTTGTTGTTGCTGTGTACGTTTTTGGTGCTGTGTAAGTTGTTGGTGATGTGTAAGTTGTTTTGCTGTGTAAGTTTTTCTTGCTTTGTAAGTTGTTATTGCTGTGTAAGTTGTTGGTGCTGTGTAAGATGTTTTTGCTGTGTAAGTTGTAGGTCCTGTGTAAGTCGTTGGTGCTGTGTAAGTTGTTGATGCGGTGTAAGTTGTTGGTGCTGTGTAAGTTGTTGCTGTTGTGTAAGTTGCTGGTGCTGTGTAAGTTGTTGGTGTTGTGTAAGTTGTTGGTGCTGTGTAATTTGTTTGTGGTTTGTAACTTGTTGTTGCGGTGTAAGTTGTTGGTGCTGTGTAAGTTGTTGTTGCTTTTTAAGTTGTTGGTGCTGTGTAAGTTGTTGGTGCTGTGTAAGTTGTTGGTGCTGTGTAAGTTGTTGGAGCTGTGGAAGTTCTGCGTGCTGTGTAACTTGGTGCATTTTAAGTTGCTGGTGCTATGTAATTTGTTGGTGCTGTTTACATTGTTGGTGCTATGTAAGTTCATGGTGCTTTGTAAGTTGTTTGTTCTATTTAAGTTGTCGTTGCTGTGTAAGTTGTAGGTTCTGCGTATTTTGCTGGAGCATTGTAAGTTGTTGGTTCTGTGTATGTTGTTGGTGCTGTGTAAGTTGTTGGAGCTGTGTAAGTTGTTGGTGCTGTGAAAGTTGTTGATGCTGTGTAAGTGGTTGCTGCTGTGTAAGTTGTTGGTGTTGTGTAAGTTGTAGGTTCTGCGTATTTTGCTGGTGCATTGTAAGTTGTTGGTTCTGTGTATGTTGTTGGTGCTGTGAAAGTTGATTTTGTGGTGTAAGCTGTTGGTGCTGTGTAAGTTAATTTGCTGTGTAAGTTGAAGGTGCTGTGCAAGTTGTTGGTGCTGTGTAAGTTGTTGGTGCTGTGTAAGATGTTGGTGTTGTGTAAGTTGTTGGTGCTGTGTAAGTTGTTGCTGTTGTGTAAGTTGTTGGTGCTGTGTACGTTTTTGGTGCTGTGTAAGTTGTTGGTGCTGTGTAATTTGTTGGTGCTGTGTACGTTTTTGGTGCTGTGTAAGTTGTTGGTGCTGTGTAAGTTGTTTTGCTGTGTAAGTTGTTTTTGCTGTGTAAGTTGTAGGTGCTGTGTAAGTTGTTGGTGCTGTGTAAGTTGTTGATGCGGTGTAAGTTGTTGGTGCTGTGTAATTTGTTTGTGGTTTGTAACTTGTTGTTGCGGTGTAAGTTGTTGGTGCTGTGTAAGTTGTTGTTGCTTTTTAAGTTGTTGGTGCTGGGTAAGTTGTTGCTGTGTCAGTTGTTGGTGCTATGTAAGTTGTTGTTGCTGTTTATATTGTAGGTGCTGTGTAAGTTGTTGGTGCTGTGTAATTTGCTGGTGCTGTGTAAGATCTTTTTGCTGTGTAAGTTGTTTTTGCTGTGTCTGTTGTAGGTGCTGGTTAAGTTGTTGGGGCTGTGTAAGTTGTTGCTATTGTGTAAGTTGTTGCTATTGTGTAAGTTGTTGGTGCTGTGTAAGTTGTTGGTGCTGTGTAAGTTGTTGCTGTTGTGTAATTTGCTGGTGCTGTGTAAGTTGTTTTTGTGGTGTAAGTTGTTGGTGCTGTGTAAGTTATTTTGCTGCGTAAGTTGAAGGTGCTGTGCAAGTTGTTGGTGCTGTGTAAGTTGTTGGTGCTGTGTAAGTTGTTGGTGCTGTGTAAGTTGTTGGTGTTGTGTAAGTTGTTGCTGTTGTGTAAGTTGTTGGTGCTGTGTACGTTTTTGGTGCTGTGTAAGTTGTTGGTGCTGTCTAATTTGTTGGTGCTGTGTACGTTTTTGGTGCTGTGTAAGTTGTTGGTGCTGTGTAAGTTGTTTTGCTGTGTAAGTCTTTCGTGCTTTGTAAGTTGTTATTGCTGTGTAAGCTGTTGGTGCTGTGTAAGTTGTTTTTGCTGTGTAAGTTGTAGGTGCTGTGTAAGTTGTTGTTGCTGTGTAAGTTGTTGATGCAGTGTAAGTTGTTGGTGCTTTGTAAGTTGTTGCTGTGTCAGTTGTTGGTGCTATGTAAGTTGTTGTTGCTGTTTATATTGTTGGTGCTGTGTAATTTGCTGGTGCTGTGTAAGATCTTTTGCTGTGTAAGTTGTTTTTGCTGTGTCTGTTGTAGGTTTTGGGTAAGTTGTTGGGGCTGAGTAAGTTGTTGCTGTTGTGTAAGTTGTTGGTGCTGTGTAAGTTGTTGGTGCTGTGTAAGTTGTTGCTGTTGTGTAATTTATGGGTGCTGTGTCAGTTGTTTTTGTGGTGTAAGTTGTTGGTGCTGTGTAAGTTATTTTGCTGCGTAAGTTGAAGGTGCTGTGCAAGTTGTTGGAGCTGTGTAAGTTGTTGGTGTTGTGTAAGTTGTTGGTGCTGTGTAAGTTGTTGCTGTTGTGAAAGTTGTTGGTGCTGTGTACGTTTTCGGTGCTGTGTAAGTTGTTGGTGCTGAGCAATTTGTTGGTGCTGTGTACTTTTTTGGTGCTGTGTAAGTTGTTGGTGCTGTGTAAGTTGTTGCTGTTGTGTAAGTTGTTGGTGCTGTGTAAGTTGTTGGTGTTGTGTACGTTGTTGGTGCTGTGTAATTTGTTCGTGGTTTGTAACTTGTTGCGGTGTAAGTTGTTGGTGCTGTGTAAGTTGTTGTTGCTTTTTAAGATGTTGGTGCTGTGTAAGTTGTTCGTGCTGTGTAAGTTGTTGGTGCAGTGTAAGTTGTTGGAGCTGTGGAACTTCTGCGTGCTGTGTAACCTGCTGCTTTTTAAGTTGCTGGTGCTATGTAATTTGTTGGTGCTGCTTACATTGTTGGTGCTATGTAAGTTCTTGGTCCTATGTAATTTGTTGATTCTATTTAAGTTGTCGTTGCTGTTTAAGTTGTAGGTTCTGCGTATTTTGCTGGTGCATTGTAAGTTGTTGGTTCTGTGTACGTTGTTGGTGCTGTGAAAGTTGTTGGTGCTCTGTAATTTGTTGGTGCTGTGTAAGTTGTTGCTGCTGTGTAAATGGTTGCTGCTGTGTAAGTTGTTGGTGCTGTGTAAGTTGTTGCTGCTGTGTAAGTTGTTGGTTCTCTGTATGTTGTTGGTGGTGTGTAAGTTGTTGGTTCTGTGTATGTTGTTGGTGGTGTGTAAGTTGTTGCTGCTGTGTAAGTTGTTGCTGTGTCAGTTGTTGGTGCTATGTAAGTTGTTGTTGCTGTGTAAGTTGTTGGTTCTGTGTAAGTTGTTGCTGCTGTGTAAGTTGTTGCTGCTGTGTAAGTTGTTGCTGCTCTGTAATTTGTTGGTGCTGTTTAAGTTGTTGGTGTTGTGTAAGTTGTTGGTGCTGTGTAAGTTGTTGGTGCTGTGTAAGTTGTTTGTGCTGTGTAAGCTGTTGGTGCTGTGTAACTTGTTGGTGTTGTGTAAGTTATTGGTGCCGTGTAAGTTGTTGCTGCTATCTAAGTAGTTGGTGTTGTTTAGGTTGTTGCTGCTGTGTAAGTTGTTGGTGCTGTCTAAGTTGTTGCTGTTGTGTAATTTGTTGGTGCTGTGTAAGTTGTTTTTGTGGTGTAAGTTGTTGGTGCTGTGTAAGTTATTTTGCTGTGTAAGTTGAAGGTGCTGTGCAAGTTGTTGGTGCTGTGCAAGTTGTTGGTGCTGTGTAAGTTGTTGGTGCTGTGTAAGTTGTTGGTGTTGTGTAAGTTGTTGGTGCTGTGTAAGTTGTTGCTGTTGTGTAATTTGTTGGTGCTGTGTACGTTGTTGGTGCTGTGTAAGTTGTTGATGCGGTGTAAGTTGTTGGTGCTGTGTAAGTTGTTGCTGTTGTGTAAGTTGTTGGTGCTTTGTAAGTTGTTGGTGTTGTGTAAGTTGTTGGTGTTGTGTAATTTGTATGTGGTTTGTAACTTGTTGTTGCGGTGTAAGTTGTTGGTGCTGTGTAAGTTGTTGTTGCTTTTTAAGTTGTTGGTGCTGTGTAAGTTGTTGGTGCTGTGTAAGTTGTTCGAGCTGTGGAAGTTCTGCGTGCTCTGTAACTTGGTGCTTTTTAAGTTGCTGGTGCTATGTAATTTGTTGGTGCTGTTTACATTGTTGGTGCTATGTAAGTTCATGGTGCTATGTAAGTTGTTGATTCTATTTAAGTTGTCGTTGCTGTTTAAGTTGTAGGTTCTGCTTATTTTGCTGGAGCATTGTAAGTTGTTGATTCTGTGTATGTTGTTGGTGCTGTGTAATTTGTTGGTGCTGTGTAAGTTGTTGGTGCTGTGAAAGTTGTTGATGCTTTGTAAGTTGTTGCTGCTGTGGAAGTTGTTGGTGCTGTGTAAGTTGTAGGTTCTGCGTATTTTGCTGGTGCATTGTAAGTTGTTGGTTCTGTGTATGTTGTTGGTGCTGTGTAAGTTGTTGGTGCTGTGTAAGTTGTTGCTGCTGTGTAAATGGTTGCTGCTGTGTAAGTTGTTGGTGCTGTGTAAGTTGTTGGTGCTGTGTAAGTTGCTGCTGCTGTGTAAGTTGTTGGTGCTGTGTAAGTTGTTGCTGCTGTGTAAGTTGTTGGTGCTGTGTAAGTTGTTGCTGCTGTGTAAGTTGTTCGTTCTGTGTATGTTGTTGGTCGTGTGTAAGTTGGTTCTGTGTATGTTGTTGGTGGTGTGTAAGTTGTTGCTGCTGTGTAAGTTGTTGCTGTGTCAGTTGTTGGTGCTATGTAAGTTGTTGTTGCTGTGTAAGTTGTTGGTTCTGTGTAAGTTGTTGCTGCTGTGTAAGTTGTTGCTGCTGTGTAAGTTGTTGCTGCTCTGTAAGTTGTTGGTGCTGTTTAAGTTGTTGGTGTTGTGTAAGTTGTTGGTGCTGTGTAAGTTGTTGGTGCTGTGTAAGTTGTTTGTGCTGTGTAAGCTGTTGGTGCTGTGTAACTTGTTGGTGTTGTGTAAGTTTTTGGTGCCGTGTAAGTTGTTGCTGCTATCTAAGTAGTTGGTTTTGTTTAGGTTGTTGCTGCTGTGTAAGTTGTTGGTGCTGTCTAAGTTGTTGCTGTTGTGTAATTTGTTGGTGCTGTGTAAGTTGTTTTTATGGTGTAAGTTGTTGGTGCTGTGTAAGTTATTTTGCTGTGTAAGTTGAAGGTGCTGTGCAAGTTGTTGGTGCTGTGCAAGTTGTTGGTGCTGTGTAAGTTGTTGGTGCTGTGTAAGTTGTTGGTGTTGTGTAAGTTGTTGGTGCTGTGTAAGTTGTTGCTGTTGTGTAATTTGTTGGTGCTGTGTACGTTTTTGGTGCTGTGTAAGTTGTTGGTGCTGTGTAACTTGTTGGTGCTGTGTACGTTTTTGGTGCTATGTAAGTTGTTTTTTGCTGTGTAAGTTCTTTTGCTGTGTATGTTTTTCGTGCTTTGTAAGTTGTTATTGCTGTGTAAGTTGTTGGTGTTGTGTAAGTTGTTTTTGCTGTGTAAGTTGTAGGTGCTGTGGAAGTTGTTGGTGCTGTGTAAGTTGTTGATGCGGTGTAAGTTGTTGGTACTGTGTAAGTTGTTGCTGTTGTGTAAATTGTTGGGCCTGTGTAAGTTGTTGGTGTTGTGTAAGTTGTTGGTGCTGTGTAATTTGTTCGTGGTTTGTAACTTATTGTTGAGGTGTAAGTTGTTGGTGCTGTGTAAGTTGTTGTTGCTGTTTATATTGTAGGTGCTGTGTAAGTTGTTGGTTCTGTGTAATTTGCTGGTGCTGTGTAAGATCTTTTTGCTGTGTAAGTTGTTTTTGCTGTGTCTGTTGTGGGTGCTGGGTAAGTTGTTGGGGCTGTGTAAGTTGTTGCTGTTGTGTAAGTTGTTGGTGCTGTGTAAGTTGTTGGAGTTGTGTAAGTTGTTGCTGTTGTGTAATTTGTTGGTGCTGTGTAAGTTGATTTTGTGATGTAAGCTGTTGGTGCTCTTTAAGTTATTTTGCTGTGTAAGTTGAAGGTGCTGTGTAAGTTGTTGGTGCTGTGTAAGTTGTTGGTGCTGTGTAAGTTGTTGCTGTTGTGTAAGTTGTTGGTGCTGTGTAAGTTGTTGCTGTTGTGTAAGTTGTTGGTGCTGTGTACGTTTTTGGTGCTGTGTAAGTTGTTGGTGCTGTGTAATTTGTTGTTGCTGTGTACGTTTTTGGTGCTGTGTAAGTTGTTGGTGATGTGTAAGTTGTTTTGCTGTGTAAGTTTTTCTTGCTTTGTAAGTTGTTATTGCTGTGTAAGTTGTTGGTGCTGTGTAAGATGTTTTTGCTGTGTAAGTTGTAGGTGCTGTGTAAGTTGTTGGTGCTGTGTAAGTTGTTGCTGCTGTGTAAGTTGTTGGTGCTGTGTAAGCTGTTGCTGTTGTGTAAGTTTTTGGTGCTGTGTAAGTTGTTGGTGTGTAAGTTGTTGGTGCTTTGTAAGTTGTTCGTGGTTTGTAACTTGTTTTTGCGGTGTAAGTTGTTGGTGCTGTGTTAGTTGTTGTTGCTTTGTAAGTTGTTGGTGCTGTGTACGTTGTTGGTGCTGTGTAAGTTGTTGGTGCTGTGTAAGTTGTTGGTGCTGTGTAAGTTGTTGGAGCTGTGGAAGTTCTGCGTGCTGTGTAACTTGGTGCTTTTTAAGTTGTTGGTGCTATGTAAGTTGTTGGTGCTGTTTACATTGTTGGTGCTATGTAATTTCATGGTGCTATGTAAGTTGTTGATTCTATTTAAGTTGTCGTTGCTGTTTAAGTTGTAGGTTCTGCGTATTTTGCTGGAGCATTGTAAGTTGTTGGTTCTGTGTATGTTGTTGGTGCTGTGTAAGTTGTTGGAGCTGTGTAAGTTGTTGGTGCTGTGAAAGTTGTTGATGCTGTGTAAGTGGTTGCTGCTGTGTAAGTTGTTGGTGTTGTGTAAGTTGTAGGTTCTGCGTATTTTGCTGGTGCATTGTAAGTTGTTGGTTCTGTGTATGTTGTTGGTGCTGTGAAAGTTGATTTTGTGGTTTAAGCTGTTGGTGCTGTGTAAGTTAATTTGCTGTGCAAGTTGAAGTTGCTGTGCAAGTTGTTGGTGCTGTGTAAGTTGTTGGTGCTGTGTAAGTTGTTGGTGTTGTGTAAGTTGTTGGTGCTGTGTAAGTTGTTGCTGTTGTGTAAGTTGTTGGTGCTGTGTACGTTTTTGGTGCTGTGTAAGTTGTTAGTGCTGTGTAATTTGTTGGTGCTGTGTACGTTTTTGGTGCTGTGTAAGTTGTTGCTGCTGTGTAAGTTGTTTTGCTGTGTAAGTTTTTCTTGCTTTGTAAGTTGTTATTGCTGTGTAAGTTGTTGGTGCTGTGTAAGTTGTTTTTGCTGTGTAAGTTGTAGTTGCTGTGTAAGTTGTTGGTGCTGTGTAAGTTGTTGATGCGGTGTAAGTTGTTGGTGCTGTGTAAGTTGTTGCTGTTGTGTAAGTTGTTGGTGCTTTGTAAGTTGTTGGTGTTGTGTAAGTTGTTGGTGTTGTGTAATTTGTTTGTGGTTTGTAACTTGTTGTTGCGGTGTAAGTTGTTGGTGCTGTGTAAGTTGTTGTTGCTTTTTAAGTTGTTGGTGCTGTGTAAGTTGTTGGTGCTGTGTAAGTTGTTCGAGCTGTGGAAGTTCTGCGTGCTGTGTAACTTGGTGCTTTTTAAGTTGCTGGTGCTATGTAATTTGTTGGTGCTGTTTACATTGTTGGTGCTATGTAAGTTCATGGTGCTATGTAAGTTGTTGATTCTATTTAAGTTGTCGTTGCTGTTTAAGTTGTAGGTTCTGCTTATTTTGCTGGAGCATTGTAAGTTGTTGATTCTGTGTATGTTGTTGGTGCTGTGTAATTTGTTGGTGCTGTGTAAGTTGTTGGTGCTGTGAAAGTTGTTGATGCTTTGTAAGTGGTTGCTGCTGTGGAAGTTGTTGGTGTTGTGTAAGTTGTAGGTTCTGGTTATTTTGCTGGTGCATTGTAAGTTGTTGGTTCTGTGTATGTTGTTGGTGCTGTGTAAGTTGTTTGTGCTGTGTAAGCTGTTGGTGCTGTGTAACTTGTTGGTGTTGTGTAAGTTTTTGGTGCCGTGTAAGTTGTAGCTGCTATCTAAGTAGTTGGTGTTGTGTAAGTTGTTGCTGCTGTGTAAGTTGTTGCTGCTCTGTAAGTTGTTGGTGCTGTGTAAGTTGTTGGTGTTGTGTAAGTTGTTGGTGCTGTGTCAGTTGTTGGTGCTGTGTAAGTTGTTGATGCTGTGTAAGTGATTGCTGCTGTTTAAGTTATTGGTGCTGTATAAGTTGTAGGTTCTGTGTATTTTGCTGGTGCATTGTAAGTTGTTGGTTCTGTGTATGTTGTTGGTGCTGTGAAAGTTGTTGGTGCTGTGTAAGTTGTTGCTGCTGTGTAAATGGTTGCTGCTGTGTAAGTTGTTGGTGCTGTATAAGTTGTTGGTGCTGTGTAAGTTGTTGGTGCTGTGTAAGTTGTGGGTGCTGTATAAGTTGTAGGTGCTGTGTAAGTTGTTGCTGCTGTGCAAGTTGTTGATGCTCTGTAAGTTATTGGTGCTGTGTAAGTTGTTGGTGTTGTGTAAGCTGTTGGTGCTGTGTAAGTTGTAGGTGCTGTGTAAGTTGTTGTTGCTGTGTAAGTTGTTGATGCAGTGTAAGTTGTTGGTGCTTTGTAAGTTGTTGCTGTGTCAGTTGTTGGTGCTATGTAAGTTGTTGTTGCTGTTTATATTGTTGGTGCTGTGTAATTTGCTGGTGCTGTGTAAGATCTTTTGCTGTGTAAGTTGTTTTTGCTGTGTCTGTTGTAGGTTTTGGGTAAGTTGTTGGGGCTGAGTAAGTTGTTGCTGTTGTGTAAGTTGTTGGTGCTGTGTAAGTTGTTGGTGCTGTGTAAGTTGTTGCTGTTGTGTAATTTATGGGTGCTGTGTCAGTTGTTTTTGTGGTGTAAGTTGTTGGTGCTGTGTAAGTTATTTTGCTGCGTAAGTTGAAGGTGCTGTGCAAGTTGTTGGAGCTGTGTAAGTTGTTGGTGTTGTGTAAGTTGTTGGTGCTGTGTAAGTTGTTGCTGTTGTGAAAGTTGTTGGTGCTGTGTACGTTTTCGGTGCTGTGTAAGTTGTTGGTGCTGAGCAATTTGTTGGTGCTGTGTACTTTTTTGGTGCTGTGTAAGTTGTTGGTGCTGTGTAAGTTGGTGCTATCTAAGTTGTTGTTGCTGTGTAAGTTGTTGGTGCTGTGTAAGTTGTTGGTGTTGTGTAAGTTGTTCGTGGTTTGTAACTTGTTGCGGTGCAAGTTGTTGGTGCGGTGTAAGTTGTTTTTGCTGTGTGAGTTGTTGGTGCTGTGTAAGTTTTTGTTGCGGTGTAAGTTGTTGGTGCTGTGTAAGTTGTTGGAGCTGTGGAACTTCTGCGTGCTGTGTAACCTGCTGCTTTTTAAGTTGCTGGTGCTATGTAATTTGTTGGTGCTGCTTACATTGTTGGTGCTATGTAAGTTCTTGGTCCTATGTAATTTGTTGATTCTATTTAAGTTGTCGTTGCTGTTTAAGTTGTAGGTTCTGCGTATTTTGCTGGTGCATTGTAAGTTGTTGGTTCTGTGTACGTTGTTGGTGCTGTGAAAGTTGTTGGTGCTCTGTAATTTGTTGGTGCTGTGTAAGTTGTTGCTGCTGTGTAAATGGTTGCTGCTGTGTAAGTTGTTGGTGCTGTGTAAGTTGTTGCTGCTGTGTAAGTTGTTGGTTCTCTGTATGTTGTTGGTGGTGTGTAAGTTGTTGGTTCTGTGTATGTTGTTGGTGGTGTGTAAGTTGTTGCTGCTGTGTAAGTTGTTGCTGTGTCAGTTGTTGGTGCTATGTAAGTTGTTGTTGCTGTGTAAGTTGTTGGTTCTGTGTAAGTTGTTGCTGCTGTGTAAGTTGTTGCTGCTGTGTAAGTTGTTGCTGCTCTGTAATTTGTTGGTGCTGTTTAAGTTGTTGGTGTTGTGTAAGTTGTTGGTGCTGTGTAAGTTGTTGGTGCTGTGTAAGTTGTTTGTGCTGTGTAAGCTGTTGGTGCTGTGTAACTTGTTGGTGTTGTGTAAGTTATTGGTGCCGTGTAAGTTGTTGCTGCTATCTAAGTAGTTGGTGTTGTTTAGGTTGTTGCTGCTGTGTAAGTTGTTGGTGCTGTCTAAGTTGTTGCTGTTGTGTAATTTGTTGGTGCTGTGTAAGTTGTTTTTGTGGTGTAAGTTGTTGGTGCTGTGTAAGTTATTTTGCTGTGTAAGTTGAAGGTGCTGTGCAAGTTGTTGGTGCTGTGCAAGTTGTTGGTGCTGTGTAAGTTGTTGGTGCTGTGTAAGTTGTTGGTGTTGTGTAAGTTGTTGGTGCTGTGTAAGTTGTTGCTGTTGTGTAATTTGTTGGTGCTGTGTACGTTGTTGGTGCTGTGTAAGTTGTTGATGCGGTGTAAGTTGTTGGTGCTGTGTAAGTTGTTGCTGTTGTGTAAGTTGTTGGTGCTTTGTAAGTTGTTGGTGTTGTGTAAGTTGTTGGTGTTGTGTAATTTGTATGTGGTTTGTAACTTGTTGTTGCGGTGTAAGTTGTTGGTGCTGTGTAAGTTGTTGTTGCTTTTTAAGTTGTTGGTGCTGTGTAAGTTGTTGGTGCTGTGTAAGTTGTTCGAGCTGTGGAAGTTCTGCGTGCTCTGTAACTTGGTGCTTTTTAAGTTGCTGGTGCTATGTAATTTGTTGGTGCTGTTTACATTGTTGGTGCTATGTAAGTTCATGGTGCTATGTAAGTTGTTGATTCTATTTAAGTTGTCGTTGCTGTTTAAGTTGTAGGTTCTGCTTATTTTGCTGGAGCATTGTAAGTTGTTGATTCTGTGTATGTTGTTGGTGCTGTGTAATTTGTTGGTGCTGTGTAAGTTGTTGGTGCTGTGAAAGTTGTTGATGCTTTGTAAGTGGTTGCTGCTGTGGAAGTTGTTGGTGTTGTGTAAGTTGTAGGTTCTGGTTATTTTGCTGGTGCATTGTAAGTTGTTGGTTCTGTGTATGTTGTTGGTGCTGTGAAAGTTGTTGGTGCTGTGTAATTTGTTGGTGCTGTGTAATTTGTTGGTGCTGTGTAAGTTGTTGCTGCTGTGTAAATGGTTGCTGCTGTGTAAGTTGTTGGTGCTGTGTAAGTTGTTGCTGCTGTGTAAGTTGCTGCTGCTGTGTAAGTTGTTGGTGCTGTGTAAGTTGTTGCTGCTGTGTAAGTTGTTGGTGCTGTGTAAGTTGTTGCTGCTGTGTAAGTTGTTGGTTCTCTGTATGTTGTTGGTGGTGTGTAAGTTGTTGGTTCTGTGTATGTTGTTGGTGGTGTGTAAGTTGTTGCTGCTGTGTAAGTTGTTGCTGTGTCAGTTGTTGGTGCTATGTAAGTTGTTGTTGCTGTGTAAGTTGTTGGTTCTGTGTAAGTTGTTGCTGCTGTGTAAGTTGTTGCTGCTGTGTAAGTTGTTGCTGCTCTGTAATTTGTTGGTGCTGTTTAAGTTGTTGGTGTTGTGTAAGTTGTTGGTGCTGTGTAAGTTGTTGGTGCTGTGTAAGTTGTTTGTGCTGTGTAAGCTGTTGGTGCTGTGTAACTTGTTGGTGTTGTGTAAGTTTTTGGTGCCGTGTAAGTTGTTGCTGCTATCTAAGTAGTTGGTTTTGTTTAGGTTGTTGCTGCTGTGTAAGTTGTTGGTGCTGTCTAAGTTGTTGCTGTTGTGTAATTTGTTGGTGCTGTGTAAGTTGTTTTTATGGTGTAAGTTGTTGGTGCTGTGTAAGTTATTTTGCTGTGTAAGTTGAAGGTGCTGTGCAAGTTGTTGGTGCTGTGCAAGTTGTTGGTGCTGTGTAAGTTGTTGGTGCTGTGTAAGTTGTTGGTGTTGTGTAAGTTGTTGGTGCTGTGTAAGTTGTTGCTGTTGTGTAATTTGTTGGTGCTGTGTACGTTTTTGGTGCTGTGTAAGTTGTTGGTGCTGTGTAACTTGTTGGTGCTGTGTACGTTTTTGGTGCTATGTAAGTTGTTTTTTGCTGTGTAAGTTCTTTTGCTGTGTATGTTTTTCGTGCTTTGTAAGTTGTTATTGCTGTGTAAGTTGTTGGTGTTGTGTAAGTTGTTTTTGCTGTGTAAGTTGTAGGTGCTGTGGAAGTTGTTGGTGCTGTGTAAGTTGTTGATGCGGTGTAAGTTGTTGGTACTGTGTAAGTTGTTGCTGTTGTGTAAATTGTTGGGCCTGTGTAAGTTGTTGGTGTTGTGTAAGTTGTTGGTGCTGTGTAATTTGTTCGTGGTTTGTAACTTATTGTTGAGGTGTAAGTTGTTGGTGCTGTGTAAGTTGTTGTTGCTGTTTATATTGTAGGTGCTGTGTAAGTTGTTGGTTCTGTGTAATTTGCTGGTGCTGTGTAAGATCTTTTTGCTGTGTAAGTTGTTTTTGCTGTGTCTGTTGTGGGTGCTGGGTAAGTTGTTGGGGCTGTGTAAGTTGTTGCTGTTGTGTAAGTTGTTGGTGCTGTGTAAGTTGTTGGAGTTGTGTAAGTTGTTGCTGTTGTGTAATTTGTTGGTGCTGTGTAAGTTGATTTTGTGATGTAAGCTGTTGGTGCTCTTTAAGTTATTTTGCTGTGTAAGTTGAAGGTGCTGTGTAAGTTGTTGGTGCTGTGTAAGTTGTTGGTGCTGTGTAAGTTGTTGGTGTTGTGTAAGTTGTTGGTGCTGTGTAAGTTGTTGCTGTTGTGTAAGTTGTTGGTGCTGTGTACGTTTTTGGTGCTGTGTAAGTTGTTGGTGCTGTGTAATTTGTTGTTGCTCTGTGATTTGGTGGTGCTGTGTAAGTTGTTGGTGATGTGTAAGTTGTTTTGCTGTGTAAGTTTTTCATGCTTTGTAAGTTGTTTTTGCTGTGTAAGTTGTTGGTGCTGTGTAAGTTGTTTTTGCTGTGTAAGTTGTAGGTGCTGTGTAAGTTGTTGGTGCTGTGTAAGTTGTTGTTGCAGTGTAAGTTGTTGGTGCTGTGTAAGTTGTTGCTGCTGTGTAAGTTTTTGGTGCTGTGTAAGTTGTTGGTGTTGTGTAAGTTGTTGGTGCTGTGTAAGTTGTTCGTGGTTTGTAACTTGTTGTTGCGGTGTAAGTTGTTGGTGCTGTGTAAGTTGTTGTTGCTTTTTAAGTTGTTGGTGCTGTGTAAGTTGTTGGTGCTGTGTAAGTTGTTGGTGCTGTGTAAGTTGTTGGTGCTGTGTAAGTTCTTGGTGCTGTGTAAGTTCTGCGTACTGTGTAACTTGGTGCTTTTTAAGTTGCTGGTGCTATGTAATTTGTTGGTGCTGTTTACATTGTTGGTGCTATGTAATTTCATGGTGCTATGTAAGTTGTTGATTCTATTTAAGTTGTCGTTGCTGTTTAAGTTGTAGGTTCTGCGTATTTTGCTGGTGCATTGTAAGTTGTTGGTTCTGTGTATGTTGTTGGTGCTGTGTAAGTTGTTGGAGCTGTGTAAGTTGTTGGTGCTGTGAAAGTTGTTGATGCTGTGTAAGTGGTTGCTGCTGTGTAAGTTGTTGGTGTTGTGTAAGTTGTAGGTTCTGCGTATTTTGCTGGTGCATTGTAAGTTGTTGGTTCTGTGTATGTTGTTGGTGCTGTGAAAGTTGATTTTGTGGTTTAAGCTGTTGGTGCTGTGTAAGTTAATTTGCTGTGCAAGTTGAAGTTGCTGTGCAAGTTGTTGGTGCTGTGTAAGTTGTTGGTGCTGTGTAAGTTGTTGGTGTTGTGTAAGTTGTTGGTGCTGTGTAAGTTGTTGCTGTTGTGTAAGTTGTTGGTGCTGTGTACGTTTTTGGTGCTGTGTAAGTTGTTAGTGCTGTGTAATTTGTTGGTGCTGTGTACGTTTTTGGTGCTGTGTAAGTTGTTGCTGCTGTGTAAGTTGTTTTGCTGTGTAAGTTTTTCTTGCTTTGTAAGTTGTTATTGCTGTGTAAGTTGTTGGTGCTGTGTAAGTTGTTTTTGCTGTGTAAGTTGTAGTTGCTGTGTAAGTTGTTGGTGCTGTGTAAGTTGTTGATGCGGTGTAAGTTGTTGGTGCTGTGTAAGTTGTTGCTGTTGTGTAAGTTGTTGGTGCTTTGTAAGTTGTTGGTGTTGTGTAAGTTGTTGGTGTTGTGTAATTTGTTTGTGGTTTGTAACTTGTTGTTGCGGTGTAAGTTGTTGGTGCTGTGTAAGTTGTTGTTGCTTTTTAAGTTGTTGGTGCTGTGTAAGTTGTTGGTGCTGTGTAAGTTGTTCGAGCTGTGGAAGTTCTGCGTGCTGTGTAACTTGGTGCTTTTTAAGTTGCTGGTGCTATGTAATTTGTTGGTGCTGTTTACATTGTTGGTGCTATGTAAGTTCATGGTGCTATGTAAGTTGTTGATTCTATTTAAGTTGTCGTTGCTGTTTAAGTTGTAGGTTCTGCTTATTTTGCTGGAGCATTGTAAGTTGTTGATTCTGTGTATGTTGTTGGTGCTGTGTAATTTGTTGGTGCTGTGTAAGTTGTTGGTGCTGTGAAAGTTGTTGATGCTTTGTAAGTGGTTGCTGCTGTGGAAGTTGTTGGTGTTGTGTAAGTTGTAGGTTCTGGTTATTTTGCTGGTGCATTGTAAGTTGTTGGTTCTGTGTATGTTGTTGGTGCTGTGTAAGTTGTTTGTGCTGTGTAAGCTGTTGGTGCTGTGTAACTTGTTGGTGTTGTGTAAGTTTTTGGTGCCGTGTAAGTTGTAGCTGCTATCTAAGTAGTTGGTGTTGTGTAAGTTGTTGCTGCTGTGTAAGTTGTTGCTGCTCTGTAAGTTGTTGGTGCTGTGTAAGTTGTTGGTGTTGTGTAAGTTGTTGGTGCTGTGTCAGTTGTTGGTGCTGTGTAAGTTGTTGATGCTGTGTAAGTGATTGCTGCTGTTTAAGTTATTGGTGCTGTATAAGTTGTAGGTTCTGTGTATTTTGCTGGTGCATTGTAAGTTGTTGGTTCTGTGTATGTTGTTGGTGCTGTGAAAGTTGTTGGTGCTGTGTAAGTTGTTGCTGCTGTGTAAATGGTTGCTGCTGTGTAAGTTGTTGGTGCTGTATAAGTTGTTGGTGCTGTGTAAGTTGTTGGTGCTGTGTAAGTTGTGGGTGCTGTATAAGTTGTAGGTGCTGTGTAAGTTGTTGCTGCTGTGCAAGTTGTTGATGCTCTGTAAGTTATTGGTGCTGTGTAAGTTGTTGGTGTTGTGTAAGCTGTTGGTGCTGTGTAAGTTGTTGGTGCTGTGTAAGTTGTTTGTGCTGTGTAAGCTGTTGGTGCTGTGTAACTTGTTGGTGTTGTGTAAGTTGTTGGTGCCGTGTAAGTTGTTGCTGCTATCTAAGTAGTTGCTGCTATGTCAGTTGATGTTGCTTTGTAAGTTATTGGTGCTGTGTAAGTTGTTGGAGCTGTGTAAGTTGTTGGTGCTGTGAAAGTTGTTGATGCTGTGTAAGTGGTTGCTGCTGTGTAAGTTGTTGGTGTTGTGTAAGTTGTAGGTTCTGCGTATTTTGCTGGTGCATTGTAAGTTGTTGGTTCTGTGTATGTTGTTGGTGCTGTGAAAGTTGATTTTGTGGTGTAAGCTGTTGGTGCTGTGTAAGTTAATTTGCTGTGTAAGTTGAAGGTGCTGTGCAAGTTGTTGGTGCTGTGTAAGTTGTTGGTGCTGTGTAAGATGTTGGTGTTGTGTAAGTTGTTGGTGCTGTGTAAGTTGTTGCTGTTGTGTAAGTTGTTGGTGCTGTGTACGTTTTTGGTGCTGTGTAAGTTGTTGGTGCTGTGTAATTTGTTGGTGCTGTGTACGTTTTTGGTGCTGTGTAAGTTGTTGGTGCTGTGTAAGTTGTTTTGCTGTGTAAGTTGTTTTTGCTGTGTAAGTTGTAGGTGCTGTGTAAGTTGTTGGTGCTGTGTAAGTTGTTGATGCGGTGTAAGTTGTTGGTGCTGTGTAATTTGTTTGTGGTTTGTAACTTGTTGTTGCGGTGTAAGTTGTTGGTGCTGTGTAAGTTGTTGTTGCTTTTTAAGTTGTTGGTGCTGGGTAAGTTGTTGCTGTGTCAGTTGTTGGTGCTATGTAAGTTGTTGTTGCTGTTTATATTGTAGGTGCTGTGTAAGTTGTTGGTGCTGTGTAATTTGCTGGTGCTGTGTAAGATCTTTTTGCTGTGTAAGTTGTTTTTGCTGTGTCTGTTGTAGGTGCTGGTTAAGTTGTTGGGGCTGTGTAAGTTGTTGCTATTGTGTAAGTTGTTGCTATTGTGTAAGTTGTTGGTGCTGTGTAAGTTGTTGGTGCTGTGTAAGTTGTTGCTGTTGTGTAATTTGCTGGTGCTGTGTAAGTTGTTTTTGTGGTGTAAGTTGTTGGTGCTGTGTAAGTTATTTTGCTGCGTAAGTTGAAGGTGCTGTGCAAGTTGTTGGTGCTGTGTAAGTTGTTGGTGCTGTGTAAGTTGTTGGTGCTGTGTAAGTTGTTGGTGTTGTGTAAGTTGTTGCTGTTGTGTAAGTTGTTGGTGCTGTGTACGTTTTTGGTGCTGTGTAAGTTGTTGGTGCTGTCTAATTTGTTGGTGCTGTGTACGTTTTTGGTGCTGTGTAAGTTGTTGGTGCTGTGTAAGTTGTTTTGCTGTGTAAGTCTTTCGTGCTTTGTAAGTTGTTATTGCTGTGTAAGCTGTTGGTGCTGTGTAAGTTGTTTTTGCTGTGTAAGTTGTAGGTGCTGTGTAAGTTGTTGTTGCTGTGTAAGTTGTTGATGCAGTGTAAGTTGTTGGTGCTTTGTAAGTTGTTGCTGTGTCAGTTGTTGGTGCTATGTAAGTTGTTGTTGCTGTTTATATTGTTGGTGCTGTGTAATTTGCTGGTGCTGTGTAAGATCTTTTGCTGTGTAAGTTGTTTTTGCTGTGTCTGTTGTAGGTTTTGGGTAAGTTGTTGGGGCTGAGTAAGTTGTTGCTGTTGTGTAAGTTGTTGGTGCTGTGTAAGTTGTTGGTGCTGTGTAAGTTGTTGCTGTTGTGTAATTTATGGGTGCTGTGTCAGTTGTTTTTGTGGTGTAAGTTGTTGGTGCTGTGTAAGTTATTTTGCTGCGTAAGTTGAAGGTGCTGTGCAAGTTGTTGGAGCTGTGTAAGTTGTTGGTGTTGTGTAAGTTGTTGGTGCTGTGTAAGTTGTTGCTGTTGTGAAAGTTGTTGGTGCTGTGTACGTTTTCGGTGCTGTGTAAGTTGTTGGTGCTGAGCAATTTGTTGGTGCTGTGTACTTTTTTGGTGCTGTGTAAGTTGTTGGTGCTGTGTAAGTTGTTGCTGTTGTGTAAGTTGTTGGTGCTGTGTAAGTTGTTGGTGTTGTGTACGTTGTTGGTGCTGTGTAATTTGTTCGTGGTTTGTAACTTGTTGCGGTGTAAGTTGTTGGTGCTGTGTAAGTTGTTGTTGCTTTTTAAGATGTTGGTGCTGTGTAAGTTGTTCGTGCTGTGTAAGTTGTTGGTGCAGTGTAAGTTGTTGGAGCTGTGGAACTTCTGCGTGCTGTGTAACCTGCTGCTTTTTAAGTTGCTGGTGCTATGTAATTTGTTGGTGCTGCTTACATTGTTGGTGCTATGTAAGTTCTTGGTCCTATGTAATTTGTTGATTCTATTTAAGTTGTCGTTGCTGTTTAAGTTGTAGGTTCTGCGTATTTTGCTGGTGCATTGTAAGTTGTTGGTTCTGTGTACGTTGTTGGTGCTGTGAAAGTTGTTGGTGCTCTGTAATTTGTTGGTGCTGTGTAAGTTGTTGCTGCTGTGTAAATGGTTGCTGCTGTGTAAGTTGTTGGTGCTGTGTAAGTTGTTGCTGCTGTGTAAGTTGTTGGTTCTCTGTATGTTGTTGGTGGTGTGTAAGTTGTTGGTTCTGTGTATGTTGTTGGTGGTGTGTAAGTTGTTGCTGCTGTGTAAGTTGTTGCTGTGTCAGTTGTTGGTGCTATGTAAGTTGTTGTTGCTGTGTAAGTTGTTGGTTCTGTGTAAGTTGTTGCTGCTGTGTAAGTTGTTGCTGCTGTGTAAGTTGTTGCTGCTCTGTAATTTGTTGGTGCTGTTTAAGTTGTTGGTGTTGTGTAAGTTGTTGGTGCTGTGTAAGTTGTTGGTGCTGTGTAAGTTGTTTGTGCTGTGTAAGCTGTTGGTGCTGTGTAACTTGTTGGTGTTGTGTAAGTTATTGGTGCCGTGTAAGTTGTTGCTGCTATCTAAGTAGTTGGTGTTGTTTAGGTTGTTGCTGCTGTGTAAGTTGTTGGTGCTGTCTAAGTTGTTGCTGTTGTGTAATTTGTTGGTGCTGTGTAAGTTGTTTTTGTGGTGTAAGTTGTTGGTGCTGTGTAAGTTATTTTGCTGTGTAAGTTGAAGGTGCTGTGCAAGTTGTTGGTGCTGTGCAAGTTGTTGGTGCTGTGTAAGTTGTTGGTGCTGTGTAAGTTGTTGGTGTTGTGTAAGTTGTTGGTGCTGTGTAAGTTGTTGCTGTTGTGTAATTTGTTGGTGCTGTGTACGTTGTTGGTGCTGTGTAAGTTGTTGATGCGGTGTAAGTTGTTGGTGCTGTGTAAGTTGTTGCTGTTGTGTAAGTTGTTGGTGCTTTGTAAGTTGTTGGTGTTGTGTAAGTTGTTGGTGTTGTGTAATTTGTATGTGGTTTGTAACTTGTTGTTGCGGTGTAAGTTGTTGGTGCTGTGTAAGTTGTTGTTGCTTTTTAAGTTGTTGGTGCTGTGTAAGTTGTTGGTGCTGTGTAAGTTGTTCGAGCTGTGGAAGTTCTGCGTGCTGTGTGACTTGGTGCTTTTTAAGTTGCTGGTGCTATGTAATTTGTTGGTGCTGTTTACATTGTTGGTGCTATGTAAGTTCATGGTGCTATGTAAGTTGTTGATTCTATTTAAGTTGTCGTTGCTGTTTAAGTTGTAGGTTCTGCTTATTTTGCTGGAGCATTGTAAGTTGTTGATTCTGTGTATGTTGTTGGTGCTGTGTAATTTGTTGGTGCTGTGTAAGTTGTTGGTGCTGTGAAAGTTGTTGATGCTTTGTAAGTGGTTGCTGCTGTGGAAGTTGTCGGTGTTGTGTAAATTGTAGGTTCTGGTTATTTTGCTGGTGCATTGTAAGTTGTTGGTTCTGTGTATGTTGTTGGTGCTGTGAAAGTTGTTGGTGCTGTGTAATTTGTTGGTGCTGTGTAATTTGTTGGTGCTGTGTAAGTTGTTGCTGCTGTGTAAATGGTTGCTGCTGTGTAAGTTGTTGGTGCTGTGTAAGTTGTTGCTGCTGTGTAAGTTGCTGCTGCTGTGTAAGTTGTTGGTGCTGTGTAAGTTGTTGCTGCTGTGTAAGTTGTTGGTGCTGTGTAAGTTGTTGCTGCTGTGTAAGTTGTTGGTTCTCTGTATGTTGTTGGTGGTGTGTAAGTTGTTGGTTCTGTGTATGTTGTTGGTGGTGTGTAAGTTGTTGCTGCTGTGTAAGTTGTTGCTGTGTCAGTTGTTGGTGCTATGTAAGTTGTTGTTGCTGTGTAAGTTGTTGGTTCTGTGTAAGTTGTTGCTGCTGTGTAAGTTGTTGCTGCTGTGTAAGTTGTTGCTGCTCTGTAATTTGTTGGTGCTGTTTAAGTTGTTGGTGTTGTGTAAGTTGTTGGTGCTGTGTAAGTTGTTGGTGCTGTGTAAGTTGTTTGTGCTGTGTAAGCTGTTGGTGCTGTGTAACTTGGTGTTGTGTAAGTTTTTGGTGCCGTGTAAGTTGTTGCTGCTATCTAAGTAGTTGGTGTTGTTTAGGTTGTTGCTGCTGTGTAAGTTGTTGGTGCTGTCTAAGTTGTTGCTGTTGTGTAATTTGTTGGTGCTGTGTAAGTTGTTTTTGTGGTGTAAGTTGTTGGTGCTGTGTAAGTTATTTTGCTGTGTAAGTTGAAGGTGCTGTGCAAGTTGTTGGTGCTGTGCAAGTTGTTGGTGCTGTGTAAGTTGTTGGTGCTGTGTAAGTTGTTGGTGTTGTGTAAGTTGTTGGTGCTGTGTAAGTTGTTGCTGTTGTGTAATTTGTTGGTGCTGTGTACGTTTTTGGTGCTGTGTAAGTTGTTGGTGCTGTGTAACTTGTTGGTGCTGTGTACGTTTTTGGTGCTATGTAAGTTGTTTTTTGCTGTGTAAGTTCTTTTGCTGTGTATGTTTTTCGTGCTTTGTAAGTTGTTATTGCTGTGTAAGTTGTTGGTGTTGTGTAAGTTGTTTTTGCTGTGTAAGTTGTAGGTGCTGTGGAAGTTGTTGGTGCTGTGTAAGTTGTTGATGCGGTGTAAGTTGTTGGTACTGTGTAAGTTGTTGCTGTTGTGTAAATTGTTGGGCCTGTGTAAGTTGTTGGTGTTGTGTAAGTTGTTGGTGCTGTGTAATTTGTTCGTGGTTTGTAACTTATTGTTGAGGTGTAAGTTGTTGGTGCTGTGTAAGTTGTTGTTGCTGTTTATATTGTAGGTGCTGTGTAAGTTGTTGGTTCTGTGTAATTTGCTGGTGCTGTGTAAGATCTTTTTGCTGTGTAAGTTGTTTTTGCTGTGTCTGTTGTGGGTGCTGGGTAAGTTGTTGGGGCTGTGTAAGTTGTTGCTGTTGTGTAAGTTGTTGGTGCTGTGTAAGTTGTTGGAGTTGTGTAAGTTGTTGCTGTTGTGTAATTTGTTGGTGCTGTGTAAGTTGATTTTGTGATGTAAGCTGTTGGTGCTCTTTAAGTTATTTTGCTGTGTAAGTTGAAGGTGCTGTGCAAGTTGTTGGTGCTGTGTAAGTTGTTGGTGCTGTGTAAGTTGTTGGTGTTGTGTAAGTTGTTGGTGCTGTGTAAGTTGTTGCTGTTGTGTAAGTTGTTGGTGCTGTGTACGTTTTTGGTGCTGTGTAAGTTGTTGGTGCTGTGTAAGTTGTTGTTGCTGTGTACGTTTTTGGTGCTGTGTAAGTTGTTGGTGATGTGTAAGTTGTTTTGCTGTGTAAGTTTTTCTTGCTTTGTAAGTTGTTATTGCTGTGTAAGTTGTTGGTGCTGTGTAAGATGTTTTTGCTGTGTAAGTTGTAGGTGCTGTGTAAGTTGTTGGTGCTGTGTAAGTTGTTGATGCGGTGTAAGTTGTTGGTGCTGTGTAAGTTGTTGGTGCTGTGTAAGTTGTTGGTGCTGTGTAAGTTGTTGGTGTTGTGCAACTTGTTGGTGCTGTGTAAGTTGTTCGTGGTTTGTAACTTGTTGTTGCGGTGTAAGTTGTTGGTGCTGTGTAAGTTGTTGTTGCTGTGTAAGTTGTTGGTGCTGTGTAAGTTGTTGGTGCTGTGTAAGTTGTTGGTGCTGTGTAAGTTGTTGGTGCTGTGTAAGTTGTTGGTGCTGTGTAAGTTCTGCGTACTGTGTAACTTGGTTCTTTTTAAGTTGTTGGTGCTATGTAAGTTGTTGGTGCTGTTTACATTGTTGGTGCTATGTAATTTCATGGTGCTATGTAAGTTGTTGATTCTATTTAAGTTGTCGTTGCTGTTTAAGTTGTAGGTTCTGCGTATTTTGCTGGAGCATTGTAAGTTGTTGGTTCTGTGTATGTTGTTGGTGCTGTGTAAGTTGTTGGAGCTGTGTAAGTTGTTGGTGCTGTGAAAGTTGTTGATGCTGTGTAAGTGGTTGCTGCTGTGTAAGTTGTTGGTGTTGTGTAAGTTGTAGGTTCTGCGTATTTTGCTGGTGCATTGTAAGTTGTTGGTTCTGTGTATGTTGTTGGTGCTGTGAAAGTTGATTTTGTGGTTTAAGCTGTTGGTGCTGTGTAAGTTAATTTGCTGTGCAAGTTGAAGTTGCTGTGCAAGTTGTTGGTGCTGTGTAAGTTGTTGGTGCTGTGTAAGTTGTTGGTGTTGTGTAAGTTGTTGGTGCTGTGTAAGTTGTTGCTGTTGTGTAAGTTGTTGGTGCTGTGTACGTTTTTGGTGCTGTGTAAGTTGTTAGTGCTGTGTAATTTGTTGGTGCTGTGTACGTTTTTGGTGCTGTGTAAGTTGTTGCTGCTGTGTAAGTTGTTTTGCTGTGTAAGTTTTTCTTGCTTTGTAAGTTGTTATTGCTGTGTAAGTTGTTGGTGCTGTGTAAGTTGTTTTTGCTGTGTAAGTTGTAGTTGCTGTGTAAGTTGTTGGTGCTGTGTAAGTTGTTGATGCGGTGTAAGTTGTTGGTGCTGTGTAAGTTGTTGCTGTTGTGTAAGTTGTTGGTGCTTTGTAAGTTGTTGGTGTTGTGTAAGTTGTTGGTGTTGTGTAATTTGTTTGTGGTTTGTAACTTGTTGTTGCGGTGTAAGTTGTTGGTGCTGTGTAAGTTGTTGTTGCTTTTTAAGTTGTTGGTGCTGTGTAAGTTGTTGGTGCTGTGTAAGTTGTTCGAGCTGTGGAAGTTCTGCGTGCTGTGTAACTTGGTGCTTTTTAAGTTGCTGGTGCTATGTAATTTGTTGGTGCTGTTTACATTGTTGGTGCTATGTAAGTTCATGGTGCTATGTAAGTTGTTGATTCTATTTAAGTTGTCGTTGCTGTTTAAGTTGTAGGTTCTGCTTATTTTGCTGGAGCATTGTAAGTTGTTGATTCTGTGTATGTTGTTGGTGCTGTGTAATTTGTTGGTGCTGTGTAAGTTGTTGGTGCTGTGAAAGTTGTTGATGCTTTGTAAGTGGTTGCTGCTGTGGAAGTTGTTGGTGTTGTGTAAGTTGTAGGTTCTGGTTATTTTGCTGGTGCATTGTAAGTTGTTGGTTCTGTGTATGTTGTTGGTGCTGTGTAAGTTGTTTGTGCTGTGTAAGCTGTTGGTGCTGTGTAACTTGTTGGTGTTGTGTAAGTTTTTGGTGCCGTGTAAGTTGTAGCTGCTATCTAAGTAGTTGGTGTTGTGTAAGTTGTTGCTGCTGTGTAAGTTGTTGCTGCTCTGTAAGTTGTTGGTGCTGTGTAAGTTGTTGGTGTTGTGTAAGTTGTTGGTGCTGTGTCAGTTGTTGGTGCTGTGTAAGTTGTTGATGCTGTGTAAGTGATTGCTGCTGTTTAAGTTATTGGTGCTGTATAAGTTGTAGGTTCTGTGTATTTTGCTGGTGCATTGTAAGTTGTTGGTTCTGTGTATGTTGTTGGTGCTGTGAAAGTTGTTGGTGCTGTGTAAGTTGTTGCTGCTGTGTAAGTGGTTGCTGCTGTGTAAGTTGTTGGTGCTGTATAAGTTGTTGGTGCTGTGTAAGTTGTTGGTGCTGTGTAAGTTGTGGGTGCTGTATAAGTTGTAGGTGCTGTGTAAGTTGTTGCTGCTGTGCAAGTTGTTGATGCTCTGTAAGTTATTGGTGCTGTGTAAGTTGTTGGTGTTGTGTAAGCTGTTGGTGCTGTGTAAGTTGTTGGTGCTGTGTAAGTTGTTTGTGCTGTGTAAGCTGTTGGTGCTGTGTAACTTGTTGGTGTTGTGTAAGTTGTTGGTGCCGTGTAAGTTGTTGCTGCTATCTAAGTAGTTGCTGCTATGTCAGTTGATGTTGCTTTGTAAGTTATTGGTGCTGTGTAAGTTGTTGGTGCTGTGTAAGTTGTTGGTGCTGTGTAAGTTGTTGGTGCCCTTTAAGTTTTAGGTACTGTGTAAGTTGTTGGTGCTGTGAAAGTTGTTGGTGTTGTGTAAGTTGTTGGTGCTATCTAAGTAGTTGGTGTTGTGTAAGTTGTTGGTGCTGTGTAAATTGATGGTGCTGTGTAAGTTGTTTATGCTTTGTAAGCTTTTGGTGCTGTGTAAGTTGTTTCTGTTGTGTAAGTTGTTGGTGCTGTGTAAGTTGTTGGTGTTGTGTAAGTTGTTGTTGCTCTGTAAGTTGTTGGTGCTGTGTAAGTTGTTCTTGCTTTGTAAGTTGTTGGTGCTGTGTAAGTTGTTGGTGCTGTGTAAGTTGTTGTTGTTTTTTAAGATGTTGGTGCTGTGTAAGTTGTTGGTGCTGTGTAAGTTGTTGGTGCAGTGTAAGTTGTTGGAGATGTGGAACTTCTGCGTGCTGTGTAACCTGCTGCTTTTTAAGTTGCTGGTGCTATGTAATTTGTTGGTGCTGCTTACATTGTTGGTGCTATGTAAGTTCTTGGTCCTATGTAATTTGTTGATTCTATTTAAGTTGTCGTTGCTGTTTAAGTTGTAGGTTCTGCATATTTTGCTGGTGCATTGTAAGTTGTTGGTTCTGTGTATGTTGTTGGTGCTGTGTAAGTTGTTGGTGCTGTGTAAGTTGTTGGTGCTGTGAAAGTTGTTGATGCTGTGTAAGTGGTTGCTGCTGTGTAAGTTGTTGGTGTTGTGGAAGTTGTAGGATCTGCGTATTTTGCTGGTGCATTGTAAGTTGTTGGTTCTGTGTACGTTGTTGGTGCTGTGAAAGTTGTTGGTGCTGTATAATTTGTTGGTGCTGTGTAAGTTGTTGCTGCTGTGTAAATGGTTGCTGCTGTGTAAGTTGTTGGTGCTGTGTAAGTTGTTGCTGCTGTGTAAGTTGTTGGTGCTGTGTAAGTTGTTTGTTCTCTGTATGTTGTTGGTGGTGTGTAAGTTGTTGGTTCTGTGTATGTTGTTGGTGGTGTGTAAGTTGTTGCTGCTGTGTAAGTTGTTGCTGTGTCAGTTGTTGGTGCTATGTAAGTTGTTGTTGCTGTGTAAGTTGTTGGTTCTGTGTAAGTTGTTGCTGCTGTGTAAGTTGTTGCTGCTGTGTAAGTTGTTGCTGCTCTGTAATTTGTTGGTGTTTGTTAAGTTGTTGGTGTTGTGTAAGTTGGTGGTGCTGTGTAAGTTGTTGGTGCTGTGTAAGTTGTTAGTGCTGTGTAAGCTGTTGGTGCTGTGTAACTTGTTGGTGTTGTGTAAGTTTTTGGTGCCGTGTAAGTTGTTGCTGCTATCTAAGTAGTTGGTGTTGTTTAGGTTGTTGCTGCTGTGTAAGTTGTTGGTGCTGTCTAAGTTGTTGCTGTTGTGTAATTTGTTGTTGCTGTGTAAGTTGTTTTTGTGGTGTAAGTTGTTGGTGCTGTGTAAGTTATTTTGCTGTGTAAGTTGAAGGTGCTGTGCAAGTTGTTGGTGCTGTGTAAGTTGTTGGTGCTGTGTAAGTTGTTGGTGTTGTGTAAGTTGTTGGTGCTGTGTAAGTTGTTGCTGTTGTGTAATTTGTTGGTGCTGTGTACGTTTTTGGTGCTGTGTAAGTTGTTGGTGCTGTGTAACTTGTTGGTGCTGTGTACGTTTTTGGTGCTGTGTAAGTTGTTTTTTGCTGTGTAAGTTCTTTTGCTGTGTATGTTTTTCGTGCTTTGTAAGTTGTTATTGCTGTGTAAGTTGTTGGTGCTGTGTAAGTTGTTTTTGCTGTGTAAGTTGTAGGTGCTGTGGAAGTTGTTGGTGCTGTTTAAGTTGTTGATGCGGTGTAAGTTGTTGGTACTGAGTAAGTTGTTGCTGTTGTGTAAATTGTTGGTGCTGTGTAAGTTGTTGGTGTTGTTTAAGTTGTTGGTGCTGTGTAATTTGTTCGTGGTTTGTAACTTGTTGTTGAGGTGTAAGTTGTTGGTGCTGTGTAAGTTGTTGTTGCTGTTTATATTGCAGGTGCTGTGTAAGTTGTTGGTTCTGTGTAATTTGCTGGTGCTGTGTAAGATCTTTTTGCTGTGTAAGTTGTTGGTGCTGTGTCTGTTGTAGGTGCTGGGTAAGTTGTTGGGGCTGTGTAAGTTGTTGCTGTTGTGTAAGTTGTTGGTGCTGTGTAAGTTGTTGGAGTTGTGTAAGTTGTTGCTGTTGTGTAATTTGTTGGTGCTGTGTAAGTTGATTTTGTGGTGTAAGTTGTAGGTGCTGTGGAAGTTGTTGGTGCTGTGTAAGTTGTTGATGCGGTGTAAGTTGTTGGTACTGTGTAAGTTGTTGCTGTTGTGTAAATTGTTGGTCCTGTGTAAGTTGTTGGTGTTGTGTAAGTTGTTGGTGCTGTGTAATTTGTTCGTGGTTTGTAACTTATTGTTGAGGTGTAAGTTGTTGGTGCTGTGTAAGTTGTTGTTGCTGTTTATATTGTAGGTGCTGTGTAAGTTGTTGGTTCTGTGTAATTTGCTGGTGCTGTGTAAGATCTTTTTGCTGTGTAAGTTGTTTTTGCTGTGTCTGTTGTGGGTGCTGGGTAAGTTGTTGGGGCTGTGTAAGTTGTTGCTGTTGTGTAAGTTGTTGGTGCTGTGTAAGTTGTTGGAGTTGTGTAAGTTGTTGCTGTTGTGTAATTTGTTGGTGCTGTGTAAGTTGATTTTGTGGTGTAAGCTGTTGGTGCTCTGTAAGTTATTTTGCTGTGTAAGTTGAAGCTGCTGTGCAAGTTGTTGGTGCTGTGTAAGTTGTTGGTGCTGTGTATGTTGTTGGTGTTGTGTAAGTTGTTGGTGCTGTGTAAGTTGTTGCTGTTGTGTAAGTTGTTGGTGCTGTGTACGTTTTTGGTGCTGTGTAAGTTGTTGGTGCTGTGTAAGTTGTTTTTGCTGTGTAAGTTGTAGGTGCTGTGGAAGTTGTTGGTGCTGTTTAAGTTGTTGATGCGGTGTAAGTTGTTGGTACTGAGTAAGTTGTTGCTGTTGTGTAAATTGTTGGTGCTGTGTAAGTTGTTGGTGTTGTTTAAGTTGTTGGTGCTGTGTAATTTGTTCGTGGTTTGTAACTTGTTGTTGAGGTGTAAGTTGTTGGTGCTGTGTAAGTTGTTGTTGCTGTTTATATTGCAGGTGCTGTGTAAGTTGTTGGTTCTGTGTAATTTGCTGGTGCTGTGTAAGATCTTTTTGCTGTGTAAGTTGTTGGTGCTGTGTCTGTTGTAGGTGCTGGGTAAGTTGTTGGGGCTGTGTAAGTTGTTGCTGTTGTGTAAGTTGTTGGTGCTGTGTAAGTTGTTGGAGTTGTGTAAGTTGTTGCTGTTGTGTAATTTGTTGGTGCTGTGTAAGTTGATTTTGTGGTGTAAGTTGTAGGTGCTGTGGAAGTTGTTGGTGCTGTGTAAGTTGTTGATGCGGTGTAAGTTGTTGGTACTGTGTAAGTTGTTGCTGTTGTGTAAATTGTTGGTCCTGTGTAAGTTGTTGGTGTTGTGTAAGTTGTTGGTGCTGTGTAATTTGTTCGTGGTTTGTAACTTATTGTTGAGGTGTAAGTTGTTGGTGCTGTGTAAGTTGTTGTTGCTGTTTATATTGTAGGTGCTGTGTAAGTTGTTGGTTCTGTGTAATTTGCTGGTGCTGTGTAAGATCTTTTTGCTGTGTAAGTTGTTTTTGCTGTGTCTGTTGTGGGTGCTGGGTAAGTTGTTGGGGCTGTGTAAGTTGTTGCTGTTGTGTAAGTTGTTGGTGCTGTGTAAGTTGTTGGAGTTGTGTAAGTTGTTGCTGTTGTGTAATTTGTTGGTGCTGTGTAAGTTGATTTTGTGGTGTAAGCTGTTGGTGCTCTGTAAGTTATTTTGCTGTGTAAGTTGAAGCTGCTGTGCAAGTTGTTGGTGCTGTGTAAGTTGTTGGTGCTGTGTATGTTGTTGGTGTTGTGTAAGTTGTTGGTGCTGTGTAAGTTGTTGCTGTTGTGTAAGTTGTTGGTGCTGTGTACGTTTTTGGTGCTGTGTAAGCTGTTGGTGCTGTGTAATTTGTTGTTGCTGTGTACGTTTTTGGTGCTGTGTAAGTTGTTGGTGATGTGTAAGTTGTTTTGCTGTGTAAGTTTTTCTTGCTTTGTAAGTTGTTATTGCTGTGTAAGTTGTTGGTGCTGCGTAAGATGTTTTTGCTGTGTAAGTTGTAGGTGCTGTGTAAGTTGTTGGTGCTGTGTAAGTTGTTGATGCGGTGTAAGTTGTTGGTGCTGTGTAAGTTGTTGCTGTTGTGTAAGTTGTTGGTGCTGTGTAAGTTGTTGGTGTTGTGTAAGTTGTTGGTGCTGTGTAATTTGTTTGTGGTTTGTAACTTGTTGTTGCGGTGTAAGTTGTTGGTGCTGTGTAAGTTGTTGTTGCTTTTTAAGTTGTTGGTGCTGTGTAAGTTGTTGGTGCTGTGTAAGTTGTTGGTGCTGTGTAAGTTGTTGGTGCTGTGTAAGTTGTTGGAGCTGTGGAAGTTCTGCGTGCTGTGTAACTTGGTGCTTTTTAAGTTGCTGGTGCTATGTAATTTGTTGGTGCTGTTTACATTGTTGGTGCTATGTAATTTCATGGTGCTATGTAAGTTGTTGATTCTATTTAAGTTGTCGTTGCTGTTTAAGTTGTAGGTTCTGCGTATTTTGCTGGAGCATTGTAAGTTGTTGGTTCTGTGTATGTTGTTGGTGCTGTGTAAGTTGTTGGAGCTGTGTAAGTTGTTGGTGCTGTGAAAGTTGTTGATGCTGTGTAAGTGGTTGCTGCTGTGTAAGTTGTTGGTGTTGTGTAAGTTGTAGGTTCTGCGTATTTTGCTGGTGCATTGTAAGTTGTTGGTTCTGTGTATGTTGTTGGTGCTGTGAAAGTTGATTTTGTGGTGTAAGCTGTTGGTGCTGTGTAAGTTAATTTGCTGTGCAAGTTGAAGGTGCTGTGCAAGTTGTTGGTGCTGTGTAAGTTGTTGGTGCTGTGTAAGTTGTTGGTGTTGTGTAAGTTGTTGGTGCTGTGTAAGTTGTTGCTGTTGTGTAAGTTGTTGGTGCTGTGTACGTTTTTGGTGCTGTGTAAGTTGTTGGTGCTGTGTAATTTGTTGGTGCTGTGTACGTTTTTGGTGCTGTGTAAGTTGTTGCTGCTGTGTAAGTTGTTTTGCTGTGTAAGTTTTTCTTGCTTTGTAATTTGTTATTGCTGTGTAAGTTGTTGGTGCTGTGTAAGTTGTTTTTGCTGTGTAAGTTGTAGGTGCTGTGTAAGTTGTTGGTGCTGTGTAAGTTGTTGATGCGGTGTAAGTTGTTGGTGCTGTGTAAGTTGTTGCTGTTGTGTAAGTTGTTGGTGCTTTGTAAGTTGTTGGTGTTGTGTAAGTTGTTGGTGTTGTGTAATTTGTTTGTGGTTTGTAACTGGTTGTTGCGGTGTAAGTTGTTGGTGCTGTGTAAGTTGTTGTTGCTTTTTAAGTTGTTGGTGCTGTGTAAGTTGTTGGTGCTGTGTAAGTTGTTCGAGCTGTGGAAGTTCTGCGTGCTGTGTAACTTGGTGCTTTTTAAGTTGCTGGTGCTATGTAATTTGTTGGTGCTGTTTACATTGTTGGTGCTATGTAAGTTCATGGTGCTATGTAAGTTGTTGATTCTATTTAAGTTGTCGTTGCTGTTTAAGTTGTAGGTTCTGCGTATTTTGCTGGAGCATTGTAAGTTGTTGATTCTGTGTATGTTGTTGGTGCTGTGTAATTTGTTGGTGCTGTGTAAGTTGTTGGTGCTGTGAAAGTTGTTGATGCTTTGTAAGTGGTTGCTGCTGTGGAAGTTGTTGGTGTTGTGTAAGTTGTAGGTTCTGGTTATTTTGCTGGTGCATTGTAAGTTGTTGGTTCTGTGTATGTTGTTGGTGCTGTGAAAGTTGTTGGTGCTGTGTAATTTGTTGGTGCTGTGTAATTTGTTGGTGCTGTGTAAGTTGTTGCTGCTGTGTAAATGGTTGCTGCTGTGTAAGTTGTTGGTGCTGTGTAAGTTGTTGCTGCTGTGTAAGTTGTTGTTGCTGTGTAAGTTGTTGGTTCTGTTTATGTTGTTGGTGGTGTGTAAGTTGTTGGTTCTGTGTATGTTGTTGGTGGTGTGTAATTTGTTGCTGCTGTGTAAGTTGTTGCTGTGTCATTTGTTGGTGCTATGTAAGTTGTTGTTGCTGTGTAAGTTGTTGGTTCTGTGTAAGTTGTTGCTGCTGTGTAAGTTGTTGCTGCTGTGTAAGTTCTTGCTGCTCTGTAATTTGTTGGTGCTGTGTAAGTTGTTGGTGTTGTGTAAGTTGTTGGTGCTGTGTAAGTTGTTGGTGCTGTGTAAGTTGTTTGTGCTGTGTAAGCTGTTGGTGCTGTGTAACTTGTTGGTGTTGTGTAAGTTTTTGGTGCCGTGTAAGTTGTAGCTGCTATCTAAGTAGTTGGTGTTGTGTAAGTTGTTGCTGCTGTGTAAGTTGTTGCTGCTCTGTAAGTTGTTGGTGCTGTGTAAGTTGTTGGTGTTGTGTAAGCTGTTGGTGCTGTGTCAGTTGTTGGTGCTGTGTAAGTTGTTGATGCTGTGTAAGTGATTGCTGCTGTTTAAGTTATTGGTGCTGTATAAGTTGTAGGTTCTGTGTATTTTGCTGGTGCATTGTAAGTTGTTGGTTCTGTGTATGTTGTTGGTGCTGTGAAAGTTGTTGGTGCTGTGTAAGTTGTTGGTGCTGTGTAAGTTGTTGCTGCTGTGTAAGTGGTTGCTGCTGTGTAAGTTGTTGGTGCTGTATAAGTTGTTGGTGCTGTGTAAGTTGTTGGTGCTGTGTAATTTGTTGTTGCTGTGTACGTTTTTGGTGCTGTGTAAGTTGTTGGTGATGTGTAAGTTGTTTTGCTGTGTAAGTTTTTCTTGCTTTGTAAGTTGTTATTGCTGTGTAAGTTGTTGGTGCTGTGTAAGATGTTTTTGCTGTGTAAGTTGTAGGTGCTGTGTAAGTTGTTGGTGCTGTGTAAGTTGTTCATGCGGTGTAAGTTGTTGGTGCTGTGTAAATTGTTGCTGTTGTGTAAGTTGTTGGTGCTGTGTAAGTTGTTGGTGTTGTGTAAGTTGTTGGTGCTGTGTAATTTGTTTGTGGTTTGTAACTTGTTGTTGCGGTGTAAGTTGTTGGTGCTGTGTAAGTTGTTGTTGCTTTTTAAGTTGTTGGTGCTGTGTAAGTTGTTGGTGCTGTGTAAGTTGTTGGTGCTGTGTAAGTTGTTGGTGCTGTGTAAGTTGTTGGAGCTGTGGAAGTTCTGCGTGCTGTGCAACTTGGTGCTTTTTAAGTTGCTGGTGCTATGTAATTTGTTGGTGCTGTTTACATTGTTGGTGCTATGTAATTTCATGGTGCTATGTAAGTTGTTGATTCTATTTAAGTTGTCGTTGCTGTTTAAGTTGTAGGTTCTGCGTATTTTGCTGGAGCATTGTAAGTTGTTGGTTCTGTGTATGTTGTTGGTGCTGTGTAAGTTGTTGGAGCTGTGTAAGTTGTTGGTGCTGTGAAAGTTGTTGATGCTGTGTAAGTGGTTGCTGCTGTGTAAGTTGTTGGTGTTGTGTAAGTTGTAGGTTCTGCGTATTTTGCTGGTGCATTGTAAGTTGTTGGTGCTGTGTAAGTTGTTGCTGTGTCAGTTGTTGGTGCTATGTAAGTTGTTGTTGCTGTCTAAGTTGTTGGTTCTGTGTAAGTTGTTGCTGCTGTGTAAGTTGTTGCTGCTGTGTAAGTTGTTGCTGCTCTGTAATTTGTTGGTGCTGTGTAAGTTGTTGGTGTTGTGTAAGTTGTTGGTGCTGTGTAAGTTGTTGGTGCTGTGTAAGTTGTTTGTGCTGTGTAAGCTGTTGGTGCTGTGTAACTTGTTGGTGTTGTGTAAGTTTTTGGTGCCGTGTAAGTTGTAGCTGCTATCTAAGTAGTTGGTGTTGTGTAAGTTGTTGCTGCTGTGTAAGTGGTTGCTGCTCTGTAAGTTGTTGGTGCTGTGTAAGTTGTTGGTGTTGTGTAAGTTGTTGGTGCTGTGTCAGTTGTTGGTGCTGTGTAAGTTGTTGATGCTGTGTAAGTGATTGCTGCTCTTTAAGTTATTGGTGCTGTATAAGTTGTAGGTTCTGTGTATTTTGCTGGTGCATTGTAAGTTGTTGGTTCTGTGTATGTTGTTGGTGCTGTGAAAGTTGTTGGTGCTGTGTAAGTTGTTGGTGCTGTGTAAGTTGTTGCTGCTGTGTAAATGGTTGCTGCTGTGTAAGTTGTTGGTGCTGTATAAGTTGTTGGTGCTGTGTAAGTTGTTGGTGCAGTGTAAGTTGTGGGTGCTGTATAAGTTGTAGGTGCTGTGTAAGTTGTTGCTGCTGTGCAAGTTGTTGATGCTCTGTAAGTTATTGGAGCTGTGTAAGTTGTTGGTGTTGTGTAAGCTGTTGGTGCTGTGTAAGTTGTTGGTGCTGTGTAACTTGTTGGTGTTGTGTAAGTTGTTGGTGCCGTGTAAGTTGTTGCTGCTATCTAAGTAGTTGGTGCTATGTCAGTTGATGTTGCTTTGTAAGTTATTGGTGCTGTGTAAGTTGTTGGTGCTGTGTAAGTTGTTGGTGCTGTGTAAGTTGTTGGTGCCCTTTAAGTTTTAGGTACTGTGTAAGTTGTTGGTGCTGTGAAAGTTGTTGGTGTTGTGTAAGTTGTTGGTGCTATCTAAGTAGTTGGTGTGGTGTAAGTTGTTGTTGATGTGTAAATTGTTGGTGCTGTGTAAGTTGTTTATGCTTTGTAAGTTGTTGGTGCTGTGCAAGTTGTTTCTGTTGTGTAAGTTGTTGGAGCTGTGTAAGTTGTTGGTGTTGTGTAAGTTGTTGTTGCTTTGTAAGTTGTTGGTGCTGTGGAAGTTGTTCTTGCTTTGTAAGTTGTTGGTGCTGTGTAAGTTGTTGGTGCTGTGTAAGTTGTTGTTGCTGTGTAAGTTCTGCGTGCTGTGTAATTTCTGCGTGCTGTGTAACTTGGTGCTTTTTAAGTTGTTGGTGCTATGTAAGTTGTTGCTGCTGTTTACGTTGTTGGTGCTATGTAAGTTCTTGGGGCTATGTAAGTTGTTGATTCTATTTAAGTTGTCGTTGCTGTTTAAGTTGTAGGTTCTGCGTATTTTGCAGGTGCATTGTAAGTTGTTGGTTCTGTGTATGTTTTTGGTGGTGTGTAAGTAGTTGGTTCTGTGTATGTTGTTGGTGGTGTGTAAGTTGTTGCTGCTGTGTAAGTTGTTGCTGTGTCAGTTGTTGGTGCTATTTAAGTTGTTGTTGCTGTGTAAGTTGTTGGTTCTGTGTAAGTTGTTGCTGCTGTGTAAGTTGTTGCTGCTGTGTAAGTTGTTGCTGCTCTGTAAGTTGTTGGTGCTGTGTAAGTTGTTGGTGTTGTGTAAGTTGTTGGTGCTGTGTAAGTTGTTGGTGCTGTGTAAGTTGTTTGTGCTGTGTAAGCTGTTGGTGCTGTGTAACTTGTTGGTGTTGTGTAAGTTGTTGGTGCCATGTAAGTTGTTGCTGCTATCTAAGTAGTTGGTGTTGTGTAAGTTGTTGGTGCTGTGTAAGTTATTGGTGCTGTGTAAGTTGTTTTTGCTGTGTAAGTTGTTGGTGCTATGTCAGTTGATGTTGCTTTGTAAGTTGTTGGTGCTGTAAGTTGTTTTTGCTGTGTAAGTTGTTAGTGCTGTATACGATTAATCTACTGTGTAAGTTGTTGGTGCTGTGAAAGTTGTTGGTGTTGTGTAAGTTGTTGGTGCTATCTAAGTAGTTGGTGTTGTGTAAGTTGTTGGTGCTGTGTAAGTTGTTGGTGCTGTATAAGTTGTTGGTGCTGTGTAAGTTGTTGGTTTTGTGAAAGTGGTTTTTGCTGTGTTAGTTGTTGGTGCTGTGTAAGTTGTTGGTGTTATGTAAGTTGTTGGTGCTGTGTAAGTTATTGGTGCTGTGTAAGTTGTTGCTGTGTCAGTTGTTGGTGCTATGTAAGTTGCTGTTGCTGCGTATGTTGTAGGTGCTGTGTAAGTTGTTGGTGCTGTGTAATTTGTTGGCGCTGTGTAAGTTGTTTTTGCTGTGTAAGTTGTTTTTGCTGTTTATGTTGTAGGAGCTGTGTACGTTGTCGGTGCTGTGTAAGTTCTTGGTGCTATGTAAGTTATTGATTCTATTTAAGTTGTCATTGCTGTTTAAATTGTAGGTTCTGCGTATTTTGCTGGTGCATTGTAAGTTGTTGGTTCTGTGTATGTTGTTGGTGGTGTGTAAGTTGTTGGTTCTGTGTATGTTGTTGGTGCTGTGAAAGTTGTTGCTGCTGTGTAAGTTGTTGCTTGTCAGTTGTTGGTGCTATGTAAGTTGTTGTTGCTGTGTAAGTTGTTGGTTCTGTGTAAGGTGTTCCTGCTGTGTAAGTTGTTGCTGCTGTGTAAGTTGTGGCATCTGTTTAAGTTGTTGGTGCTTTGTAAGTTGTCGGTTCTGTGTATGTTGTTGTTGGAGTGTAAGTTGTTGTTGCTGTGTAAGTTGTTGCCTTTGTGTAAGTTGTTGGTTCTGTGTAAGTTGTTGCTGCTGTGTAAGTTGTTGCTGCTGTGTAAGTTGTTGCTGCTCTGTAAGTTGTTGGTGCTGTGTAAGTTGTTATTGCTGTGTAAGTTGTTGGCGCTGTGTAAGTTGTTTTGCTGTGCAAGTTGTTGGTGCTGTGTAAGTTGTTGCTGCTGTGAAAGTTGTTTTTGCTGTGTAAGTTGTTGGTGCTGTGTAAGTTGTTCGTGGTTTGTAACTTGTTGATGCGGTGTAAGTTGTTGCTGCTTTGTAAGATGTACTTGCTTTGTAATTTGTTGGTGCTCTTTAAGTTGTTGGTGTTGTGTAAGTTGTTGGTGCTGTGTAAGTTGTTGGTGCTGTGAAAGTTGTTTGTGCTGTGTAAGTTGTTGCTGCTGTGTAAGTTGTTGCTGCTCTGTAAGTTGTTGGTGCTGTGTAACTTGTTGGTGTTGTGTAAGTTGTTGGTGCCGTGTAAGTTGTTGCTGCTATCTAAGTAGTTGGAGTTGTGTAAGTTGTTGGTGCTATGTAAGTTATTGGTGCTGTGTAAGTTGTTTTGCTGTGTAAGTTGTTGGTGCTATGTCAGTTGATGTTGCTTTGTAAGTTTTTGGTGCTGTGTAAGTTGTAGGTGCTGTGTAAGTTGTTGGTGCTGTGTAAGTTGTTGATGCGGTGTAATTTGTTGGTGCTGTGTAAGTTGTTGCTGTTGTGTAATTTGTGGGTGCTGTGTAAGTTGTTGGTGTTGTGTAAGTTGTTGGTGCTGTGTAATTTGTTTGAGGTTTGTAACTTGTTGTTGCGGTGTAAGTTGTTGGTGCTGTGTAAGTTGTTGTTGCTTTTTAAGTTGTTGGTGCTGTGTAAGTTGTTGGTGCTGTGTAAGTTGTTGGTGCTGTGGAAGTTGTTGGAGCTGTGGAAGTTCTGCGTGCTGTGTAACTTGGTGCTTTTTAAGTTGCTGGTGCTATGTAATTTGTTGGTGCTGTTTACATTGTTGGTGCTATGTAAGTTCTTGGTGCTATGTAAGTTGTTGATTCTATTTAAGTTGTCATTGCTGTTTAAGTTGTAGGTTCCTCGTATTTTGCTGGTGCATTGTAAGTTGTTGGCTCTGTGTATGTTGTTGGCGCTGTGTAAGTTGTTGGTGCTGTGTAAGTTGTTGGTGCTGTGAAAGTTGTTGATGCTGTGTAAGTGGTTGGTGTTGTGTAAGTTGTAGGTTCTGCGTATTTTGCTGGTGCATTGTAAGTTGTTGGTTCTGTGTATGTTGTTGGTGCTGTGAAAGTTGTTGGTGCTGTGTAATTTGTTGGTGCTGTGTAAGTTGTTGCTGCTGTGTAAATGGTTGCTGCTGAGAAAGTTGTTGGTGCTGTGTAAGTTGTTGCTGCTGTGTAAGTTGTTGTTGCTGTGTAAGTTGTTGGTTCTGTTTATGTTGTTGGTGGTGTGTAAGTTGTTGGTTCTGTGTATGTTGTTGGTGGTGTGTAAGTTGTTGCTGCTGTGTAAGTTGTTGCTGTGTCAGTTGTTGGTGCTATGTAAGTTGTTGTTGCAGTGTAAGTTGTTGGTTCTGTGTAAGTTTTTGCTGCTGTGTAAGTTGTTGCTGCTCTGTAATTTGTTGGTGCTGTGTACGCTGTTGGTGCTGTGTAACTTTTTGGTGTTGTATAAGTTGTTGGTGTTGTGTAAGTTGTTGCTGCTATCTAAGTAGTTGGTGTTGTGTAAGTTGTTGGTGCTGTGTAAGTTATTTGTGCTGTGTAAGTTGTTTTTGCTGTGTAAGTTGTTGGTGCTATGTCAGTTGATTTGCTTTGTAAGTTTTTGGTGCTGTGTAAGTTGTTGGTGCTGTGTAAGTTGTTGGTGCTGTGTAAGTTGTTGGTGCTGTGAAAGTTGTTGGTGTTGTATAAGTTGTTGGTGCTGTGTAAGTTGTTTTTGCTTTATAAGTTGTTGGTGCTGTGTAAATTGTTGGTGCTGTGTAAGTTGTTTATGCTTTGTAAGCTTTTGGTGCTTTGTAAGTTGTTTCTGTTGTGTAAGTTGTTGGTGCTTTGTAAGTTGTTGGTGCTGTGTAAGTTGTTCTTGCTTTGTAAGTTGTTGGTGCTGTGTAAGTTGTTGGTGCTGTGTAAGTTGTTGGTGCTGTGTAAGTTCTGCGTGCTGTGTAACTTGGTGCTTTTTAAGTTGTTGGTGCTATGTAAGTTGTTGGTGCTGTTTACGTTGTTGGTGCTATGTAAGTTCTTGGTGCTATGTAAGTTGTTGATTCTATTTAAGTTGTCGTTGCTGTTTAAGTTGTAGGTTCTGCGTATTTTGCAGGTGCATTGTAAGTTGTTGGTTCTGTGTATGTTGTTGGTGTGTAAGTTGTTGCTGCTGTGTAAGTTGTTGCTGTGTCAGTTGTTGGTGCTATGTAAGTTGTTGTTGCTGTGTAAGTTGTTGGTTCTGTGTAAGTTGTTGCTGCTGTGTAAGTTGTTGCTGCTGTGTAAGTTGTTGCTGCTCTGTAAGTTGTTGGTGCTGTGTAAGTTGTTGGTGTTGTGTAAGTTGTTGGTGCTGTGTAAGTTGTTGGTGCTGTGTAAGTTGTTTCTGCTGTGTAAGCTGTTGGTGCTGTGTAACTTGTTGGTGTTGTGTAAGTTGTTGGTGCCGTGTAAGTTGTTGCTGCTATCTAAGTAGTTGGTGTTGTGTAAGTTGTTGGTGCTGTGTAAGTTATTGGTGCTGTGTAAGTTGTTTTTGCTGTGTAAGTTGTTGGTGCTATGTCAGTTGATGTTGCTTTGTAAGTTGTTGGTGCTGTTAGTTGTTGGTGCTGCGTAAGTTGTTGGTGCTGTGTAAGTTGTTGGTGCTGTATACGTTTTAGGTACTGTGTAAGTTGGTGCTGTGAAAGTTGTTGGTGTTGTGTAAGTTGTTGGTGCTATCTAAGTAGTTGGTGTTGTGTAAGTTGTTGGTGCTGTGTAAGTTGTTGCTGCTGTCTAAGTTGTTGTTTTTGGGTAAGTGGTTGGTGCTGTGTAAGTTGTTGGTGCTGTGTAAGTTGTTGGTGTTGTGTAAGTTGTTGGTGCTGTGTAAGTTGTTGGTGCTGTGTAAGTTGTTGCTGTGTCAGTTGTTGGTGCTATGTAAGTTGTTGTTGCTGCGTATGTTGTAGGTGCTATGTAATTTGTTGGTGCTGTGTAAGTTGTTTTTGCTGTGTAAGTTGTTTTTGCTGTGTATGTTGTAGGAGCTGTGTACGTTGTTGGTGCTGTGTAAGTTCTTGGTGCTATGTACGTTATTGTTTCTATTTAAGTTGTCATTGCTGTTTAAATTGTAGGTTCGGCATATTTTGCTGGTGCATTGTAAGTTGTTGGTTCTGTGTATGTTGTTGGTGTTGTGTAAGTTGTTGGTTCTGTATATGTTGTTGGTGCTGTGAACGTTGTTGCTGCTGTGTAAGTTGTTGCTGTGTCAGTTGTGGGTGCTATGTAAGTTGTTGTTGCTGTGTAAGTTGTTGGTTCTGTGTAAGGTGTTGCTGCTGTGTAAGTTGTTGCTGCTGTGTAAGTTGTGGCTGCTGTTTAAGTTGTTGGTGCTTTGTAAGTTGTTGGTTCTGTGTATGTTGTTGTTGGAGTGTAAGTTGTTGTTCCTGTGTAAGTTGTTGCCTTTGTGTAAGTTGTTGGTTCTGTGTAAGTTGTTGCTGCTGTGTAAGTTGTTGCTGCTGTGTAAGTTGTTGCTGCTCTGTAAGCTGTTGGTGCTGTGTAAGTTGTTGGTGTTGTGTAAGTTGTTGGTGCTGTGTAAGTTGTTGGTGCTGTGTAAGTTGTTTGTGCTGTGTAAGCTGTTGGTGCTGTGTAACTTGTTGGTGTTGTGTAAGTTGTTGGTGCCGTGTAAGTTGTTGCTGCTATCTAAGTAGTTGGTGTTGTGTAAGTTGTTGGTGCTGTGTAAGTTGTTGGTGCTGGGTAAGTTGTTGGTGCTGTGAAAGTTGTTGATGCTTTGTAAGTGGTTGCTGCTGTGGAAGTTGTTGGTGTTGTGTAGGTTGTATTTTCTGGTTATTTTGCTGGTGCATTGTAAGTTGTTGGTTCTGTGTATGTTGTTGCTGCTGTGTAAATGGTTGCTGCTGTGTAAGTTGTTGGTGCTGTGTAAGTTGTTGCTGCTGTGTAAGTTGTTGTTGCTGTGTAAGTTGTTGGTTCTGTTTATGTTGTTGGTGGTGTGTAAGTTGTTGGTTCTGTGTATGTTGTTGGTGGTGTGTAATTTGTTGCTGCTGTGTAAGTTGTTGCTGTGTCATTTGTTGGTGCTATGTAAGTTGTTGTTGCTGTGTAAGTTGTTGGTTCTGTGTAAGTTGTTGCTGCTGTGTAAGTTGTTGCTGCTGTGTAAGTTGTTGCTGCTCTGTAATTTGTTGGTGCTGTGTAAGTTGTTGGTGTTGTGTAAGTTGTTGGTGCTGTGTAAGTTGTTGGTGCTGTGTAAGTTGTTTGTGCTGTGTAAGCTGTTGGTGCTGTGTAACTTGTTGGTGTTGTGTAAGTTTTTGGTGCCGTGTATGTTGTAGCTGCTATCTAAGTAGTTGGTGTTGTGTAAGTTGTTGCTGCTGTGTAAGTTGTTGCTGCTCTGTAAGTTGTTGGTGCTGTGTAAGTTGTTGGTGTTGTGTAAGTTGTTGGTGCTGTGTCAGTTGTTGGTGCTGTGTAAGTTGTTGATGCTGTGTAAGTGGTTGCTGCTGTTTAAGTTATTGGTGCTGTATAAGTTGTAGGTTCTGTTTATTTTGCTGGTGCATTGTAAGTTGTTGGTTCTGTGTATGTTGTTGGTGCTGTGAAAGTTGTTGGTGCTGTGTAAGTTGTTGGTGCTGTGTAAGTTGTTGCTGCTGTGTAAATGGTTGCTGCTGTGTAAGTTGTTGGTGCTGTATAAGTTGTTGGTGCTGTGTAAGTTGTTGGTGCTGTGTAAGTTGTGGGTGCTGTATAAGTTCTGGGTGCTGTGTAAGTTGTTGCTGCTGTGCAAGTTGTTGATGCTCTGTAAGTTATTGGTGCTGTGTAAGTTGTTGGTGTTGTGTAAGTTGTTGGTGCTGTGTAAGTTGTTGGTGCTGTGTAAGTTGTTTGTGCTGTGTAAGCTGTTGGTGCTGTGTAACTTGTTGGTGTTGTGTAAGTTGTTGGTGCCGTGTAAGTTGTTGCTGCTATCTAAGTAGTTGGTGCTATGTCAGTTGATGTTGCTTTGTAAGTTATTGGTGCTTTGTAAGTTGTTGGTGCTGTGTAAGTTGTTGGTGCTGTGTAAGTTGTTGGTGCCCTTTAAGTTTTAGGTACTGTGTAAGTTGTTGGTGCTGTGAAAGTTGTTGGTGTTGTGTAAGTTGTTGGTGCTATCTAAGTAGTTGGTGTGGTGTAAGTTGTTGTTGATGTGGAAATTGTTGGTGCTGTGTAAGTTGTTTATGCTTTGTAAGTTGTTGGTGCTGTGTAAGTTGTTTCTGTTGTGTAAGTTGTTGGAGCTGTGTAAGTTGTTGGTGTTGTGTAAGTTGTTGTTGCTTTGTAAGTTGTTGGTGCTGTGTAAGTTGTTCTTGCTTTGTAAGTTGTTCTTGCTTTGTAAGTTGTTGGTGCTGTGTAAGTTGTTGGTGCTGTGTAAGTTGTTGTTGCTGTGTAAGTTCTGCGTGCTGTGTAAGTTCTGCGTGCTGTGTAACTTGGTGCTTTTTAAGTTGTTGGTGCTATGTAAGTTGTTGCTGCTGTTTACGTTGTTGCTGCTATGTAAGTTCTTGGTGCTATGTAAATTGTTGATTCTATTTAAGTTGTCGTTGCTGTTTAAGTTGTAGGTTCTGCGTATTTTGCAGGTGCATTTTAAGTTGTTGGTTCTGTGTATGTTTTTGGTGGTGTGTAAGTAGTTGGTTCTGTGTATGTTGTTGGTGGTGTGTAAGTTGTTGCTGCTGTGTAAGTTGTTGCTGTGTCAGTTGTTGGTGCTATTTAAGTTGTTGTTGCTGTGTAAGTTGTTGGTTCTGTGTAAGTTGTTGCTGCTGTGTAAGTTGTTGCTGCTGTGTAAGTTGTTGCTGCTCTGTAAGTTGTTGGTGCTGTGTAAGTTGTTGGTGTTGTGTAAGTTGTTGGTGCTGTGTAAGTTGTTGGTGCTGTGTAAGTTGTTTGTGCTGTGTAAGCTGTTGGTGCTGTGTAACTTGTTGGTGTTGTGTAAGTTGTTGGTGCCATGTAAGTTGTTGCTGCTATCTAAGTAGTTGGTGTTGTGTAAGTTGTTGGTGCTGTGTAAGTTATTGGTGCTGTGTAAGTTGTTTTTGCTGTGTAAGTTGTTGGTGCTATGTCAGTTGATGTTGCTTTGTAAGTTGTTGGTGCTGTAAGTTGTTGGTGCTGTGTAAGTTGTTAGTGCTGTATACGATTAATCTACTGTGTAAGTTGTTGGTGCTGTGAAAGTTGTTGGTGTTGTGTAAGTTGTTGGTGCTATCTAAGTAGTTGGTGTTGTGTAAGATGTTGGTGCTGTGTAAGTTGTTGGTGCTGTATAAGTTGTTGGTGCTGTGTAAGTTGTTGGTTTTGTGAAAGTGGTTGGTGCTGTGTTAGTTGTTGGTGCTGTGTAAGTTGTTGGTGTTATGTAAGTTGTTGGTGCTGTGTAAGTTGTTGGTGCTGTGTAAGTTGTTGCTGTGTCAGTTGTTGGTGCTATGTAAGTTTTTGTTGCTGCGTATATTGTAGGTGCTGTGTAAGTTGTTGGTGCTGTGTAATTTGTTGGCGCTGTGTAAGTTGTTTTTGCTGTGTAAGTTGTTTTTGCTGTTTATGTTGTAGGAGCTGTGTACATTGTCGGTGCTGTGTAAGTTCTTGGTGCTATGTAAGTTATTGATTCTACTTAAGTTGTCATTGCTGTTTAAATTATAGGTTCTGCGTATTTTGCTGGTGCATTGTAAGTTGTTGGTTCTGTGTATGTTGTTGGTGGTGTGTAAGTTGTTGGTTCTGTGTATGTTGTTGGTGCTGTGAAAGTTGTTGCTGCTGTGTAAGTTGTTGCTTGTCAGTTGTTGGTGCTATGTAAGTTGTTGTTGCTGTGTAAGTTGTTGGTTCTGTGTAAGGTGTTCCTGCTGTGTAAGTTGTTGCTGCTGTGTAAGTTGTGGCATCTGTTTAAGTTGTTGGTGCTTTGTAAGTTGTCGGTTCTGTGTATGTTGTTGTTGGAGTGTAAGTTGTTGTTGCTGTGTAAGTTGTTGCCTTTGTGTAAGTTGTTGGTTCTGTGTAAGTTGTTGCTGCTGTGTAAGTTGTTGCTGCTGTGTAAGTTGTTGCTGCTCTGTAAGTTGTTGGTGCTGTGTAAGTTGTTGGTGTTGTGTAAGTTGTTGGTGCTGTGTAAGTTGTTGGTGCTGTGAAAGTTGTTTGTGCTGTGTAAGCAGTTGGTGCTGTGTAACTTGTTGGTGTTGTGTAAGTTGTTGGTGCCGTGTAAGTTGTTGCTGCTATCTAAGTAGTTGGAGTTGTGTAAGTTGTTGGTGCTATGTAAGTTATTGGTGCTGTGTAAGTTGTTTTTGCTGTGTAAGTTGTTGGTGCTATGTCAGTTGATGTTGCTTTGTAAGTTTTTGGTGCTGTGTAAGTTGTAGGTGCTGTGTAAGTTGTTGGTGCTGTGTAAGTTGTTGATGCGGTGTAATTTGTTGGTGCTGTGTAAGTTGTTGCTGTTGTGTAATTTGTGGGTGCTGTGTAAGTTGTTGGTGTTGTGTAAGTTGTTGGTGCTGTGTAATTTGTTTGAGGTTTGTAACTTGTTGTTGCGGTGTAAGTTGTTGGTGCTGTGTAAGTTGTTGTTGCTTTTTAAGTTGTTGGTGCTGTGTAAGTTGTTGGTGCTGTGTAAGTTTTTGGTGCTGTGTAAGTTGTTGGAGCTGTGGAAGTTCTGCGTGCTGTGTAACTTGGTGCTTTTTAAGTTGCTGGTGCTATGTAATTTGTTGGTGCTGTTTACATTGTTGGTGCTATGTAAGTTCTTGGTGCTATGTAAGTTGTTGATTCTATTTAAGTTGTCACTGCTGTTTAAGTTGTAGGTTCCTCGTATTTTGCTGGTGCATTGTAAGTTGTTGGCTCTGTGTATGTTGTTGGCGCTGTGTAAGTTGTTGGTGCTGTGTAAGTTGTTGGTGCTGTGAAAGTTGTTGATGCTGTGTAAGTGGTTGCTGCAGTGTAAGTTGTTGGCTTTGTGTAAGTTGTAGGTTCTGCGTATTTTGCTGGTGCATTGTAAGTTGTTGGTTCTGTGTATGTTGTTGGTGCTGTGAAAGTTGATGGTGCTGTGTAATTTGTTGGTGCTGTGTAAGTTGTTGCTGCTGTGTAAATGGTTGCTGCTGAGAAAGTTGTTGGTGCTGTGTAAGTTGTTGCTGCTGTGTAAGTTGTTGTTGCTGTGTAAGTTGTTGGTTCTGTGTATGTTGTTGGTGGTGTGTAAGTTGTTGGTTCTGTGTATGTTGTTGGTGGTGTGTAAGTTGTTGCTGCTGTGTAAGTTGTTGCTGTGTCAGTTGTTGGTGCTATGTAAGTTGTTTTGCAGTGTAAGTTGTTGGTGCTGTGTAAGTTGTTGCTGCTGTGTAAGTTGTTGCTGCTGTGTAAGTTGTTGCTGCTCTGTAATTTGTTGGTGCTGTGTAAGCTGTTGGTGCTGTGTAACTTTTTGGTGTTGTATAAGTTGTTGGTGTTGTGTAAGTTGTTGCTGCTATCTAAATAGTTGGTGTTGTGTAAGTTGTTGGTGCTGTGTAAGTTATTTGTGCTGTGTAAGTTGTTTTTGCTGTGTAAGTTGTTGGTGCTATGTCAGTTGATTTGCTTTGTAAGTTTTTGGTGCTGTGTAAGTTGTTGGTGCTGTGTAAGTTGTTGGTGCTGTGTAAGTTGTTGGTGCTGTGAAAGTTGTTGGTGTTGTATAAGTTGTTGGTGCTGTGTAAGTTGTTTTTGCTTTGTAAGTTGTTGGTGCTGTGTAAATTGTTGGTGCTGTGTAAGTTGTTTATGCTTTGTAAGCTTTTGGTGCTTTGTAAGTTGTTTCTGTTGTGTAAGTTGTTGGTGCTTTGTAAGTTGTTGGTGCTGTGTAAGTTGTTCTTGCTTTGTAAGTTGTTGGTGCTGTGTAAGTTGTTGGTGCTGTGTAAGTTGTTGTTGCTGTGTAAGTTCTGCGTGCTGTGTAACTTGGTGCTTTTTAAGTTGTTGTTGCTATGTAAGTTGTTGGTGCTGTTTACGTTGTTGGTGCTATGTAAGTTCTTGGTGCTATGTAAGTTGTTGATTCTATTTAAGTTGTCGTTGCTGTTTAAGTTGTAGGTTCTGCGTATTTTGCAGGTGCATTGTAAGTTGTTGATCCTGTGTATGTTGTTGGTGTGTAAGTTGTTGCTGCTGTGTAAGTTGTTGCTGTGTCAGTTGTTGGTGCTATGTAAGTTGTTGTTGCTGTGTAAGTTGTTGGTTCTGTGTAAGTTGTTGCTGCTGTGTAAGTTGTTGCTGCTGTGTAAGTTGTTGCTGCTCTGTAATTTGTTGGTGCTGTGTAAGTTGTTGGTGTTGTGTAAGTTGTTGGTGCTGTGTAAGTTGTTGGTGCTGTGTAAGTTGTTTGTGCTGTGTAAGCTGTTGGTGCTGTGTAACTTGTTGGTGTTGTGTAAGTTGTTGGTGCCGTGTAAGTTGTTGCTGCTATCTAAGTAGTTGGTGTTGTGTAAGTTGTTGGTGCTGTGTAAGTTATTGGTGCTGTGTAAGTTGTTTTTGCTGTGTAAGTTGTTGGTGCTATGTCAGTTGATGTTGCTTTGTAAGTTGTTGGTGCTGTTAGTTGTTGGTGCTGCGTAAGTTGTTGGTGCTGTGTAAGTTGTTGGTGCTGTATACGTTTTAGGTACTGTGTAAGTTGGTGCTGTGAAAGTTGTTGGTGTTGTGTAAGTTGTTGGTGCTATCTAAGTAGTTGGTGTTGTGTAAGTTGTTGGTGCTGTGTAAGTTGTTGCTGCTGTGTAAGTTGTTGTTTTTGTGTAAGTGGTTGGTGCTGTGTAAGTTGTTGGTGCTGTGTAAGTTGTTGGTGTTGTGTAAGTTGTTGGTGCTGTGTAAGTTGTTGGTGCTGTGTAAGTTGTTGCTGTGTCAGTTGTTGGTGCTATGTAAGTTGTTGTTGCTGCGTATGTTGTAGGTGCTGTGTAAGTTGTTGGTGCTGTGTAATTTGTTGGTGCTGTGTAAGTTGTTTTTGCTGTGTAAGTTGTTTTTGCTGTGTATGTTGTAGGAGCTGTGTACGTTGTTGGTGCTGTGTAAGCTCTTGGTGCTATGTACGTTATTGTTTCTATTTAAGTTGTCATTGCTGTTTAAATTGTAGGTTCGGCATATTTTGCTGGTGCATTGTAAGTTGTTGGTTCTGTGTATGTTGTTGGTGTTGTGTAAGTTGTTGGTTCTGTGTATGTTGTTGGTGCTGTGAACGTTGTTGCTGCTGTGTAAGTTGTTGCTGTGTCAGTTGTGGGTGCTATGTAAGTTGTTGTTGCTGTGTAAGTTGTTGGTTCTGTGTAAGGTGTTGCTGCTGTGTAAGTTGTTGCTGCTGTGTAAGTTGTGGCTGCTGTTTAAGTTGTTGGTGCTTTGTAAGTTGTTGGATCTGTGTATGTTGTTGTTGGAGTGTAAGTTGTTGTTCCTGTGTAAGTTGTTGCCTTTGTGTAAGTTGTTGGTTCTGTGTAAGTTGTTGCTGCTGTGTAAAATGTTGCTGCTGTGTAAGTTGTTGCTGCTCTGTAAGTTGTTGGTGCTGTGTAAGTTGTTGGTGTTGTGTAAGTTGTTGGTGCTGTGTAAGTTGTTGGTGCTGTGTAAGTTGTTTGTGCTGTGTAAGCTGTTGGTGCTGTGTAACTTGTTGGTGTTGTGTAAGTTGTTGGTGCCGTGTAAGTTGTTGCTGCTATCTAAGTAGTTGGTGTTGTGTAAGTTGTTGGTGCTGTGTAAGTTATTGGTGCTTTGTAAGTTGATTTTGCTGTGTAAGTTGTTGGTGCTATGTCAGTTGATGTTGCTTTGTAAGTTTTTGGTGCTGTGTAAGTTGTTGGTGCTGTGTAGGTTGTTGGTGCTGTGTAAGTTGTTGGTGCTGTATAAGTTTCAGGTACTGTTTAAGTTGTTGGTGCTGTGAAAGTTGTTGGTGTTGTGTAAGTTGTTGGTGCTGTGTAAGTTGTTTTTGCTTTGTAAGTTGTTGGTGCTGTGTAAGTTGTTGCTGTTGTGTAAGTTGTTGTTGCTGTGTAAGTTGTTGGTGTTGTGTAAGTTGTTCTTGCTTTGTAAGTTGCTGGTGCTGTGTAAGATGTTCTTGCTTTGTAAGTTGTTGGTGCTGTGTAAGTTGTTTGTGCTGTGTAAGTTGTTGGTGCTCTTTAAGTGTTAGGTACTGTGTAAGTTGTTGGTGCTGTGAAAGTTGTTGGTGTTTTGTAAGTTGTTGGTGCTATCTAAGTAGTTGGTGTTGTGTAAGTTGTTGGTGCTGTGTAAACTGTTGGTGCTGTGAAAGTTGTTGATGATGTGTAAGTGGTTGCTGCTGTGTAAGTTGTTGGTGTTGTGTAAGTTGTAGGTTCTGCGTATTTTGCTGGTGCATTGTAAGTTGTTGGTTCTGTGTATGTTGTTGATGCTGTGAAAGTTGTTGGTGCTGTGTAAGTTGTTGGTGCTGTGTAAGTTGTTGCTGCAGCGTAAATGGTTGCTGCTGTGTAAGTTGTTGGTGCTGTATAAGTTGTTGGTGCTATGTATTTTGTTGGTGCTCTTTACGTTGTTGGTGCTATGTAAGTTCTTGGTGCTCTGTAAGTTGTTGAATCTATTTAAGTTGTCGTTGCTGTTTAAGTTGTAGGTTCTCCATATTTTGCAGGTGCATTGTAAGTTGTTGGTTCTGTGTATGTTGTTGGTGGTGTGTAAGTTGTTGGTTCTGTGTATGTTGTTGGTGGTGTGTAAGTTGTTGCTGCTGTGTAAGTTGTTGGTTCTGTGTAAGTTGTTGCTGCTGTGTAAGTTGTTGCTGCTGTGTAAGTTGTTGCTGCTCTGTAAGTTGTTGGTGCTGTGTAAGATGTTGGTGTTGTGTAAGTTGTTGGTGCTGTGTAAGTTTTTGGTGCTGTGTAAGTTGTTTATGCTGTGTAAGCTGTTGGTGCTGTGTAACTTGTTGGTGTTGTGTAAGTTATTGGTGCCGTGTAAGTTGTAGGTTCTGCGTATTTTGCTGGTGCATTGTATGTTGTTGGTTCCGTATATGTTGTTGGTGCTGTGAAAGTTGTTGGTGCTGTGTAAGTTGTTGGTGCTGTGTAAGTTGTTGCTGCTGTGTAAATGGTTGCTGCTGTGTAAGTTGTTGTTGCTGTGTAAGTTGTTGCTGCTGTGTAAGTTGTTGGAGCTATGTAAGTTGTTGGTTCTGTGTATGTTGTTGGTGGTGTGTAAGTTGTTGGTTCTGTGTATGTTGTTGGTGGTGTGTCAGTTGTTGCTGCTGTGTAAGTTGTTGCTGTGTCAGTTGTTGGTGCTATGTAAGTTGTTGTTGCTGTGTAAGTTGCTGGTTCTGTGTAAGTTTCTGCTGCTGGGTAAGTTGTTGCTGCTGTGTAAGTTGTTGCTGATCTGTCAGTTGTTGGTGCTGTGTAAGCTGTTGGTGTTGTGTAAGTTGTTGGTGCTGTGTAAGTTGTTGGTGCTGTGTAAGTTGTTTGTGCTGTGTTAGCTGTTGGTGATGTGTAACTTGTTGGTGTTGTGTAAGTTGCTGGTGCCGTGTAAGTTGTTGCTGCTATCTTAGTAGTTGGTGTTGTGTAAGTTGTTGCTGCTGTGTAAGTTGTTGCTGCTCTGTAAGTTGTTGGTGCTGTGTAAGTTGTTGGTGTTGTGTAAGTTGTTGGTGCTGTGTAAGTTGTTGGTGCTGTGTAAGTGGTTGCTGCTGTGTAAGTTGTTGGTGCTATGTAAGTTGTAGGTTCTGCGTATTTTGCTGGTGCATTGTAAGTTGTTGGTTCTGTGTTTGTTGTTGGTGCTGTGAAAGTTGTTGGTGCTGTGTAAGTTGTTGGTGCTGTGTAAGTTGTTGCTGCTGTGTAAATGGTTGCTGCTGTGTAAGTTGTTGGTGCTGTATAAGTTGTTGATGCTGTGTAAGTTGTTGGTGCTGTGTAAGTTGTGGGTGCTGTATAATTTCTAGGTGCTGTGTAAGTTGTTGCTGCTGTGTAAGTTGTTGCTGCTCTGTAAGTTGTTGGTGCTGTGGAAGTTGTTGGTGTTGTGTAAGTTGTTGTTGCTGTGTAAGTTGTTGGTGCTGTGTAAGTTGTTTGTGCTGTGTAAGTTGTTGGTGCTGTGTAACTTGTTGGTGTTGTGTAAGTTGTTGGTGCCGTGTAAGTTGTTGCTGCTATCTAAGTAGTTGGTTGTTGTGTAAGTTGTTGGTGCTGTGTAAGTTATTGGTGCTGTGTAAGTTGTTTTTGCTGTGTAAGCTTTTGCTGCTATGTCAGTTGATGTTGCTTTGTAAGTTTTTCGTGCTGTGTAAGTTGTTGGTGCTGTGTAAGTTGTTGGTGCTGTGTAAGTTGTTGGTGCTGTATAGGTTTTAGGCACTGTGTAAGTTGTTGGTGCTGTGTAAGTTATTGGTGCTGTGTAAGTTGTTTTTGCTGTGTAAGTTTTTGGTGCTATGTCAGTTGATGTTGCTTTGTAAGTTTTTCGTGCTGTGTAAGTTGTTGTTGCTCTGTAAGTTGTTGCTGCTGTGTAAGTTGTTGGTGCTATGTAAGTTGTTGGTTCTGTGTATGTTGTTGGTGGTGTGTAAGTTGTTGGTTCTGTGTATGTTGTTGGTGGTGTGTAAGTTGTTGCTGCTGTGTAAGTTGTTGCTGTGTCAGTTGTTCGTTCTATGTAAGTTGTTGTTGTTGTGTAAGTTGTTGGTTCTGTGTAAGTTGCTGCTGCTGTGTAAGTTGTTGCTGCTGTGTAAGTTGTTGCTGCTCTGTAATTTGTTGGTGCTGTCTAAGCTGTTGGTGCCGTGTAACTTGTTGGTGTTGTATAAGTTGTTGGTGTTGTGTAAGTTGTTGCTGCTATCTAAGTATTTGGTGCTGTGTAAGTTGTTGGTGCTGTGTAAGTTTTTGGTGCTGTGAAAGTTGTTGGTGTTGTGTAAGTTGTTGGTGCTGTGTAAGTTGTTTTTGCTTTGTAAGTTGTTGGTGCTGTGTAAATTGTTGGTGCTGTGTAAGTTGTTTATGCTTTATAAGCTTTTGGTGCTGTGTAAGTTGTTTCTGTTGTGTAAGTTGTTGGTGCTGTGTAAGTTGTTGGTGTTGTGTAAGTTGTTGTTGCTTTGTAAGTTGTTGGTGCTGTGTAAGTTGTTCTTGCTTTGTAAGTTGTTGGTTCTGTGTAAGTGGTTGCTGCTGTGTATGTTGTTGCTGCTGTGTAAGTTGTTGCTGCTCTGTAAGTTGTTGGTGCTGTGTAAGTTGTTGGTGTTGTGTAAGTTGTTGGTGCTGTGTAAGTTGTTGGTGCTGTGTAAGTTGTTTGTGCTGTGTAAGCTGTTGGTGCTGTGTAACTTATTGGTGTTGTGTAAGTTGTTGGTGCCGTGTAAGTTGTTGCTGCTATCTAAGTAGTTGGTGTTGTGTAAGTTGTTGGTGCTGTGTAAGTTATTGGTGCTGTGTAAGTTGTTTTTGCTGTGTAAGTTGTTGGTGCTATGTCAGTTGATGTTGCTTTGTAAGTTGTTGGTGCTGTTAGTTGTTGGTGCTGCGTAAGTTGTTGGTGCTGTGTAAGTTGTTGGTGCTGTATACGTTTTAGGTACTGTGTAAGTTGGTGCTGTGAAAGTTGTTGGTGTTGTGTAAGTTGTTGGTGCTATCTAAGTAGTTGGTGTTGTGTAAGTTGTTGGTGCTGTGTAAGTTGTTGCTGCTGTGTAAGTTGTTGTTTGTGTGTAAGTGGTTGGTGCTGTGTAAGTTGTTGGTGCTGTGTAAGTTGTTGGTGTTGTGTAAGTTGTTGGTGCTGTGTAAGTTGTTGGTGCTGTGTAAGTTGTTGCTGTGTCAGTTGTTGGTGCTATGTAAGTTGTTGTTGCTGCGTATGTTGTAGGTGCTGTGTAAGTTGTTGGTGCTGTGTAATTTGTTGGTGCTGTGTAAGTTGTTTTTGCTGTGTAAGTTGTTTTTGCTGTGTATGTTGTAGGAGCTGTGTACGTTGTTGGTGCTGTGTAAGTTCTTGGTGCTATGTACGTTATTGTTTCTATTTAAGCTGTCATTGCTGTTTAAATTGTAGGTTCGGCATATTTTGCTGGTGCATTGTAAGTTGTTGGTTCTGTGTATGTTGTTGGTGCTGTGAACGTTGTTGCTGCTGTGTAAGTTGTTGCTGTGTCAGTTGTGGGTGCTATGTAAGTTGTTGTTGCTGTGTAAGTTGTTGGTTCTGTGTAAGGTGTTGCTGCTGTGTAAGTTGTTGCTGCTGTGTAAGTTGTGGCTGCTGTTTAAGTTGTTGGTGCTTTGTAAGTTGTTGGTTCTGTGTATTTTGTTGTTGGAGTGTAAGTTGTTGTTCCTGTGTAAGTTGTTGCCTTTGTGTAAGTTGTTGGTTCTGTGTAAGTTGTTGCTGCTGTGTAAGTTGTTGCTGCTGTGTAAGTTGTTGCTGCTCTGTAAGTTGTTGGTGCTGTGTAAGTTGTTGGTGTTGTGTAAGTTGTTGGTGCTGTGTAGGTTGTTGGTGCTGTGTAAGTTGTTTGTGCTGTGTAAGCTGTTGGTGCTGTGTAACTTGTTGGTGTTGTGTAAGTTGTTGGTGCCGTGTAAGTTGTTGCTGCTATCTAAGTAGTTGGTGTTGTGTAAGTTGTTGGTGCTGTGTAAGTTATTGGTGCTGTGTAAGTTGTTTTTGCTGTGTAAGTTGTTGGTGCTATGTCAGTTGATGTTGCTTTGTAAGTTTTAGGTGCTGTGTAAGTTGTTGGTGCTGTGTAGGTTGTTGGTGCTGTGTAAGTTGTTGGTGCTGTATAAGTTTCAGGTACTGTTTAAGTTGTTGGTGCTGTGAAAGTTGTTGGTGTTGTGTAAGTTGTTGGTGCTGTGTAAGTTGTTTTTGCTTTGTAAGTTGTTTTTGCTGTGTAAGTTGTTGCTGTTGTGTAAGTTGTTGTTGCTGTGTAAGTTGTTGGTGTTGTGTAAGTTGTTGTTGCTTTGTAAGTTGCTGGTGCTGTGTAAGATGTTCTTGCTTTGTAAGTTGTTGGTGCTGTGTAAGTTGTGTCTGTTGTGTAAGTTGTTGTTGCTGTGTAAGTTGTTGGTGTTGTGTAAGTTGTTGTTGCTTTGTAAGTTGCTGGTGCTGTATAAGATGTTCTTGCTTTGTAAGTTGTTGGTGCTGTGTAAGTTGTTTGTGCTGTGTAAGTTGTTGGTGCTCTTTAAGTGTTAGGTACTGTGTAAGTTGTTGGTGCTGTGAAAGTTGTTGGTGTTTTGTAAGTTGTTGGTGCTATCTAAGTAGTTGGTGTTGTGTAAGTTGTTGGTGCTGTGTAAACTGTTGGTGCTGTGTAAGTTGTTTATGCTTTGTAAGTTGTTGGTGCTGTGTAAGTTGTTTCTGTTGTGTAAGTTGTTGGTGCTGTGTAAGTTGTTGGTGTTGTGTATGTTGTTGTTGCTTTGTAAGTTGTTGGTGCTGTGTAAGTTGTTCTTGCTTTGTAAGTTGTTGCTGCTGTGTAAGTTGTTGGTTCTGTGTAAGTTGTTGGTGCTGTGTAAGTTCTGCGTGCTGTGTAAGTTCTGCGTGCTGTGTAACTTGGTGCTTTTTAAGTTGTTGGTGCTATGTAAGTTGTTGGTGCTATGTAAGTTGTTGATTCTATTTAAGTTGTCGTTGCTGTTTAAGTTGTAGGTTCTGCGTATTTTGCAGGTGCATTGTAAGTTGTTGGTTCTGTGTATATTTTTGGTGGTGTGTAAGTTGTTGGTTCTGTGTATGTTGTTGGTGGTGTGTAAGTTGTTGCTGCTGTGTAAGTTGTTGCTGTGTCATTTGTTGGTGCTATGTAAGTTGTTGTTGCTGTGTAAGTTGTTGGTTCTGTGTAAGTTGTTGCTGCTGTGTAAGTTGTTGCTGCTGTGTAAGTTGTTGCTGCTCTGTAAGTTGTTGGTGCTGTGTAAGTTGTTGTTGTTGTGTAACTTGTTGGTGCTGTGTAAGTTGTTGGTACTGTGTAAGTTATTTGTGCTGTGTAAGCAGTTGGTGCTGTGTAACTTGTTGGTGTTGTGTAAGTTGTTGGTGCCGTGTAAATTGTTGCTGCTATCTAAGTAGTTGGTGTTGTGTAAGTTGTTAGTGCTGCGTAAGTTATTGGTGCTGTGTAATATGTTTTTGCCGTGTAAGTTGTTGGTGCTATGTCAGTTGATGTTGCTTTGTAAGTTGTTGGTGCTGTAAGTTGTTGGTGCTTTGTAAGTTGTTGGTGCTGTATGCGTTTTAGGTACTGTGTAAGTTGTTGATGCTGTGAAAGTTGTTGGTGTTGTGTAAGTTGTTGGTGCTATCTAAGTAGTTGGTGTTGTGTAAGTTGTTGGTGCTGTGTAAGTTGTTGGTGCTGTGTAAGTTGTTGGTGCTGTGTAAGTTGTTGGTGCTGTGTAAGTTGTTGCTGCTGTGTAAGTTGTTGGTTTTGTGTAAGTTGTTGGTGCTGTGTAAGTTGTTGGAGCTGTGGAAGTTCTGCGTGCTGTGTAACTTGGTGCTTTTTAAGTTGTTGGTGCTGTGTAAGTGGTTGCTGTTGTGTATGTTGTTGGTGCTGTGTAAGTTGTTGGTGTTGTGTAAGATGTTGGTGTTGAGTAAGATGTTGGTGCTGTGTAATTTGTTCGTGGTTTGTAACTTGTTGTTGCGGTGTAAGTTGTTGGTGCTGTGTAAGTTGTTGTTGCGGAGTAAGTTGTTCGTGCTGTGTAAGTTGTTGCTGTTGTGTAAGTTGTTGGTGCTGTGTAAGTTGTTGTTGTGTAAGTTGTTGGTGCTGTGTAATTTGTTCGTGGTTTGTAACTTGTTGTTGCGGTGTAAGCTGTTGGTGCTGTGTAAGGTGTTGTTGCTTTTTAAGTTGTTGGTGCTGTGTAAGTTGTTGGTGCTGTGTAATTTGTTCGTGGTTTGTAACTTGTTGTTGCGGTGTAAGTTGTTGGTGATGTGTAAGTTGTTGGTGCTGTGTAAGTTGTTGGTGCTGTGGAAGTTCTGCGTGCTGTGTAACTTGGTGCTTTTTAAGTTGTTGGTGCTATGTAATTTGTTTGTGCTGTTTACATTGTTGGTGCTATGTAAGTTCTTGGTGCTATGTAAGTTGTTGATTCTATTTAAGTTGTCGTTGCTGTTTAAGTTGTAGGTTCTGCGAATTTTGCTGCTGCATTGTAAGTTGTTGGTTCTGTGTATGTTGTTGGTGGTGTGTAAGTTGTTGGTGCTGTGTAAGTTGTTGGTGCTGTGAAAGTTGTTGATGCTGTGTAAGTGGTTGCTGCTGTGTAAGTTGTTGGTGTTGTGTGAGTTGTAGGTTCTGCGTATTTTGCTGGTGCATTGTAAGTTGTTGGTTCTGTGTATGTTGTTGATGCTGTGAAAGTTGTTGGTGCTGTGTAAGTTGTTGGTGCTGTGTAAGTTGTTGCTGCAGCGTAAATGGTTGCTGCTGTGTAAGTTGTTGGTGCTGTATAAGTTGTTGGTGCTATGTATTTTGTTGGTGCTGTTTACGTTGTTGGTGCTATGTAAGTTCTTGGTGCTCTGTAAGTTGTTGAATCTATTTAAGTTGTCGTTGCTGTTTAAGTTGTAGGTTCTCCATATTTTGCAGGTGCATTGTAAGTTGTTGGTTCTGTGTATGTTGTTGGTGGTGTGTAAGTTGTTGGTTCTGTGTATGTTGTTGGTGGTGTGTACGTTGTTGCTGCTGTGTAAGTTGTTGGTTCTGTGTAAGTTGTTGCTGCTGTGTAAGTTGTTGCTGCTGTGTAAGTTGTTGCTGCTCTGTAAGTTGTTGGTGCTGTGTAAGATGTTGGTGTTGTGTAAGTTGTTGGTGATGTGTAAGTTTTTGGTGCTGTGTAAGTTGTTTATGCTGTGTAAGCTGATGGTGCTGTGTAAGCTGTTGGTGTTGTGTAAGTTGTTGGTGCCGTGTAAGTTGTAGGTTCTGCGTATTTTGCTGGTGCATTGTATGTTGTTGGTTCCGTATATGTTGTTGGTGCTGTGAAAGTTGTTGGTGCTGTGTAATTTGTTCGTGGTTTGTAACTTGTTGTTGCGGTGTAAGTTGTTGGTGATGTGTAAGTTGTTGGTGCTGTGTAAGTTGTTGGTGCTGTGGAAGTTCTGCGTGCTGTGTAACTTGGTGCTTTTTAAGTTGTTGGTGCTATGTAATTTGTTTGTGCTGTTTACATTGTTGGTGCTATGTAAGTTCTTGGTGCTATGTAAGTTGTTGATTCTATTTAAGATGTCGTTGCTGTTTAAGTTGTAGGTTCTGCGAATTTTGCTGCTGCATTGTAAGTTGTTGGTTCTGTGTATGTTGCTGGTGGTGTGTAAGTTGTTGGTGCTGTGTAAGTTGTTGGTGCTTTGAAAGTTGTTGATGCTGTGTAAGTGGTTGCTGCTGTGTAAGTTGTTGGTGTTGTGTAAGTTGTAGGTTCTGCGTATTTTGCTGGTGCATTGTAAGTTGTTGGTTCTGTGTATGTTGTTGATGCTGTGAAAGTTGTTGGTGCTGTGTAAGTTGTTGGTGCTGTGTAAGTTGTTGCTGCAGCGTAAATGGTTGCTGCTGTGTAAGTTGTTGGTGCTGTATAAGTTGTTGGTGCTATGTATTTTGTTGGTGCTGTTTACGTTGTTGGTGCTATGTAAGTTCTTGGTGCTCTGTAAGTTGTTGAATCTATTTAAGTTGTCGTTGCTGTTTAAGTTGTAGGTTCTCCATATTTTGCAGGTGCATTGTAAGTTGTTGGTTCTGTGTATGCTGTTGGTGGTGTGTAAGTTGTTGGTTCTGTGTATGTTGTTGGTGGTGTGTAAGTTGTTGCTGCTGTGTAAGTTGTTGGTTCTGTGTAAGTTGTTGCTGCTGTGTAAGTTGTTGCTGCTGTGTAAGTTGTTGCTGCTCTGTAAGTTGTTGGTGCTGTGTAAGATGTTGGTGTTGTGTAAGTTGTTGGTGCTGTGTAAGTTTTTGGTGCTGTGTAAGTTGTTTATGCTGTGTAAGCTGATGGTGCTGTGTAACTTGTTGGTGTTGTGTAAGTTGTTGGTGCCGTGTAAGTTGTAGGTTCTGCGTATTTTGCTGGTGCATTGTATGTTGTTGGTTCCGTATATGTTGTTGGTGCTGTGAAAGTTGTTGGTGCTGTGTAAGTTGTTGGTGCTGTGTAAGTTGTTGCTGCTGTGTAAATGGTTGCTGCTCTGTAAGTTGTTGTTGCTGTGTAAGTTGTTGCTGCTGTGTAAGTTGTTGGAGCTATGTAAGTTGTTGGTTCTGTGTATGTTGTTGGTGGTGTGTAAGTTGTTGGTTCTGTGTATGTTGTTGGTGGTGTGTAAGTTGTTGCTGCTGTGTAAGTTGTTGCTGTGTCAGTTGTTGGTGCTATGTAAGTTGTTGTTGCTGTGTAAGTTGTTGGTTCTGTGTAAGTTTCTGCTGCTGTGTAAGTTGTTGCTGCTGTGTAAGTTGTTGCTGCTCTGTAAGTTGTTGGTGCTGTGTAAGTTGTTGGTGTTGTGTAAGTTGTTGGTGCTGTGTAAGTTGTTGGTGCTGTGTAAGTGGTTGCTGCTGTGTAAGTTGTTGGTGCTATGTAAGTTGTAGGTTCTGCGTATTTTGCTGGTGCATTGTAAGTTGTTGGTTCTGTGTTTGTTGTTGGTGCTGTGAAAGTTGTTGGTGCTGTGTAAGTTGTTGGTGCTGTGTAAGTTGTTGCTGCTGTGTAAATGGTTGCTGCTGTGTAAGTTGTTGGTGCTGTATAAGTTGTTGATGCTGTGTAAGTTGTTGGTGCTGTGTAAGTTGTGGGTGCTGTATAAGTTCTAGGTGCTGTGTAAGTTGTTGCTGCTGTGTAAGTTGTTGCTGCTCTGTAAGTTGTTGGTGCTGTGGAAGTTGTTGGTGTTGTGTAAGTTGTTGTTGCTGTGTAAGTTGTTGGTGCTGTGTAAGTTGTTTGTGCTGTGTAAGTTGTTGGTGCTGTGTAACTTGTTGGTGTTGTGTAAGTTGTTGGTGCCGTGTAAGTTGTTGCTGCTATCTAAGTAGTTGGTTGTGGTGTAAGTTGTTGGTGCTGTGTAAGTTATTGGTGCTGTGTAAGTTGTTTTTGCTGTGTAAGTTTTTGGTGCTATGTCAGTTCATGTTGCTTTGTAAGTTTTTCGTGCTGTGTAAGTTGTTGCTGCTGTGTAAGTTGTTGGTGATGTGTAAGTTTTTGGTGCTGTATAGGTTTTAGGTACTGTGTAAGTTGTTGGTGCTGTGAAAGTTGTTGGTGTTGTGTAAGTTGTTGTTGCTATCTAAGTAGTTGATGTTGTGTAAGTTGTTGGTGCTGTGTAAGTTGTTGGTGCTGTGTAAGTTGTTGTTGCTTTGTAAGTTGTTGGTGCTGTGTAAGTTGTTGCTTTTGTGTAAGTTGTTGGTGCTGTGTAAGTTGTTGGTGTTGAGTAAGTTGTTGTTGCCTTGTAAGTTGTTGGTGCTGTGTAACTTGTTCTTGCTTTTTAATTTGTTGGTGCTGTGTAAGTTTTTGGTGCTGTGTAAGTTGTTGGTGCTGAGTAAGTTCTGCGCGCTGTGTAACTTGGTGCTTTTTAAGTTGTTGGTGCTATGTAAGTTGTTGGTGCTATGTAAGTTGTTGATTCTATTTAAGTTGTCATTGCTGTTTAAATTGTAGTTTCTGCGTATTTTGCAGGTGCATTGTAAGTTGCTGGTTCTGTTTATGTTGTTGGTGGTGTGTAAGTTGTTGGTTCTGTGTATGTTGTTGATGGTGTGTAAGTTGTTGCTGCTGTGTAAGTTGTTGCTGTGTCAGTTGTTGGTGTTATGTAAGTTGTTGTTGCTGTGTAATTTTTGGTTCTGTGTAAGTTGTTCCTGCTGTGTAAGTTGTTGCTGCTGTGTAAGTTGTTGCTGCTCTGTAAGTTGTTGGTGCTGTGTAAGTTGTTGGTGTTGTGTAAGTTGTTGGTGCTGTGTAAGTTGTTGGTGCTGTGTAAGTTGTTTGTGCTGTGTAAGCTGTTGGTGCTGTGTAACTTGTTGGTGTTGTGTAAGTTGTTGGTGCCATGTAAGTTGTTGCTGCTATCTAAGTAGTTGGTGTTGTGTAAGTTGTTGGTGCTGTGTAAGTTATTGGTGCTGTGTAAGTTGTTTTTGCTGTGTAAGTTGTTGGTGCTATGTCAGTTGATGTTGCTTTGTAAGTTGTTGGTTCTGTTAGTTGTTGGTGCTGTGTAAGTTGTTGGTGCTGTGTAAGTTGTTGGTGCTGTATAAGTTTTAGGTACTGTGTAAGTTGTTGGTGCTGTGAAAGTTGTTGGTGTTGTGTAAGTTGTTGGTGCTATCTAAGTAGTTGGTGTTGTGTAAGTTGATGGTGCTGTGTAAGTTGTTGGTGCTGTGTAAGTTGTTTGTGTTGTGTAAGTTGTTGGTGCTGTGTAAGTTGTTGGTGGTGTGTATGTTGTTGTTGCTTTGTAAGTTGTTGGTGCTGTGTAAGTTGTTCTTGCTTTGTAAGTTGTTGCTGCTGTGTAAGTTGTTGGTTCTGTGTAAGTTGTTGGTGCTGTGTAAGTTCTGCGTGCTGTGTAAGTTCTGCGTGCTGTGTAACTTGGTGCTTTTTAAGTTGTTGGTGCTATGTAAGTTGTTGGTGCTATGTAAGTTGTTGATTCTATTTAAGTTGTCGTTGCTGTTTAAGTTGTAGTTTCTGCGTATTTTGCAGGTGCATTGTAAGTTGTTGGTTCTGTGTATATTTTTGGTGGTGTGTAAGTTGTTGGTTCTGTGTATGTTGTTGGTGGTGTGTAAGTTGTTGCTGCTGTGTAAGTTGTTGCTGTGTCATTTGTTGGTGCTATGTAAGTTGTTGTTGCTGTGTAAGTTGTTGGTTCTGTGTAAGTTGTTGCTGCTGTGTAAGTTGTTGCTGCTGTGTAAGTTGTTGCTGCTCTGTAAGTTGTTGGTGCTGTGTAAGTTGTTGTTGTTGTGTAACTTGTTGGTGCTGTGTAAGTTGTTGGTGCTGTGTAAGTTATTTGTGCTGTGTAAGCAGTTGGTGCTGTGTAACTTGTTGGTGTTGTGTAAGTTGTTGGTGCCGTGTAAATTGTTGCTGCTATCTAAGTAGTTGGTGTTGTGTAAGTTGTTAGTGCTGCGTAAGTTATTGGTGCTGTGTAAGATGTTTTTGCCGTGTAAGTTGTTGGTGCTATGTCAGTTGATGTTGCTTTGTAAGTTGTTGGTGCTGTAAGTTGTTGGTGCTTTGTAAGTTGTTGGTGCTGTATGCGTTTTAGCTACTGTGTAAGTTATTGATGCTGTGAAAGTTGTTGGTGTTGTGTAAGTTGTTGGTGCTATCTAAGTAGTTGGTGTTGTGTAAGTTGTTGGTGCTGTGTAAGTTGTTGGTGCTGTGTAAGTTGTTGGTGCTGTGTAAGTTGTTGGTGCTGTGTAAGTTGTTGCTGCTGTGTAAGTTGTTGGTTTTGTGTAAGTTGTTGGTGCTGTGTAAGTTGTTGGAGCTGTGGAAGTTCTGCATGCTGTGTAACTTGGTGCTTTTTAAGTTGTTGGTGCTGTGTAAGTGGTTGCTGTTGTGTATGTTGTTGGTGCTGTGTAAGTTGTTGGTGTTGTGTAAGATGTTGGTGTTGTGTAAGATGTTGGTGCTGTGTAATTTGTTCGTGGTTTGTAACTTGTTGTTGCGGTGTAAGTTGTTGGTGCTGTGTAAGTTGTTGTTGTGGAGTAAGTTGTTCGTGCTGTGTAAGTTGTTGCTGTTGTGTAAGTTGTTGGTGCTGTGTAAGTTGTTGTTGTGTAAGTTGTTGGTGCTGTGTAATTTGTTCGTGGTTTGTAACTTGTTGTTGCGGTGTAAGCTGTTGGTGCTGTGTAAGGTGTTGTTGCTTTTTAAGTTGTTGGTGCTGTGTAAGTTGTTGGTGCTGTGTAATTTGTTCGTGGTTTGTAACTTGTTGTTGCGGTGTAAGTTGTTGGTGATGTGTAAGTTGTTGGTGCTGTGTAAGTTGTTGGTGCTGTGGAAGTTCTGCGTGCTGTGTAACTTGGTGCTTTTTAAGTTGTTGGTGCTATGTAATTTGTTTGTGCTGTTTACATTGTTGGTGCTATGTAAGTTCTTGGTGCTATGTAAGTTGTTGATTCTATTTAAGTTGTCATTGCTGTTTAAGTTGTAGGTTCTGCGAATTTTGCTGCTGCATTGTAAGTTGTTGGTTCTGTGTATGTTGTTGGTGGTGTGTAAGTTGTTGGTGCTGTGTAAGTTGTTGGTGCTGTGAAAGTTGTTGATGCTGTGTAAGTGGTTGCTGCTGTGTAAGTTGTTGGTGTTGTGTGAGTTGTAGGTTCTGCGTATTTTGCTGGTGCATTGTAAGTTGTTGGTTCTGTGTATGTTGTTGATGCTGTGAAAGTTGTTGGTGCTGTGTAAGTTGTTGGTGCTGTGTAAGTTGTTGCTGCAGCGTAAATGGTTGCTGCTGTGTAAGTTGTTGGTGCTGTATAAGTTGTTGGTGCTATGTATTTTGTTGGTGCTGTTTACGTTGTTGGTGCTATGTCAGTTCTTGGTGCTCTGTAAGTTGTTGAATCTATTTAAGTTGTCGTTGCTGTTTAAGTTGTAGTTTCTCCATATTTTGCAGGTGCATTGTAAGTTGTTGGTTCTGTGTATGTTGATGGTGGTGTGTAAGTTGTTGGTTCTGTGTATGTTGTTGGTGGTGTGTAAGTTGTTGCTGCTGTGTAAGTTGTAGGTTCTGTGTAAGTTGTTGCTGCTGTGTAAGTTGTTGCTGCTGTGTAAGTTGTTGCTGCTCTGTAAGTTGTTGGTGCTGTGTAAGATGTTGGTGTTGTGTAAGTTGTTGGTGATGTGTAAGTTTTTGGTGCTGTGTAAGTTGTTTATGCTGTGTAAGCTGATGGTGCTGTGTAACTTGTTGGTGTTGTGTAAGTTGTTGGTGCTGTGTAAGTTGTAGGTTCTGCGTATTTTGCTGGTGCATTGTATGTTGTTGGTTCCGTATATGTTGTTGGTGCTGTGAAAGTTGTTGGTGCTGTGTAAGTTGTTGGTGCTGTGTAAGTTGTCGCTGCTGTGTAAATGGTTGCTGCTGTGTAAGTTGTTGTTGCTGTGTAAGTTGTTGCTGCTGTGTAAGTTGTTGGAGCTATGTAAGTTGTTGGTTCTGTGTATGTTGTTGGTGGTGTGTAAGTTGTTGGTTCTGTGTATGTTGTTGGTGGTGTGTCAGTTGTTGCTGCTGTGTAAGTTGTTGCTGTGTCAGTTGTTGGTGCTATGTAAGTTGTTGTTGCTGTGTAAGTTGTTGGTACTGTGTAAGTTTCTGCTGCTCTGTAAGTTGTTGCTGCTGTGTAAGTTGTTGCTGCTCTGTCAGTTGTTGGTGCTGTGTAAGCTGTTGGTGTTGTGTAAGTTGTTGGTGCCGTGTAAGTTGTAGGTTCTGCGTATTTTGCTGGTGCATTGTATGTTGTTGGTTCCGTATATGTTGTTGGTGCTGTGAAAGTTGTTGGTGCTGTGTAATTTGTTCGTGGTTTGTAACTTGTTGTTGCGGTGTAAGTTGTTGGTGATGTGTAAGTTGTTGGTGCTGTGTAAGTTGTTGGTGCTGTGGAAGTTCTGCGTGCTGTGTAACTTGGTGCTTTTTAAGTTGTTGGTGCTATTAAATTTGTTTGTGCTGTTTACATTGTTGGTGCTATGTAAGTTCTTGGTGCTATGTAAGTTGTTGATTCTATTTAAGATGTCGTTGCTGTTTAAGTTGTAGGTTCTGCGAATTTTGCTGCTGCATTGTAAGTTGTTGGTTCTGTGTATGTTGCTGGTGGTGTGTAAGTTGTTGGTGCTGTGTAAGTTGTTGGTGCTTTGAAAGTTGTTGATGCTGTGTAAGTGGTTGCTGCTGTGTAAGTTGTTGGTGTTGTGTAAGTTGTAGGTTCTGCGTATTTTGCTGGTGCATTGTAAGTTGTTGGTTCTGTGTATGTTGTTGATGCTGTGAAAGTTGTTGGTGCTGTGTAAGTTGTTGGTGCTGTGTAAGTTGTTGCTGCAGCGTAAATGGTTGCTGCTGTGTAAGTTGTTGGTGCTGTATAAGTTGTTGGTGCTATGTATTTTGTTGGTGCTGTTTACGTTGTTGGTGCTATGTAAGTTCTTGGTGCTCTGTAAGTTGTTGAATCTATTTAAGTTGTCGTTGCTGTTTAAGTTGTAGGTTCTCCATATTTTGCAGGTGCATTGTAAGTTGTTGGTTCTGTGTATGTTGTTGGTGGTGTGTAAGTTGTTGGTTCTGTGTATGTTGTTGGTGGTGTGTAAGTTGTTGCTGCTGTGTAAGTTGTTGGTTCTGTGTAAGTTGTTGCTGCTGTGTAAGTTATTGCTGCTGTGTAAGTTGTTGCTGCTCTGTAAGTTGTTGGTGCTGTGTAAGATGTTGGTGTTGTGTAAGTTGTTGGTGCTGTGTAAGTTTTTGGTGCTGTGTAAGTTGTTTATGCTGTGTAAGCTGATGGTGCTGTGTAACTTGTTGGTGTTGTGTAAGTTGTTGGTGCCGTGTAAGTTGTAGGTTCTGCGTATTTTGCTGGTGCATTGTATGTTGTTGGTTCCGTATATGTTGTTGGTGCTGTGAAAGTTGTTGGTGCTGTGTAAGTTGTTGGTGCTGTGTAAGTTGTCGCTGCTGTGTAAATGGTTGCTGCTGTGTAAATTGTTGTTGCTGTGTAAGTTGTTGCTGCTGTGTAAGTTGTTGGAGCTATGTAAGTTGTTGGTTCTGTGTATGTTGTTGGTGGTGTGTAAGTTGTTGGTTCTGTGTATGTTGTTGGTGGTGTGTAAGTTGTTGCTGCTGTGTAAGTTGTTGCTGTGTCAGTTGTTGGTGCTATGTAAGTTGTTGTTGCTGTGTAAGTTGTTGGTACTGTGTAAGTTTCTGCTGCTCTGTAAGTTGTTGCTGCTGTGTAAGTTGTTGCTGCTCTGTCAGTTGTTGGTGCTGTGTAAGCTGTTGGTGTTGTGTAAGTTGTTGGTGCCGTGTAAGTTGTAGGTTCTGCGTATTTTGCTGGTGCATTGTATGTTGTTGGTTCCGTATATGTTGTTGGTGCTGTGTAATTTGTTCGTGGTTTGTAACTTGTTGTTGCGGTGTAAGTTGTTGGTGATGTGTAAGTTGTTGGTGCTGTGTAAGTTGTTGGTGCTGTGGAAGTTCTGCGTGCTGTGTAACTTGGTGCTTTTTAAGTTGTTGGTGCTATGTAATTTGTTTGTGCTGTTTACATTGTTGGTGCTATGTAAGTTCTTGGTGCTATGTAAGTTGTTGATTCTATTTAAGATGTCGTTGCTGTTTAAGTTGTAGGTTCTGCGAATTTTGCTGCTGCATTGTAAGTTGTTGGTTCTGTGTATGTTGCTGGTGGTGTGTAAGTTGTTGGTGCTGTGTAAGTTGTTGGTGCTTTGAAAGTTGTTGATGCTGTGTAAGTGGTTGCTGCTGTGTAAGTTGTTGGTGTTGTGTAAGTTGTAGGTTCTGCGTATTTTGCTGGTGCATTGTAAGTTGTTGGTTCTGTGTATGTTGTTGATGCTGTGAAAGTTGTTGGTGCTGTGTAAGTTGTTGGTGCTGTGTAAGTTGTTGCTGCAGCGTAAATGGTTGCTGCTGTGTAAGTTGTTGGTGCTGTATAAGTTGTTGGTGCTATGTATTTTGTTGGTGCTGTTTACGTTGTTGGTGCTATGTAAGTTCTTGGTGCTCTGTAAGTTGTTGAATCTATTTAAGTTGTCGTTGCTGTTTAAGTTGTAGGTTCTCCATATTTTGCAGGTGCATTGTAAGTTGTTGGTTCTGTGTATGCTGTTGGTGGTGTGTAAGTTGTTGGTTCTGTGTATGTTGTTGGTGGTGTGTAAGTTGTTGCTGCTGTGTAAGTTGTTGGTTCTGTGTAAGTTGTTGCTGCTGTGTAAGTTGTTGCTGCTGTGTAAGTTGTTGCTGCTCTGTAAGTTGTTGGTGCTGTGTAAGATGTTGGTGTTGTGTAAGTTGTTGGTGCTGTGTAAGTTTTTGGTGCTGTGTAAGTTGTTTATGCTGTGTAAGCTGATGGTGCTGTGTAACTTGTTGGTGTTGTGTAAGTTGTTGGTGCCGTGTAAGTTGTAGGTTCTGCGTATTTTGCTGGTGCATTGTATGTTGTTGGTTCCGTATATGTTGTTGGTGCTGTGAAAGTTGTTGGTGCTGTGTAAGTTGTTGGTGCTGTGTAAGTTGTTGCTGCTGTGTAAATGGTTGCTGCTCTGTAAGTTGTTGTTGCTGTGTAAGTTGTTGCTGCTGTGTAAGTTGTTGGAGCTATGTAAGTTGTTGGTTCTGTGTATGTTGTTGGTGGTGTGTAAGTTGTTGGTTCTGTGTATGTTGTTGGTGGTGTGTAAGTTGTTGCTGCTGTGTAAGTTGTTGCTGTGTCAGTTGTTGGTGCTATGTAAGTTGTTGTTGCTGTGTAAGTTGTTGGTTCTGTGTAAGTTTCTGCTGCTGTGTAAGTTGTTGCTGCTGTGTAAGTTGTTGCTGCTCTGTAAGTTGTTGGTGCTGTGTAAGTTGTTGGTGTTGTGTAAGTTGTTGGTGCTGTGTAAGTTGTTGGTGCTGTGTAAGTGGTTGCTGCTGTGTAAGTTGTTGGTGCTATGTAAGTTGTAGGTTCTGCGTATTTTGCTGGTGCATTGTAAGTTGTTGGTTCTGTGTTTGTTGTTGGTGCTGTGAAAGTTGTTGGTGCTGTGTAAGTTGTTGGTGCTGTGTAAGTTGTTGCTGCTGTGTAAATGGTTGCTGCTGTGTAAGTTGTTGGTGCTGTATAAGTTGTTGATGCTGTGTAAGTTGTTGGTGCTGTGTAAGTTGTGGGTGCTGTATAAGTTCTAGGTGCTGTGTAAGTTGTTGCTGCTGTGTAAGTTGTTGCTGCTCTGTAAGTTGTTGGTGCTGTGGAAGTTGTTGGTGTTGTGTAAGTTGTTGTTGCTGTGTAAGTTGTTGGTGCTGTGTAAGTTGTTTGTGCTGTGTAAGTTGTTGGTGCTGTGTAACTTGTTGGTGTTGTGTAAGTTGTTGGTGCCGTGTAAGTTGTTGCTGCTATCTAAGTAGTTGGTTGTGGTGTAAGTTGTTGGTGCTGTGTAAGTTATTGGTGCTGTGTAAGTTGTTTTTGCTGTGTAAGTTTTTGGTGCTATGTCAGTTCATGTTGCTTTGTAAGTTTTTCGTGCTGTGTAAGTTGTTGTGCTGTGTAAGTTGTTGGTGCTGTGTAAGTTTTTGGTGCTGTATAGGTTTTAGGTACTGTGTAAGTTGTTGGTGCTGTGAAAGTTGTTGGTGTTGTGTAAGTTGTTGTTGCTATCTAAGTAGTTGATGTTGTGTAAGTTGTTGGTGCTGTGTAAGTTGTTGGTGCTGTGTAAGTTGTAGGTTCTGCGTATTTTGCTGGTGCATTGTATGTTGTTGGTTCCGTATATGTTGTTGGTGCTGTGAAAGTTGTTGGTGCTGTGTAAGTTGTTGGTGCTGTGTAAGTTGTCGCTGCTGTGTAAATGGTTGCTGCTGTGTAAGTTGTTGTTGCTGTGTAAGTTGTTGCTGCTGTGTAAGTTGTTGGAGCTATGTAAGTTGTTGGTTCTGTGTATGTTGTTGGTGGTGTGTAAGTTGTTGGTTCTGTGTATGTTGTTGGTGGTGTGTCAGTTGTTGCTGCTGTGTAAGTTGTTGCTGTGTCAGTTGTTGGTGCTATGTAAGTTGTTGTTGCTGTGTAAGTTGTTGGTACTGTGTAAGTTTCTGCTGCTCTGTAAGTTGTTGCTGCTGTGTAAGTTGTTGCTGCTCTGTCAGTTGTTGGTGCTGTGTAAGCTGTTGGTGTTGTGTAAGTTGTTGGTGCCGTGTAAGTTGTAGGTTCTGCGTATTTTGCTGGTGCATTGTATGTTGTTGGTTCCGTATATGTTGTTGGTGCTGTGAAAGTTGTTGGTGCTGTGTAATTTGTTCGTGGTTTGTAACTTGTTGTTGCGGTGTAAGTTGTTGGTGATGTGTAAGTTGTTGGTGCTGTGTAAGTTGTTGGTGCTGTGGAAGTTCTGCGTGCTGTGTAACTTCGTGCTTTTTAAGTTGTTGGTGCTATTAAATTTGTTTGTGCTGTTTACATTGTTGGTGCTATGTAAGTTCTTGGTGCTATGTAAGTTGTTGATTCTATTTAAGATGTCGTTGCTGTTTAAGTTGTAGGTTCTGCGAATTTTGCTGCTGCATTGTAAGTTGTTGGTTCTGTGTATGTTGCTGGTGGTGTGTAAGTTGTTGGTGCTGTGTAAGTTGTTGGTGCTTTGAAAGTTGTTGATGCTGTGTAAGTGGTTGCTGCTGTGTAAGTTGTTGGTGTTGTGTAAGTTGTAGGTTCTGCGTATTTTGCTGGTGCATTGTAAGTTGTTGGTTCTGTGTATGTTGTTGATGCTGTGAAAGTTGTTGGTGCTGTGTAAGTTGTTGGTGCTGTGTAAGTTGTTGCTGCAGCGTAAATGGTTGCTGCTGTGTAAGTTGTTGGTGCTGTATAAGTTGTTGGTGCTATGTATTTTGTTGGTGCTGTTTACGTTGTTGGTGCTATGTAAGTTCTTGGTGCTCTGTAAGTTGTTGAATCTATTTAAGTTGTCGTTGCTGTTTAAGTTGTAGGTTCTCCATATTTTGCAGGTGCATTGTAAGTTGTTGGTTCTGTGTATGTTGTTGGTGGTGTGTAAGTTGTTGGTTCTGTGTATGTTGTTGGTGGTGTGTAAGTTGTTGCTGCTGTGTAAGTTGTTGGTTCTGTGTAAGTTGTTGCTGCTGTGTAAGTTATTGCTGCTGTGTAAGTTGTTGCTGCTCTGTAAGTTGTTGGTGCTGTGTAAGATGTTGGTGTTGTGTAAGTTGTTGGTGCTGTGTAAGTTTTTGGTGCTGTGTAAGTTGTTTATGCTGTGTAAGCTGATGGTGCTGTGTAACTTGTTGGTGTTGTGTAAGTTGTTGGTGCCGTGTAAGTTGTAGGTTCTGCGTATTTTGCTGGTGCATTGTATGTTGTTGGTTCCGTATATGTTGTTGGTGCTGTGAAAGTTGTTGGTGCTGTGTAAGTTGTTGGTGCTGTGTAAGTTGTTGCTGCTGTGTAAATGGTTGCTGCTCTGTAAGTTGTTGTTGCTGTGTAAGTTGTTGCTGCTGTGTAAGTTGTTGGAGCTATGTAAGTTGTTGGTGCTGTGTATGTTGTTGGTGGTGTGTAAGTTGTTGGTTCTGTGTATGTTGTTGGTGGTGTGTAAGTTGTTGCTGCTGTGTAAGTTGTTGCTGTGTCAGTTGTTGGTGCTATGTAAGTTGTTGTTGCTGTGTAAGTTGTTGGTTCTGTGTAAGTTTCTGCTGCTGTGTAAGTTGTTGGTGTTGTGTAAGTGGTTGGTGCTGTCTAAGTTTTTGGTGCTGTGTAAGTTGTTGGTGATGTGCAAGTTGTTAGTGCTGTGTAAGTTGTTGGTGCTGTGTAAGAGGTTGCTGCTTTGTAAGATGTTGGTGCTGTGTAAGTTGTAGGTTCTGCGTATTTTGCTGTTGCATTGTAAGTTCTTGGTTCTGTCTATGTTGTTGGTGCTGTGAAAGTTGTTGGTGCTGTGTAAGTTGTTGGTGCTGTGTAAGTTGTTGCTGCTGTGTAAATGGTTGCTGCTGTGTAAGTTGTTGGTGCTGTATAAGTTGTTGATGCTGTGTAAGTTGTTGGTGCTGTGTAAGTTGTGGGTGCTGTATAAGTTCTAGGTGCTGTGTAAGTTGTTGCTGCTGTGTAAGTTGTTGCTGCTCTGTAAGTTGTTGGTGCTGTGGAAGTTGTTGGTGTTGTGTAAGTTGTTGTTGCTGTGTAAGTTGTTGGTGCTGTGTAAGTTGTTTGTGCTGTGTAAGTTGTTGGTGCTGTGTAACTTGTTGGTGTTGTGTAAGTTGTTGGTGCTGTGCAAGTTGTTGCTTCTATCTAAGTAGTTGCTGTTGAGTAAGTTGTTGGTGCTGTGTAAGTTATTGGTGCTGTGTAAGTTTTTTTTGCTGTGTAAGTTTTTGGTGCTATGTCAGTTGTTGTTGCTTTGTAAGTTTTTGGTGCTGTGTAAGTTGTTGCTGCTGTGTAAGTTGTTGGTGCTGTGTAAGTTTTTGGTGCTGTATAGGTTTTAGGTACTGTGTAAGTTGTTGGTGCTGTGAAAGTTGTTGGTGTTGTGTAAGTTGTTGTTGCTATCTAAGTAGTTGATGTTGTGTAAGTTGTTGGTGCTGTGTAAGTTGTTGGTGCTGTGTAAGTTGTAGGTTCTGCGTATTTTGCTGGTGCATTGTATGTTGTTGGTTCCGTATATGTTGTTGGTGCTGTGAAAGTTGTTGGTGCTGTGTAAGTTGTTGGTGCTGTGTAAGTTGTCGCTGCTGTGTAAATGGTTGCTGCTGTGTAAGTTGTTGTTGCTGTGTAAGTTGTTGCTGCTGTGTAAGTTGTTGGAGCTATGTAAGTTGTTGGTTCTGTGTATGTTGTTGGTGGTGTGTAAGTTGTTGGTTCTGTGTATGTTGTTGGTGGTGTGTCAGTTGTTGCTGCTGTGTAAGTTGTTGCTGTGTCAGTTGTTGGTGCTATGTAAGTTGTTGTTGCTGTGTAAGTTGTTGGTACTGTGTAAGTTTCTGCTGCTCTGTAAGTTGTTGCTGCTGTGTAAGTTGTTGCTGCTCTGTCAGTTGTTGGTGCTGTGTAAGCTGTTGGTGTTGTGTAAGTTGTTGGTGCCGTGTAAGTTGTAGGTTCTGCGTATTTTGCTGGTGCATTGTATGTTGTTGGTTCCGTATATGTTGTTGGTGCTGTGAAAGTTGTTGGTGCTGTGTAATTTGTTCGTGGTTTGTAACTTGTTGTTGCGGTGTAAGTTGTTGGTGATGTGTAAGTTGTTGGTGCTGTGTAAGTTGTTGGTGCTGTGGAAGTTCTGCGTGCTGTGTAACTTGGTGCTTTTTAAGTTGTTGGTGCTATTAAATTTGTTTGTGCTGTTTACATTGTTGGTGCTATGTAAGTTCTTGGTGCTATGTAAGTTGTTGATTCTATTTAAGATGTCGTTGCTGTTTAAGTTGTAGGTTCTGCGAATTTTGCTGCTGCATTGTAAGTTGTTGGTTCTGTGTATGTTGCTGGTGGTGTGTAAGTTGTTGGTGCTGTGTAAGTTGTTGGTGCTTTGAAAGTTGTTGATGCTGTGTAAGTGGTTGCTGCTGTGTAAGTTGTTGGTGTTGTGTAAGTTGTAGGTTCTGCGTATTTTGCTGGTGCATTGTAAGTTGTTGGTTCTGTGTATGTTGTTGATGCTGTGAAAGTTGTTGGTGCTGTGTAAGTTGTTGGTGCTGTGTAAGTTGTTGCTGCAGCGTAAATGGTTGCTGCTGTGTAAGTTGTTGGTGCTGTATAAGTTGTTGGTGCTATGTATTTTGTTGGTGCTGTTTACGTTGTTGGTGCTATGTAAGTTCTTGGTGCTCTGTAAGTTGTTGAATCTATTTAAGTTGTCGTTGCTGTTTAAGTTGTAGGTTCTCCATATTTTGCAGGTGCATTGTAAGTTGTTGGTTCTGTGTATGTTGTTGGTGGTGTGTAAGTTGTTGGTTCTGTGTATGTTGTTGGTGGTGTGTAAGTTGTTGCTGCTGTGTAAGTTGTTGGTTCTGTGTAAGTTGTTGCTGCTGTGTAAGTTATTGCTGCTGTGTAAGTTGTTGCTGCTCTGTAAGTTGTTGGTGCTGTGTAAGATGTTGGTGTTGTGTAAGTTGTTGGTGCTGTGTAAGTTTTTGGTGCTGTGTAAGTTGTTTATGCTGTGTAAGCTGATGGTGCTGTGTAACTTGTTGGTGTTGTGTAAGTTGTTGGTGCCGTGTAAGTTGTAGGTTCTGCGTATTTTGCTGGTGCATTGTATGTTGTTGGTTCCGTATATGTTGTTGGTGCTGTGAAAGTTGTTGGTGCTGTGTAAGTTGTTGGTGCTGTGTAAGTTGTTGCTGCTGTGTAAATGGTTGCTGCTCTGTAAGTTGTTGTTGCTGTGTAAGTTGTTGCTGCTGTGTAAGTTGTTGGAGCTATGTAAGTTGTTGGTTCTGTGTATGTTGTTGGTGGTGTGTAAGTTGTTGGTTCTGTGTATGTTGTTGGTGGTGTGTAAGTTGTTGCTGCTGTGTAAGTTGTTGCTGTGTCAGTTGTTGGTGCTATGTAAGTTGTTGTTGCTGTGTAAGTTGTTGGTTCTGTGTAAGTTTCTGCTGCTGTGTAAGTTGTTGCTGCTGTGTAAGTTGTTGCTGCTCTGTAAGTTGTTGGTGCTGTGTAAGTTGTTGGTGTTGTGTAAGTTGTTGGCGCTGTGTAAGTTGTTTGTGCTGTGTAAGCTGTTGCTGCTTTGTAAGTTGTTGGTGCTATGTAAGTTGTAGGTTCTGCGTATTTTGCTGGTGCATTGTAAGTTGTTGGTTCTGTGTTTGTTGTTGGTGCTGTGAAAGTTGTTGGTGCTGTGTAAGTTGTTGGTGCTGTGTAAGTTGTTGCTGCTGTGTAAATGGTTGCTGCTGTGTAAGTTGTTGGTGCTGTATAAGTTGTTGATGCTGTGTAAGTTGTTGGTGCTGTGTAAGTTGTGGGTGCTGTATAAGTTCTAGGTGCTGTGTAAGTTGTTGCTGCTGTGTAAGTTGTTGCTGCTCTGTAAGTTGTTGGTGCTGTGGAAGTTGTTGGTGTTGTGTAAGTTGTTGTTGCTGTGTAAGTTGTTGGTGCTGTGTAAGTTGTTTGTGCTGTGTAAGTTGTTGGTGCTGTGTAACTTGTTGGTGTTGTGTAAGTTGTTGGTGCCGTGTAAGTTGTTGCTGCTATCTAAGTAGTTGGTTGTGGTGTAAGTTGTTGGTGCTGTGTAAGTTATTGGTGCTGTGTAAGTTGTTTTTGCTGTGTAAGTTTTTGGTGCTATGTCAGTTCATGTTGCTTTGTAAGTTTTTCGTGCTGTGTAAGTTGTTGCTGCTGTGTAAGTTGTTGGTGCTGTGTAAGTTTTTGGTGCTGTATAGGTTTTAGGTACTGTGTAAGTTGTTGGTGCTGTGAAAGTTGTTGGTGTTGTGTAAGTTGTTGTTGCTATCTAAGTAGTTGATGTTGTGTAAGTTGTTGGTGCTGTGTAAGTTGTTGGTGCTGTGTAAGTTGTAGGTTCTGCGTATTTTGCTGGTGCATTGTATGTTGTTGGTTCCGTATATGTTGTTGGTGCTGTGAAAGTTGTTGGTGCTGTGTAAGTTGTTGGTGCTGTGTAAGTTGTCGCTGCTGTGTAAATGGTTGCTGCTGTGTAAGTTGTTGTTGCTGTGTAAGTTGTTGCTGCTGTGTAAGTTGTTGGAGCTATGTAAGTTGTTGGTTCTGTGTATGTTGTTGGTGGTGTGTAAGTTGTTGGTTCTGTGTATGTTGTTGGTGGTGTGTCAGTTGTTGCTGCTGTGTAAGTTGTTGCTGTGTCAGTTGTTGGTGCTATGTAAGTTGTTGTTGCTGTGTAAGTTGTTGGTACTGTGTAAGTTTCTGCTGCTCTGTAAGTTGTTGCTGCTGTGTAAGTTGTTGCTGCTCTGTCAGTTGTTGGTGCTGTGTAAGCTGTTGGTGTTGTGTAAGTTGTTGGTGCCGTGTAAGTTGTAGGTTCTGCGTATTTTGCTGGTGCATTGTATGTTGTTGGTTCCGTATATGTTGTTGGTGCTGTGAAAGTTGTTGGTGCTGTGTAATTTGTTCGTGGTTTGTAACTTGTTGTTGCGGTGTAAGTTGTTGGTGATGTGTAAGTTGTTGGTGCTGTGTAAGTTGTTGGTGCTGTGGAAGTTCTGCGTGCTGTGTAACTTGGTGCTTTTTAAGTTGTTGGTGCTATTAAATTTGTTTGTGCTGTTTACATTGTTGGTGCTATGTAAGTTCTTGGTGCTATGTAAGTTGTTGATTCTATTTAAGATGTCGTTGCTGTTTAAGTTGTAGGTTCTGCGAATTTTGCTGCTGCATTGTAAGTTGTTGGTTCTGTGTATGTTGCTGGTGGTGTGTAAGTTGTTGGTGCTGTGTAAGTTGTTGGTGCTTTGAAAGTTGTTGATGCTGTGTAAGTGGTTGCTGCTGTGTAAGTTGTTGGTGTTGTGTAAGTTGTAGGTTCTGCGTATTTTGCTGGTGCATTGTAAGTTGTTGGTTCTGTGTATGTTGTTGATGCTGTGAAAGTTGTTGGTGCTGTGTAAGTTGTTGGTGCTGTGTAAGTTGTTGCTGCAGCGTAAATGGTTGCTGCTGTGTAAGTTGTTGGTGCTGTATAAGTTGTTGGTGCTATGTATTTTGTTGGTGCTGTTTACGTTGTTGGTGCTATGTAAGTTCTTGGTGCTCTGTAAGTTGTTGAATCTATTTAAGTTGTCGTTGCTGTTTAAGTTGTAGGTTCTCCATATTTTGCAGGTGCATTGTAAGTTGTTGGTTCTGTGTATGTTGTTGGTGGTGTGTAAGTTGTTGGTTCTGTGTATGTTGTTGGTGGTGTGTAAGTTGTTGCTGCTGTGTAAGTTGTTGGTTCTGTGTAAGTTGTTGCTGCTGTGTAAGTTATTGCTGCTGTGTAAGTTGTTGCTGCTCTGTAAGTTGTTGGTGCTGTGTAAGATGTTGGTGTTGTGTAAGTTGTTGGTGCTGTGTAAGTTTTTGGTGCTGTGTAAGTTGTTTATGCTGTGTAAGCTGATGGTGCTGTGTAACTTGTTGGTGTTGTGTAAGTTGTTGGTGCCGTGTAAGTTGTAGGTTCTGCGTATTTTGCTGGTGCATTGTATGTTGTTGGTTCCGTATATGTTGTTGGTGCTGTGAAAGTTGTTGGTGCTGTGTAAGTTGTTGGTGCTGTGTAAGTTGTCGCTGCTGTGTAAATGGTTGCTGCTGTGTAAATTGTTGTTGCTGTGTAAGTTGTTGCTGCTGTGTAAGTTGTTGGAGCTATGTAAGTTGTTGGTTCTGTGTATGTTGTTGGTGGTGTGTAAGTTGTTGGTTCTGTGTATGTTGTTGGTGGTGTGTAAGTTGTTGCTGCTGTGTAAGTTGTTGCTGTGTCAGTTGTTGGTGCTATGTAAGTTGTTGTTGCTGTGTAAGTTGTTGGTACTGTGTAAGTTTCTGCTGCTCTGTAAGTTGTTGCTGCTGTGTAAGTTGTTGCTGCTCTGTCAGTTGTTGGTGCTGTGTAAGCTGTTGGTGTTGTGTAAGTTGTTGGTGCCGTGTAAGTTGTAGGTTCTGCGTATTTTGCTGGTGCATTGTATGTTGTTGGTTCCGTATATGTTGTTGGTGCTGTGTAATTTGTTCGTGGTTTGTAACTTGTTGTTGCGGTGTAAGTTGTTGGTGATGTGTAAGTTGTTGGTGCTGTGTAAGTTGTTGGTGCTGTGGAAGTTCTGCGTGCTGTGTAACTTGGTGCTTTTTAAGTTGTTGGTGCTATGTAATTTGTTTGTGCTGTTTACATTGTTGGTGCTATGTAAGTTCTTGGTGCTATGTAAGTTGTTGATTCTATTTAAGATGTCGTTGCTGTTTAAGTTGTAGGTTCTGCGAATTTTGCTGCTGCATTGTAAGTTGTTGGTTCTGTGTATGTTGCTGGTGGTGTGTAAGTTGTTGGTGCTGTGTAAGTTGTTGGTGCTTTGAAAGTTGTTGATGCTGTGTAAGTGGTTGCTGCTGTGTAAGTTGTTGGTGTTGTGTAAGTTGTAGGTTCTGCGTATTTTGCTGGTGCATTGTAAGTTGTTGGTTCTGTGTATGTTGTTGATGCTGTGAAAGTTGTTGGTGCTGTGTAAGTTGTTGGTGCTGTGTAAGTTGTTGCTGCAGCGTAAATGGTTGCTGCTGTGTAAGTTGTTGGTGCTGTATAAGTTGTTGGTGCTATGTATTTTGTTGGTGCTGTTTACGTTGTTGGTGCTATGTAAGTTCTTGGTGCTCTGTAAGTTGTTGAATCTATTTAAGTTGTCGTTGCTGTTTAAGTTGTAGGTTCTCCATATTTTGCAGGTGCATTGTAAGTTGTTGGTTCTGTGTATGCTGTTGGTGGTGTGTAAGTTGTTGGTTCTGTGTATGTTGTTGGTGGTGTGTAAGTTGTTGCTGCTGTGTAAGTTGTTGGTTCTGTGTAAGTTGTTGCTGCTGTGTAAGTTGTTGCTGCTGTGTAAGTTGTTGCTGCTCTGTAAGTTGTTGGTGCTGTGTAAGATGTTGGTGTTGTGTAAGTTGTTGGTGCTGTGTAAGTTTTTGGTGCTGTGTAAGTTGTTTATGCTGTGTAAGCTGATGGTGCTGTGTAACTTGTTGGTGTTGTGTAAGTTGTTGGTGCCGTGTAAGTTGTAGGTTCTGCGTATTTTGCTGGTGCATTGTATGTTGTTGGTTCCGTATATGTTGTTGGTGCTGTGAAAGTTGTTGGTGCTGTGTAAGTTGTTGGTGCTGTGTAAGTTGTTGCTGCTGTGTAAATGGTTGCTGCTCTGTAAGTTGTTGTTGCTGTGTAAGTTGTTGCTGCTGTGTAAGTTGTTGGAGCTATGTAAGTTGTTGGTTCTGTGTATGTTGTTGGTGGTGTGTAAGTTGTTGGTTCTGTGTATGTTGTTGGTGGTGTGTAAGTTGTTGCTGCTGTGTAAGTTGTTGCTGTGTCAGTTGTTGGTGCTATGTAAGTTGTTGTTGCTGTGTAAGTTGTTGGTTCTGTGTAAGTTTCTGCTGCTGTGTAAGTTGTTGCTGCTGTGTAAGTTGTTGCTGCTCTGTAAGTTGTTGGTGCTGTGTAAGTTGTTGGTGTTGTGTAAGTTGTTGGTGCTGTGTAAGTTGTTGGTGCTGTGTAAGTGGTTGCTGCTGTGTAAGTTGTTGGTGCTATGTAAGTTGTAGGTTCTGCGTATTTTGCTGGTGCATTGTAAGTTGTTGGTTCTGTGTTTGTTGTTGGTGCTGTGAAAGTTGTTGGTGCTGTGTAAGTTGTTGGTGCTGTGTAAGTTGTTGCTGCTGTGTAAATGGTTGCTGCTGTGTAAGTTGTTGGTGCTGTATAAGTTGTTGATGCTGTGTAAGTTGTTGGTGCTGTGTAAGTTGTGGGTGCTGTATAAGTTCTAGGTGCTGTGTAAGTTGTTGCTGCTGTGTAAGTTGTTGCTGCTCTGTAAGTTGTTGGTGCTGTGGAAGTTGTTGGTGTTGTGTAAGTTGTTGTTGCTGTGTAAGTTGTTGGTGCTGTGTAAGTTGTTTGTGCTGTGTAAGTTGTTGGTGCTGTGTAACTTGTTGGTGTTGTGTAAGTTGTTGGTGCCGTGTAAGTTGTTGCTGCTATCTAAGTAGTTGGTTGTGGTGTAAGTTGTTGGTGCTGTGTAAGTTATTGGTGCTGTGTAAGTTGTTTTTGCTGTGTAAGTTTTTGGTGCTATGTCAGTTCATGTTGCTTTGTAAGTTTTTCGTGCTGTGTAAGTTGTTGCTGCTGTGTAAGTTGTTGGTGCTGTGTAAGTTTTTGGTGCTGTATAGGTTTTAGGTACTGTGTAAGTTGTTGGTGCTGTGAAAGTTGTTGGTGTTGTGTAAGTTGTTGTTGCTATCTAAGTAGTTGATGTTGTGTAAGTTGTTGGTGCTGTGTAAGTTGTTGGTGCTGTGTAAGTTGTTGTTGCTTTGTAAGTTGTTGGTGCTGTGTAAGTTGTTGCTTTTGTGTAAGTTGTTGGTGCTGTGTAAGTTGTTGGTGTTGAGTAAGTTGTTGTTGCCTTGTAAGTTGTTGGTGCTGTGTAACTTGTTCTTGCTTTTTAATTTGTTGGTGCTGTGTAAGTTTTTGGTGCTGTGTAAGTTGTTGGTGCTGAGTAAGTTCTGCGCGCTGTGTAACTTGGTGCTTTTTAAGTTGTTGGTGCTATGTAAGTTGTTGGTGCTATGTAAGTTGTTGATTCTATTTAAGTTGTCATTGCTGTTTAAGTTGTAGTTTCTGCGTATTTTGCAGGTGCATTGTAAGTTGCTGGTTCTGTTTATGTTGTTGGTGGTGTGTAAGTTGTTGGTTCTGTGTATGTTGTTGATGGTGTGTAAGTTGTTGCTGCTGTGTAAGTTGTTGCTGTGTCAGTTGTTGGTGTTATGTAAGTTGTTGTTGCTGTGTAATTTTTGGTTCTGTGTAAGTTGTTCCTGCTGTGTAAGTTGTTGCTGCTGTGTAAGTTGTTGCTGCTCTGTAAGTTGTTGGTGCTGTGTAAGTTGTTGGTGTTGTGTAAGTTGTTGGTGCTGTGTAAGTTGTTGGTGCTGTGTAAGTTGTTTGTGCTGTGTAAGCTGTTGGTGCTGTGTAACTTGTTGGTGTTGTGTAAGTTGTTGGTGCCATGTAAGTTGTTGCTGCTATCTAAGTAGTTGGTGTTGTGTAAGTTGTTGGTGCTGTGTAAGTTATTGGTGCTGTGTAAGTTGTTTTTGCTGTGTAAGTTATTGGTGCGATGTCAGTTGATGTTGCTTTGTAAGTTGTTGGTGTTGTTAGTTGTTGGTGCTGTGTAAGTTGTTGGTGCTGTGTAAGTTGTTGGTGCTGTATAAGTTTTAGGTAATGTGTAAGTTGTTGGTGCTGTGAAAGTTGTTGGTGTTGTGTAAGTTGTTGGTGCTATCTAAGTAGTTGGTGTTGTGTAAGTTGTTGGTGCTGTGTAAGTTGTTGGTGCTGTGTAAGTTGTTTCTGTTGTGTAAGTTGTTGGTGCTGTGTAAGTTGTTGGTGTTGTGTATGTTGTTGTTGCTTTGTAAGTTGTTGGTGCTGTGTAAGTTGTTCTTGCTTTGTAAGTTGTTGCTGCTGTGTAAGTTGTTGGTTCTGTGTAAGTTGTTGGTGCTGTGTAAGTTCTGCGTGCTGTGTAAGTTCTGCGTGCTGTGTAACTTGGTGCTTTTTAAGTTGTTGGTGCTATGTAAGTTGTTGGTGCTATGTAAGTTGTTGATTCTATTTAAGTTGTCGTTGCTGTTTAAGTTGTAGGTTCTGCGTATTTTGCAGGTGCATTGTAAGTTGTTGGTTCTGTGTATATTTTTGGTGGTGTGTAAGTTGTTGGTTCTGTGTATGTTGTTGGTGGTGTGTAAGTTGTTGCTGCTGTGTAAGTTGTTGCTGTGTCATTTGTTGGTGCTATGTAAGTTGTTGTTGCTGTGTAAGTTGTTGCTGCTGTGTAAGTTGTTGCTGCTCTGTAAGTTGTTGGTGCTGTGTAAGTTGTTGTTGTTGTGTAACTTGTTGGTGCTGTGTAAGTTGTTGGTGCTGTGTAAGTTATTTGTGCTGTGTAAGCAGTTGGTGCTGTGTAACTTGTTGGTGTTGTGTAAGTTGTTGGTGCCGTGTAAATTGTTGCTGCTATCTAAGTAGTTGGTGTTGTGTAAGTTGTTAGTGCTGCGTAAGTTATTGGTGCTGTGTAAGATGTTTTTGCCGTGTAAGTTGTTGGTGCTATGTCAGTTGATGTTGCTTTGTAAGTTGTTGGTGCTGTAAGTTGTTGGTGCTTTGTAAGTTGTTGGTGCTGTATGCGTTTTAGGTACTGTGTAAGTTATTGATGCTGTGAAAGTTGTTGGTGTTGTGTAAGTTGTTGGTGCTATCTAAGTAGTTGGTGTTGTGTAAGTTGTTGGTGCTGTGTAAGTTGTTGGTGCTGTGTAAGTTGTTGGTGCTGTGTAAGTTGTTGGTGCTGTGTAAGTTGTTGCTGCTGTGTAAGTTGTTGGTTTTGTGTAAGTTGTTGGTGCTGTGTAAGTTGTTGGAGCTGTGGAAGTTCTGCGTGCTGTGTAACTTGGTGCTTTTTAAGTTGTTGGTGCTGTGTAAGTGGTTGCTGTTGTGTATGTTGTTGGTGCTGTGTAAGTTGTTGGTGTTGTGTAAGATGTTGGTGTTGTGTAAGATGTTGGTGCTGTGTAATTTGTTCGTGGTTTGTAACTTGTTGTTGCGGTGTAAGTTGTTGGTGCTGTGTAAGTTGTTGTTGCGGAGTAAGTTGTTCGTGCTGTGTAAGTTGTTGCTGTTGTGTAAGTTGTTGGTGCTGTGTAAGTTGTTGTTGTGTAAGTTGTTGGTGCTGTGTAATTTGTTCGTGGTTTGTAACTTGTTGTTGCGGTGTAAGCTGTTGGTGCTGTGTAAGGTGTTGTTGCTTTTTAAGTTGTTGGTGCTGTGTAAGTTGTTGGTGCTGTGTAATTTGTTCGTGGTTTGTAACTTGTATGTTGCGGTGTAAGTTGTTGGTGATGTGTAAGTTGTTGGTGCTGTGTAAGTTGTTGGTGCTGTGGAAGTTCTGCGTGCTGTGTAACTTGGTGCTTTTTAAGTTGTTGGTGCTATGTAATTTGTTTGTGCTGTTTACATTGTTGGTGCTATGTAAGTTCTTGGTGCTATGTAAGTTGTTGATTCTATTTAAGTTGTCATTGCTGTTTAAGTTGTAGGTTCTGCGAATTTTGCTGCTGCATTGTAAGTTGTTGGTTCTGTGTATGTTGTTGGTGGTGTGTAAGTTGTTGGTGCTGTGTAAGTTGTTGGTGCTGTGAAAGTTGTTGATGCTGTGTAAGTGGTTGCTGCTGTGTAAGTTGTTGGTGTTGTGTGAGTTGTAGGTTCTGCGTATTTTGCTGGTGCATTGTAAGTTGTTGGTTCTGTGTATGTTGTTGATGCTGTGAAAGTTGTTGGTGCTGTGTAAGTTGTTGGTGCTGTGTAAGTTGTTGCTGCAGCGTAAATGGTTGCTGCTGTGTAAGTTGTTGGTGCTGTATAAGTTGTTGGTGCTATGTATTTTGTTGGTGCTGTTTACGTTGTTGGTGCTATGTCAGTTCTTGGTGCTCTGTAAGTTGTTGAATCTATTTAAGTTGTCGTTGCTGTTTAAGTTGTAGGTTCTCCATATTTTGCAGGTGCATTGTAAGTTGTTGGTTCTGTGTATGTTGATGGTGGTGTGTAAGTTGTTGGTTCTGTGTATGTTGTTGGTGGTGTGTAAGTTGTTGCTGCTGTGTAAGTTGTAGGTTCTGTGTAAGTTGTTGCTGCTGTGTAAGTTGTTGCTGCTGTGTAAGTTGTTGCTGCTCTGTAAGTTGTTGGTGCTGTGTAAGATGTTGGTGTTGTGTAAGTTGTTGGTGATGTGTAAGTTTTTGGTGCTGTGTAAGTTGTTTATGCTGTGTAAGCTGATGGTGCTGTGTAACTTGTTGGTGTTGTGTAAGTTGTTGGTGCTGTGTAAGTTGTAGGTTCTGCGTATTTTGCTGGTGCATTGTATGTTGTTGGTTCCGTATATGTTGTTGGTGCTGTGAAAGTTGTTGGTGCTGTGTAAGTTGTTGGTGCTGTGTAAGTTGTCGCTGCTGTGTAAATGGTTGCTGCTGTGTAAGTTGTTGTTGCTGTGTAAGTTGTTGCTGCTGTGTAAGTTGTTGGAGCTATGTAAGTTGTTGGTTCTGTGTATGTTGTTGGTGGTGTGTAAGTTGTTGGTTCTGTGTATGTTGTTGGTGGTGTGTCAGTTGTTGCTGCTGTGTAAGTTGTTGCTGTGTCAGTTGTTGGTGCTATGTAAGTTGTTGTTGCTGTGTAAGTTGTTGGTACTGTGTAAGTTTCTGCTGCTCTGTAAGTTGTTGCTGCTGTGTAAGTTGTTGCTGCTCTGTCAGTTGTTGGTGCTGTGTAAGCTGTTGGTGTTGTGTAAGTTGTTGGTGCCGTGTAAGTTGTAGGTTCTGCGTATTTTGCTGGTGCATTGTATGTTGTTGGTTCCGTATATGTTGTTGGTGCTGTGAAAGTTGTTGGTGCTGTGTAATTTGTTCGTGGTTTGTAACTTGTTGTTGCGGTGTAAGTTGTTGGTGATGTGTAAGTTGTTGGTGCTGTGTAAGTTGTTGGTGCTGTGGAAGTTCTGCGTGCTGTGTAACTTGGTGCTTTTTAAGTTGTTGGTGCTATTAAATTTGTTTGTGCTGTTTACATTGTTGGTGTTATGTAAGTTCTTGGTGCTATGTAAGTTGTTGATTCTATTTAAGATGTCGTTGCTGTTTAAGTTGTAGGTTCTGCGAATTTTGCTGCTGCATTGTAAGTTGTTGGTTCTGTGTATGTTGCTGGTGGTGTGTAAGTTGTTGGTGCTGTGTAAGTTGTTGGTGCTTTGAAAGTTGTTGATGCTGTGTAAGTGGTTGCTGCTGTGTAAGTTGTTGGTGTTGTGTAAGTTGTAGGTTCTGCGTATTTTGCTGGTGCATTGTAAGTTGTTGGTTCTGTGTATGTTGTTGATGCTGTGAAAGTTGTTGGTGCTGTGTAAGTTGTTGGTGCTGTGTAAGTTGTTGCTGCAGCGTAAATGGTTGCTGCTGTGTAAGTTGTTGGTGCTGTATAAGTTGTTGGTTGCTATGTATTTTGTTGGTGCTGTTTACGTTGTTGGTGCTATGTAAGTTCTTGGTGCTCTGTAAGTTGTGATTCTATTTAAGTTGTCGTTGCTGTTTAAGTTGTAGGTTCTCCATATTTTGCAGGTGCATTGAAGTTGATGGTTCTGTGTATGTTGTTGGTGGTGTGTAGTTGTTGGTTCTGTGTATGTTGTTGGTGGTGTTGTAAGTTGTTGCTGCTGTGTAAGTTGTTGGTTCTGTGTAAGTTGTTGCTGCTGTGTAAGTTGTTGCTGCTGTGTAAGTTGTTGCTGCTCTGTAAGTTGTTGGTGCTGTGTAAGATGTTGGTGTTGTGTAAGTTGTTGGTGCTGTGTAAGTTTTTGGTGCTGTGTAAGTTGTTTATGCTGTGTAAGCTGATGGTGCTGTGTAACTTGTTGGTGTTGTGTAAGTTGTTGGTGCCGTGTAAGTTGTAGGTTCTGCGTATTTTGCTGGTGCATTGTATGTTGTTGGTTCCGTATATGTTGTTGGTGCTGTGAAAGTTGTTGGTGCTGTGTAAGTTGTTGGTGCTGTGTAAGTTTTTGGTGCTGTATAGGTTTTAGGTACTGTGTAAGTTGTTGGTGCTGTGAAAGTTGTTGGTGTTGTGTAAGTTGTTGTTGCTATCTAAGTAGTTGATGTTGTGTAAGTTGTTGGTGCTGTGTAAGTTGTTGATGCTGTGTAAGTTGTTGTTGCTTTGTAAGTTGTTGGTGCTGTGTAAGTTGCTGCTTTTGTGTAAGTTGTTGGTGCTGTGTAAGTTGTTGGTGTTGAGTAAGTTGTTGTTGCCTTGTAAGTTGTTGGTGCTGTGTAACTTGTTCTTGCTTTTTAATTTGTTGGTGCTGTGTAAGTTTTTGGTGCTGTGTAAGTTGTTGGTGCTGAGTAAGTTCTGCGCGCTGTGTAACTTGGTGCTTTTTAAGTTGTTGGTGCTATGTAAGTTGTTGGTGCTATGTAAGTTGTTGATTCTATTTAAGTTGTCATTGCTGTTTAAGTTGTAGTTTCTGCGTATTTTGCAGGTGCATTGTAAGTTGCTGGTTCTGTTTATGTTGTTGATGGTGTGTAAGTTGTTGGTTCTGTGTATGTTGTTGATGGTGTGTAAGTTGTTGCTGCTGTGTAAGTTGTTGCTGTGTCAGTTGTTGGTGTTATGTAAGTTGTTGTTGCTGTGTAAGTTTTTGGTTCTGTGTAAGTTGTTCCTGCTGTGTAAGTTGTTGCTGCTGTGTAAGTTGTTGCTGCTCTGTAAGTTGTTGGTGCTGTGTAAGTTGTTGGTGTTGTGTAAGTTGTTGGTGCTGTGTAAGTTGTTGTTGCTGTGTAAGTTTTTGGTTCTGTGTAAGTTGTTCCTGCTGTGTAAGTTGTTGCTGCTGTGTAAGTTGTTGCTGCTCTGTAAGTTGTTGGTGCTGTGTAACTTGTTGGTGTTGTGTAAGTTGTTGGTGCCATGTAAGTTGTTGCTGCTATCTAAGTAGTTGGTGTTGTGTAAGTTGTTGGTGCTGTGTAAGTTATTGGTGCTGTGTAAGTTGTTTTTGCTGTGTAAGTTATTGGTGCGATGTCAGTTGATGTTGCTTTGTAAGTTGTTGGTGTTGTTAGTTGTTGGTGCTGTGTAAGTTGTTGGTGCTGTGTAAGTTGTTGGTGCTGTATAAGTTTTAGGTAATGTGTAAGTTGTTGGTGCTGTGAAAGTTGTTGGTGTTGTGTAAGTTGTTGGTGCTATCTAAGTAGTTGGTGTTGTGTAAGTTGTTGGTGCTGTGTAAGTTGTTGGTGCTGTGTAAGTTGTTGGTGCTGTTTAAGTTGTTGGTGCTGTGTAACTTGTTGCTGCTGTGTAAGTTGTTGGCGTTGTGTAAGTGGTTGGTGCTGTGTAAGTTGTTGGTGCTGTGTAAGTTGTTGGTGTTGTGTAAGTTGTTGTTGCTGTGTAAGTTGGTGCTGTGCAAGTTGTTGCTGTGTCAGTTGTTGGTGCTATGTAAGTTGTTGTTGCTGCGTATGTTGTATGTGCTGTGTAAGTTGTTGGTGCTGTCTAATTTGTTGGTGCTGTGTAAGTTGTTTTTGCTGTGTAAGTTTTTTTTGCTGTGTATGTTGTAGGAGCTGTGTACGTTGTTGGTGCTGTGTAAGTTCTTGGTGCTATGTAAGTTATTAATTCTATTTAAGTTGTCATTGCTGTTTAAATTGTAGGTTCTGCGTATTTTGCTTGTGCATTGTAAGTTGTTGGTTCTATGTATGTTGTTGTTGGTGTGTAAGTTGTTGGTTCTGTGTATGTTGTTGGTGCTGTGAAAGTTGTTGCTGCTGTGTAAATGGTTCCTGCTGTGTAAGTTGTTGGTGCCGTGTAAGTTGTGGGGGCTGTGTAAGTTGTTGGTGTTGTGTAAGTTGTTGTAGCTTTGTAAGTTGTTGGTGCTGTGTAAGTTGATGTTGCTTTGTAAGTTGTTGGTGCTGTGTAAGTTTTTGGTGCTGTGCAAGTTGTTGGTGCTGTGTAAGTTGTTGTTGCTGTGTAAGTTCTGCGTGCTGTGTCACTTGGTGCTTTTTAAGTTGTTGGTGCTATGTATTTTGTTGGTGCTGTTTACGTTGTTGGTGCTATGTAAGTTCTTGGTGCTCAGTAAGTTGTTGAATCTATTTAAGCTGTCGTTGCTGTTTAAGTTGTAGGTTCTGCATATTTTGCAGGTGCATTGTAAGTTGTTGGTTCTGTGTATGTTGTTGGTGGTGTGTAAGTTGTTGCTGCTGTGTAAGTTGTTGCTGTGTCAGTCGTTGGTGCTATGTAAGTTGTTGTTGCTGTGTAAGTTGTTGGTTCTGTTTAAGTTGTTGCTGCTGTGTAAGTTGTTGCTGCTGTTTAAGTTGTTGCTGCTCTGTAAGTTGTTGGTGCTGTGTAAGTTGTTGGTGTTGTGTAAGTTGTTGGTGCTGTGTAAGTTGTTGGTGCTGTGTAAGTTGTTTATGCTGTGTAAGCTGTTGGTGCTGTGTAACTTGTTGGTGTTGTGTAAGTTGTTGGTGCCGTGTAAGTTGTAGGTTCTGCGTATTTTGCTGGTGCATTGTATGTTGTTGGTTCTGTGTATGTTGTTGGTGCTGTGAAAGTTGTTGGTGCTGTGTAAGTTGTTGGTGCTGCGTAAGTTGTTGCTGCTGTGTAAATGGTTGCTGCTGTGTAAGTTGTTGTTGCTGTGTAAGTTGTTGCTGCTGTGTAAGTTGTTGGTGCTATGTAAGTTGTTGGTTCTGTGTATGTTGTTGGTGGTGTGTAAGTTGTTGGTTCTGTGTATGTTGTTGGTGGTGTGTAAGTTGTTGCTGCTGTGTAAGTTGTTGCTGTGTCAGTTGTTCGTGCTATGTAAGTTGTTGTTGTTGAGTAAGTTGTTGGTTCTGTGTAAGTTGCTGCTGCTGTGTAAGTTGTTGCTGCTGTGTAAGTTGTTGCTGCTCTGTAATTTGTTGGTGCTGTGTAAGCTGTTGGTGCTGTGTAACTTGTTGGTGTTGTATAAGTTGTTGGTGTTGTGTAAGTTGTTGCTGCTATCTAAGTAGTTGGTGTTGTGTAAGTTGTTGGTGCTGTGTAAGTTATTTGTGCTGTGTAAGTTGTTTTTGCTGTGTAAGTTGTTGGTGCTATGTCAGTTGATGTTGCTTTGTAAGTTTTTGGTGCTGTGTAAGTTGTTGGTGCTGTGTAAGTTGTTGGTGCTGTGTAAGTTGTTGGTGCTGTGAAAGTTGTTGGTGTTGTGCAAGTTGTTGGTGCTGTGTAAGTTGTTTTTGCTTTGTAAGTTGTTGGTGCTGTGTAAATTGTTGGTGCTGTGTAAGTTGTTTATGCTTTGTAAGCTTTTGGTACTGTGTAAGTTGTTTTTGTTGTGTAAGTTGTTGGTGCTGTGTAAGTAGTTGGTGTTGTTTAAGTTGTTGTTGCTTTGTAAGTTGTTGGTGCTGTGTAAGTTGTTCTTGCTTTGTAAGTTGTTGGTGCTGTGTAAGTTGTTGGTGCTGTGTAAGTTGTTGTTGCTGTGTAAGTTCTGTGTGCTGTGTAACTTGGTGCTTTTTAAGTTGTTGTTGCTATGTAAGTTGTTGGTGCTGTTTACGTTGTTGGTTTTATGTAAGTTCTTGGTGCTATGTAAGTTGCTGATTCTATTTAAGTTGTCGTTGCTGTTTAAGTTGTAGGTTCTGCGTATTTTGCAGGTGCATTGTAATTTGTTGATCCTGTGTATGTTGTTGGTGTGTAAGTTGTTGCTGCTGTGTAAGTTGTTGCTGTGTCAGTTGTTGGTGCTATGTAAGTTGTTGTTGCTGTGTAAGTTGTTGGTTCTGTGTAAGTTGTTGCTGCTGTGTAAGTTGTTGCTGCTGTGTAAGTTGTTGCTGCTCTGTAAGTTGTTGGTGCTGTGTAAGTTGTTGGTGTTGTGTAAGTTGTTGGTGCTGTGTAAGTTGTTGGTGCTGTGTAAGTTGTTTGTGCTGTGTAAGCTGTTGGTGCTGTGTAACTTGTTGGTGTTGTGTAAGTTGTTGGTGCCGTGTAAGTTGTTGCTGCTATCTAAGTAGTTGGTGTTGTGTAAGTTGTTGGTGCTGTGTAAGTTATTGGTGCTGTGTAAGTTGTTTTTGCTGTGTAAGTTGTTGGTGCTATGTCAGTTGATGTTGCTTTGTAAGTTGTTGGTGCTGTTAGTTGTTGGTGCTGCGTAAGTTGTTGGTGCTGTGTAAGTTGTTGGTGCTGTATACGTTTTAGGTACTGTGTAAGTTGGTGCTGTGAAAGTTGTTGGTGTTGTGTAAGTTGTTGGTGCTATCTAAGTAGTTGGTGTTGTGTAAGTTGTTGGTGCTGTGTAAGTTGTTGCTGCTGTCTAAGTTGTTGTTTTTGTGTAAGTGGTTGGTGCTGTGTAAGTTGTTGGTGCTGTGTAAGTTGTTGGTGTTGTGTAAGTTGTTGGTGCTGTGTAAGTTGTTGGTGCTGTGTAAGTTGTTGCTGTGTCAGTTGTTGGTGCTATGTAAGTTGTTGTTGCTGCGTATGTTGTAGGTGCTGTGTAAGTTGTTGGTGCTGTGTAATTTGTTGGTGCTGTGTAAGTTGTTTTTGCTGTGCAAGTTGTTTTTGCTGTGTATGTTGTAGGAGCTGTGTATGTTGTTGGTGCTGTGTAAGTTCTTGGTGCTATGTACGTTATTGTTTCTATTTAAGTTGTCATTGCTGTTTAAATTGTAGGTTCGGCATATTTTGCTGGTGCATTGTAAGTTGTTGGTTCTGTGTATCTTGTTGGTGTTGTGTAAGTTGTTGGTTCTGTGTATGTTGTTGGTGCTGTGAAAGTTGTTGCTGCTGTGTAAGTTGTTGCTGTGTCAGTTGTGGGTGCTATGTAAGTTGTTGTTGCTGTGTAAGTTGTTGGTTCTGTGTAAGTTGTTGCTGCTGTGTAAGTTGTTGCTGCTGTGTAAGTTGTGGCTGCTGTTTAAGTTGTTGGTGCTTTTTAAGTTGTTGGTTCTGTGTATGTTGTTGTTGGAGTGTAAGTTGTTGTTCCTGTGTAAGTTGTTGCCTTTGTGTAAGTTGTTGGTTCTGTGTAAGTTGTTGCTGCTGTGTAAGTTGTTGCTGCTGTGTAAGTTGTTGCTGCTCTGTAAGTTGTTGATGCTGTGTAAGTTGTTGGTGTTGTGTAAGTTGTTGGTGCTGTGTAAGTTGTTGGTGCTGTGTAAGTTGTTTGTGCTGTGTAAGCTGTTGGTGCTTTGTAACTTGTTGGTGTTTTGTAAGTTGTTGGTGCCGTGTAAGTTGTTGCTGCTATCTAAGTAGTTGGTGTTGTGTAAGTTGTTGGTGCTGTGTAAGTTATTGGTGCTGTGTAAGTTGTTTTTGCTGTGTAAGTTGTTGGTGCTATGTCAGTTGATGTTGCTTTGTAAGTTTTTGGTGCTGTGTAAGTTGTTGGTGCTGTGTAGGTTGTTGGTGCTGTGTAAGTTGTTGGTGCTGTATAAGTTTCAGGTACTGTTTAAGTTGTTGGTGCTGTGAAAGTTGTTGGTGTTGTGTAAGTTGTTGGTGCTGTGTAAGTTGTTTTTGCTTTGTAAGTTGTTGGTGCTGTGTAAGTTGTTGCTGTTGTGTAAGTTGTTGTTGCTGTGTAAGTTGTTGGTGTTGTGTAAGTTGTTGTTGCTTTGTAAGTTGCTGGTGCTGTGTAAGTTGTTCTTGCTTTGTAAGTTGTTGGTGCTGTGTAAGTTGTTGGTGCTGTGTAAGTTGTTGGTGCTCTTTAAGTGTTAGGTACTGTGTAAGTTGTTGTTGCTGTGTAAGTTGTTGGTTTTGTGTAAGTTGTTGTTGCTTTGTAAGTTGCTGGTGCTGTGTAAGTTGTTCTTGCTTTGTAAGTTGTTGGTGCTGTGTAAGTTGTTGGTTTTGTGTAAGTTGTTGGTGCTATCTAAGTAGTTGGTGTTGTGTAAGTTGTTGGTGCTGTGTAAACTGTTGGTGCTGTGTAAGTTGTTTATGCTTTGTAAGTTGTTGGTGCTGTGTAAGTTGTTTCTGTTGTGTAAGTTGTTGGTGCTGTGTAAGTGGTTGGTGTTGTGTAAGTTGTTGTTGCTTTGTAAGTTGTTGGTGCTGTGTAAGTTGTTCTTGCTTTGTAAGTTGTTGCTGCTGTGTAAGGTGTTGGTGCTGTGTAAGTTGTTGGTGCTGCGTAAGTTCTGTGTGCTGTGTAAGATCTGCGTGCTGTGTAACTTGGTGCTTTTTAAGTTGTTGGTGCTATGTAAGTTGTTGGTGCTATGTAAGTTGTTGATTCTATTTAAGTTGTCGTTGCTGTTTAAGTTGTAGGTTCTGCGTATTTTGCAGGTGCATTGTAAGTTGTTGGTTCTGTGTATGTTGTTGGTGGTGTGTAAGTTGTTGGTTCTGTGTATGTTGTTGGTGGTGTGTAAGTTGTTGCTGCTGTGTAAGTTGTTGCTGTGTCAGTTGTTGGTGCTATGTAAGTTGTTGGTGCTGTGTAAGTTGTTGGTTCTGTGTAAGTTGTTGCTGCTGTGTAAGTTGTTGCTGCTGTGTAAGTTGTTGCTGCTCTGTAAGTTGTTGGTGCTGTGTAAGTTGTTGTTGTTGTGTAAGTTGTTGGTGCTGTGTAAGTTGTTGGTGCTGTGTAAGTTATTTGTGCTGTGTAAGCTGTTGCTGCTGTGTAACTTGTTGATGTTGTGTAAGTTGTTGGTGCCGTGTAAATTGTTGCTGCTATCTAAGTAGTTGGTGTTGTGTAAGTTGTTAGTGCTGTGTAAGTTATTGCTGCTGTGTAAGTTGTTTTTGCCGTGTAAGTTGTTGGTGCTATGTCAGTTGATGTTGCTTTGTAAGTTGTTGGTGCTGTAAGTTGTTGGTGCTTTGTAAGTTGCTGGTGCTGTATGCGTTTTAGGTACTGTGTAAGTTGCTAATGCTGTGAAAGTTGTTGGTGTTGTGTAAGTTGTTGGTGCTATCTAAGTAGTTGGTGTTGTGTAAGTTGTTGGTGCTGTGTAAGTTGTTGATGCTGTGTAAGTTGTTGGTGCTGTGTAAGTTGTTGGTGCTGTGTAAGTTGTTGCTGCTGTGTAAGTTGTTGGTTTTGTGTAAGTTGTTGGTGCTGTGTAAGTTGTTGAAGCTGTGGAAGTTCTGCGTGCTGTGTAACTTGGTGCTTTTTAAGTTGTTGGTGCTGTGTAAGTTGTTGCTGTTGTGTATGTTGTTGGTGCTGTGTAAGTTGTTGGTGTTGTGTAAGATGTTGGTGTTGTGTAAGATGTTGGTGCTGTGTAATTTGTTCGTAGTTTGTAACTTGTTGTTGCTGTGTAAGTTGTTGGTGCTGTGTAAGTTGTTGTTGCGGAGTAAGTTGTTCGTGCTGTGTAAGTTGTTGCTGTTGTGTAAGTTGTTGCTGCTGTGTAAGTTGTTGGTGCTGTGTAACTTGTTGGTGCTGTGTAATTTGTTCGTGGTTTGTAACTTGTTGTTGCGGTGTAAGTTGTTGGTGATGTGTAAGTTGTTGGTGCTGTGTAAGTTGTTGGTGCTGTGGAAGTTCTGCGTGCTGTGTAACTTGGTGCTTTTTAAGTTGTTGGTGCTATGTAATTTGTTTGTGCTGTTTACATTGTTGGTGCTATGTAAGTTCTTGGTGCTATGTAAGTTGTTGATTCTATTTAAGATGTCGTTGCTGTTTAAGTTGTAGGTTCTGCGAATTTTGCTGCTGCATTGTCAGTTGTTGGTTCTGTGTATGTTGTTGATGCTGTGAAAGTTGTTGGTGCTGTGTAAGTGGTTGCTGCTGTGTAAGTTGTTGGTGTTGTGTAAGTTGTAGGTTCTGCGTATTTTGCTGGTGCATTGTAAGTTGTTGGTTCTGTGTATGTTGTTGATGCTGTGAAAGTTGTTGGTGCTGTGTAAGTTGTTGGTGCTGTGTCAGTTGTTGCTGCAGCGTAAATGGTTGCTGCTGTGTAAGTTGTTGTTGCTGTATAAGTTGTTGGTGCTATGTATTTTGTTGGTGCTGTTTACGTTGTTGGTGCTATGTAAGTTCTTGGTGCTCTGTAAGTTGTTGAATCTATTTAAGTTGTCGTTGCTGTTTAAGTTGTAGGTTCTCCATATTTTGCAGGTGCATTGTAAGTTGTTGGTTCTGTGTATGTTGTTGGTGGTGTGTAAGTTGTTGCTGCTGAGTAAGTTGTTGGTTCTGTGTAAGTTGTTGCTGCTGTGTAAGTTGTTGCTGCTGTGTAAGTTGTTGCTGCTCTGTAAGTTGTTGGTGCTGTGTAAGATGTTGGTGTTCTGTAAGTTGTTGGTGCTGTGTAAGTTTTTGGTGCTGTGTAAGTTGTAGGTTCTGCGTATTTTGCTGGTGCATTGTATGTTGTTGGTTCCGTGTATGTTGTTGGTGCTGTGAAAGTTGTTGGTGCTGTGTAAGTTGTTGGTGCTGTGTAAGTTGTTGCTGCTGTGTAAATGGTTGCTGCTGTGTAAGTTGTTGTTGCTGTGTAAGTTGTTGCTGCTGTGTAAGTTGTTGGAGCTATGTAAGCTGTTGGTTCTGTGTATGTTGTTGGTGCTATGTAAGTTGTTGGTTCTGTGTATGTTGTTGGTGGTGTGTAAGTTGTTGCTGCTGTGTAAGTTGTTGCTGTGTCAGTTGTTGGTGCTATGTAAGTTGTTGTTGCTGTGTAAGTTGTTGGTTCTGTGTAAGTTTCTGCTGCTGTGTAAGTTGTTGCTGCTGTGTAAGTTGTTGCTGCTCTGTCAGTTGTTGGTGCTGTGTAAGCTGTTGGTGTTGTGTAAGTTGTTGGTGCTGAGTAAGTTGTTGGTGCTGTGTAAGTTGTTTGTGCTGTGTTAGCTGTTGGTGATGTGTAACTTGTTGGTGTTGTGTAAGTTGCTGGTGCCGTGTAAGTTGTTGCTGCTATCTAAGTAGTTGGTGTTGTGTAAGTTGTTGCTGCTGTGTAAGTTGTTGCTGCTCTGTAAGTTGTTGGTGCTGTGTAAGTTGTTGGTGTTGTGTAAGTTGTTGGTGCTGTGTAAGTTGTTGGTGCTGTGTAAGTGGTTGATGCTGTGTAAGTTGTTGGTGCTATGTAAGTTGTAGGTTCTGCGTATTTTGCTGGTGCATTGTAAGTTGTTGCTTCTGTGTTTGTTGTTGGTGCTGTGAAAGTTGTTGGTGCTGTGTAAGTTGTTGGTGCTGTGTAAATGGTTGCTGCTGTGTAAGTTGTTGGCGCTGTATAAGTTGTTGATGCTGTGTAAGTTGTTGGTGCTGTGTATGTTGTGGGTGCTCTGTAAGTTGTTGGTGCTGTGGAAGTTGTTGGTGTTGTGTAAGTTGTTGTTGCTGAGTAAGTTGTTGGTGCTGTGTAAGTTGTTTGTGCTGTGTTAGCTGTTGGTGATGTGTAACTTGTTGGTGTTGTGTAAGTTGCTGGTGCCGTGTAAGTTGTTGCTGCTATCTAAGTAGTTGGTGTTGTGTAAGTTGTTGCTGCTGTGTAAGTTGTTGCTGCTCTGTAAGTTGTTGGTGCTGCGTAAGTTGTTGGTGTTGTGTAAGTTGTTGGTGCTGTGTAAGTTGTTGGTGCTGTGTAAGTGGTTGATGCTGTGTAAGTTGTTGGTGCTATGTAAGTTGTAGGTTCTGCGTATTTTGCTGGTGCATTGTAAGTTGTTGGTTCTGTGTTTGTTGTTGGTGCTGTGAAAGTTGTTGGTGCTGTGTAAGTTGTTGGTGCTGTGTAAATGGTTGCTGCAGTGTAAGTTGTTGGCGCTGTATAAGTTGTTGATGCTGTGTAAGTTGTTGGTGCTGTGTATGTTGTGGGTGCTGTATAAGTTCTAGGTGCTGTGTAAGTTGTTGCTGCTGTGTAAGTTGTTGCTGCTCTGTAAGTTGTTGGTGCTGTGGAAGTTGTTGGTGTTGTGTAAGTTGTTGTTGCTGTGTAAGTTTTTGGTGCTGTGTAAGTTGTTTGTGCTGTGTAAGTTGTTGGTGCTGTGTAACTTGTTGGTGTTGTGTAAGTTGTTGGTGCCGTGTAAGTTGTTGCTGCTATCTAAGTAGTTGGTTGTTGTGTAAGTTGTTGGTGCTGTGTAAGTTATTGGTGCTGTGTAAGTTGTTTTTGCTGTGTAAGTTTTTGGTGCTATGTCAGTTGATGTTGCTTTGTAAGTTTTTCGTGCTGTGTACGTTGTTGGTGCTGTGTAAGTTGTTGGTGCTGTGTAAGTTGTTGGTGCTGTATAGGTTTTAGGTACTGTGTAAGTTGTTGGTGCTGTGAAAGTTGTTGGTGTTGTGTAAGTTGTTGTTGCTATCTAAGTAGTTGGTGTTGTGTAAGTTGTTGGTGCCGTTTAAGTTGTTGGTGCTGTGTAAGGTGTTTTTGCTTTGTAAGTTGTTGGTGCTATGTAAGTTGTTGCTGTTGTGTAAGTTGTTGGTGCTGTGTAAGTTGTTGGTGTTGAGTAAGTTGTTGTTGCCTTGTAAGTTGTTGGTGCTGTGTAACTTGTTCTTGCTTTGTAAATTGTTGGTGCTGTGTAAGTTTTTGGTGCTGTGTAAGTTGTTGGTGCTGAGCAAGTTCTGCGTGCTGTGTAAGTTCTGCGCGCTGTGTAACTTGGTGCTTTTTAAGTTGTTGGTGCTATGTAAGTTGTTGGTGCTATGTAAGTTGTTGATTCTATTTAAGTTGTCATTGCTGTTTAAGTTGTAGTTTCTGCGTATTTTGCAGGTGCATTGTAAGTTGTTGGTTCTGTTTATGTTGTTGGTGGTGTGTAAGTTGTTGGTTCTGTGTATGTTGTTGGTGGTGTGTAAGTTGTTGCTGCTGTGTAAGTTGTTGCTGTGTCAGTTGTTGGTGTTATGTAAGTTGTTGTTGCTGTGTAAGTTTTTGGTTCTGTGTAAGTTGTTGCTGCTGTGTAAGTTGTTGCTGCTGTGTAAGTTGTTGCTGCTCTGTAAGTTGTTGGTGCTGTGTAAGTTGTTGGTGTTGTGTAAGTTGTTGGTGCTGTGTAAGTTGTTGGTGCTGTGTAAGTTGTTTGTGCTGTGTAACTTGTTGGTGTTGTGTAAGTTGTTGTTGCCATGTAAGTTGTTGCTGCTATCTAAGTAGTTGGTGTTGTGTAAGTTGTTGGTGCTGTGTAAGTTATTGGTGCTGTGTAAGTTGTTTTTGCTGTGTAAGTTATTGGTGCGATGTCAGTTGATGTTGCTTTGTAAGTTGTTGGTGTTGTTAGTTGTTGGTGCTGTGTAAGTTGTTGGTGCTGTGTAAGTTGTTGGTGCTGTATAAGTTTTAGGTAATGTGTAAGTTGTTGGTGCTGTGAAAGTTGTTGGTGTTGTGTAAGTTGTTGGTGCTATCTAAGTAGTTGGTGTTGTGTAAGTTGTTGGTGCTGTGTAAGTTGTTGGCGCTGTGTAAGTTGTTGGTGCTGTTTAAGTTGTTGGTGCTGTGTAAGTTGTTGCTGCTGTGTAAGTTGTTGGCGTTGTGTAAGTGGTTGGTGCTGTGTAAGTTGTTGGTGCTGTGTAAGTTGTTGGTGTTGTGTAAGTTGTTGTTGCTGTGTAAGTTGTTGGTGCTGTGCAAGTTGTTGCTGTGTCAGTTGTTGGTGCTATGTAAGTTGTTGTTGCTGCGTATGTTGTATGTGCTGTGTAAGTTGTTGGTGCTGTGTAATTTGTTGGTGCTGTGTAAGTTGTTTTTGCTGTGTAAGTTGTTTTTGCTGTGTATGTTGTAGGAGCTGTGTACGTTGTTGGTGCTGTGTAAGTTCTTGGTGCTATGTAAGTTATTGATTCTATTTAAGTTGTCATTGCTGTTTAAATTGTAGGTTCTGCGTATTTTGCTTGTGCATTGTAAGTTGTTGGTTCTATGTATGTTGTTGTTGGTGTGTAAGTTGTTGGTTCTGTGTATGTTGTTGGTGCTGTGAAAGTTGTTGCTGCTGTGTAAATGGTTCCTGCTGTGTAAGTTGTTGGTGCCGTGTAAGTTGTTGGTGCTGTGTAAGTTGTGGGTGCTGTGTAAGTTGTTTTTGCTTTGTCAGTTGTTGGTCCTGTGTAAGTTGTTGATATTGTGTAAGTTATTGGTGCTGTGTAAGTTGTTGGTGTTGTGTAAGTTGTTGTAGCTTTGTAAGTTGTTGGTGCTGTGTAAGTTGATGTTGCTTTGTAAGTTGTTGGTGCTGTGTAAGTTTTTGGTGCTGTGCAAGTTGTTGGTGCTGTGTAAGTTGTTGTTGCTGTGTAAGTTCTGCGTGCTGTGTCACTTGGTGCTTTTTATGTTGTTGGTGCTATGTATTTTGTTGGTGCTGTTTACGTTGTTGGTGCTATGTAAGTTCTTGGTGCTCAGTAAGTTGTTGAATCTATTTAAGCTGTCGTTGCTGTTTAAGTTGTAGGTTCTGCATATTTTGCAGGTGCATTGTAAGTTGTTGGTTCTGTGTATGTTGTTGGTGGTGTGTAAGTTGTTGCTGCTGTGTAAGTTGTTGCTGTGTCAGTCGTTGGTGCTATGTAAGTTGTTGTTGCTGTGTAAGTTGTTGGTTCTGTTTAAGTTGTTGCTGCTGTGTAAGTTGCTGCTGCTGTGTAAGTTGTTGCTGCTCTGTAAGTTGTTGGTGCTGTGTAAGTTGTTGGTGTTGTGTAAGTTGTTGGTGCTGTGTAAGTTGTTGGTGCTGTGTAAGTTGTTTATGCTGTGTAAGCTGTTGGTGCTGTGTAACTTGTTGGTGTTGTGTAAGTTGTTGGTGCCGTGTAAGTTGTAGGTTCTGCGTATTTTGCTGGTGCATTGTATGTTGTTGGTTCTGTGTATGTTGTTGGTGCTGTGAAAGTTGTTGGTGCTGTGTAAGTCGTTGGTGCTGTGTAAGTCGTTGGTGCTGTGTAAGTTGTTGCTGCTGTGTAAATGGTTGCTGCTGTGTAAGTTGTTGCTGCTCTGTAAGTTGTTGGTGCTGTGTAAGTTGTTGTTGTTGTGTAAGTTGTTGGTGCTGTGTAAGTTGTTGGTGCTGTGTAAGTTATTTGTGCTGTGTAAGCTGTTGCTGCTGTGTAACTTGTTGGTGTTGTGTAAGTTGTTGGTGCCGTGTAAATTGTTGCTGCTATCTAAGTAGTTGGTGTTGTGTAAGTTGTTAGTGCTGTGTAAGTTATTGCTGCTGTGTAAGTTGTTTTTGCCGTGTAAGTTGTTGGTGCTATGTCAGTTGATGTTGCTTTGTAAGTTGTTGGTGCTGTAAGTTGTTGGTGCTTTGTAAGTTGCTGGTGCTGTATGCGTTTTAGGTACTGTGTAAGTTGTTGATGCTGTGAAAGTTGTTGGTGTTGTGTAAGTTGTTGGTGCTATCTAAGTAGTTGGTGTTGTCTAAGTTGTTGGTGCTGTGTAAGTTGTTGATGCTGTGTAAGTTGTTGGTGCTGTGTAAGTTCTTGGTGCTCTGTAAGTTGTTGAATCTATTTAAGTTGTCGTTGCTGTTTAAGTTGTAGGTTCTCCATATTTTGCAGGTGCATTGTAAGTTGTTGGTTCTGTGTAGGTTGTTGGTGGTGTGTAACTTGTTGGTTCTGTGTATGTTGTTGGTGCTGTGTAAGTTGTTTTGCAGTGTAAGTTGTTGGTGCTGTGTAAGTTGTTGCTGCTGTGTAAGTTGTTGGTGCTGTGTAAGTTGTTGGTGCTGTGTAAGTTGTTGGTGTTGTGTAAGTTGTTGGTGCTGTGTAAGTTGTTGGTGCTGTGTAAGTTGTTGGTGCTGTGTAAGTTGTTGGTGCTGTGTAAGTTGTTGGTGCTGTGTAAGTTGTTGGTGCTGTGTAAGTTGTTGGTTCTGTGTATTTTGTTGGTGCATTGTAAGTTGTTGGTGCTGTGTAAGTTGTTGGTGCTGTGTAAGTTGTTGGTGCTGTGTAAGTTGTTGGTGCTGTGTAAGTTGTTGCTGCTGTGTAAGTTGTTGGTGCTGTGTAAGTTGTTGGTGCTGTGTAAGTTGTTGGTGCTGTGTAAGTTGTTGGTGCTGTGTAAGTTGTTGGTTCTGTGTAAGTTGTTGGTGCTGTGTAAGTTGTTGGTGCTGTGTAAGTTGTTGGTGCTGTGTAAGTTGTTGGTGCTGTGTAAGTTGTTGCTTTGTCAGTTGTTGGTGCTGTGTAAGTTGTTGTTGCTGTGTAAGTTGTTGTTGCTGTGTAAGTTGTTGGTGCTGTGTAAGTTGTTGGTGCTGTGTAAGTTGTTTTGCTGTGTAAGTTGTTTTGCTGTGTAAGTTGTTGGTGCTGTGTAAGTTGTTGGTGCTGTGTAAGTTGTTGGTGCTGTGTAAGTTGTTGGTGCTGTTTAAGTTGTTGTTGCTGTTTAAGTTGTTGGTTCTGTGTATTTCGCTGGTGCGTTGTAAGTTGTTGGTGCTGTGTATGTTGTTGTTGCTGTGTAAGTTGTTGGTGCTGTGTAAGTTGTTGGTGCTGTGTAAGTTGTTGCTGCTGTGTAAGTTGTTGGTGCTGTGTAAGTTGTTGGTGCTGTGTAAGTTGTTGGTGCTGTGTAAGTTGTTGGTGCTGTGTAAGTTGTTTTTGCTTTGTAAGTTGTTGGTGCTGTGTAAGTTGTTCTTGTTGTGTACGTTTTGGGTGCTGTGCAAGTTGTTGGTGTTGTGTAAGTTGTTGTAGCTTTGTAAGTTGTTGGTGCTGTGTAAGTTGATGTTGCTTTGTAAGTTGTTGGTGCTGTGTAAGTTTTTGGTGCTGTGCAAGTTGTTGGTGCTGTGTAAGTTGTTGTTGCTGTGTAAGTTCTGCGTGCTGTGTCACTTGGTGCTTTTTATGTTGTTGGTGCTATGTATTTTGTTGGTGCTGTTTACGTTGTTGGTGCTATGTAAGTTCTTGGTTCTCAGTAAGTTGTTGAATCTATTTAAGCTGTCGTTGCTGTTTAAGTTGTAGGTTCTGCATATTTTGCAGGTGCATTGTAAGTTGTTGGTTCTGTGTATGTTGTTGGTGGTGTGTAAGTTGTTGGTGCTGTGTATGTTGTTGGTGGTGTGTAAGTTGTTGCTGCTGTGTAAGTTGTTGGTTCTGTGTAAGTTGTTGCTGCTGTGTAAGTTGTTGCTGCTCTGTAAGTTGTTGGTGCTGTGTAAGATGTTGGTGTTGTGTAAGTTGTTGGTGCTGTGTAAGTTTTTGGTGCTGTGTAAGTTGTTTATGCTGTGTAAGCTGATGGTGCTGTGTAACTTGTTGGTGTTGTGTAAGTTGTTGGTGCCGTGTAAGTTGTAGGTTCTGCGTATTTTGCTGGTGCATTGTATGTTGTTGGTTCCGTGTATGTTGTTGGTGCTGTGAAAGTTGTTGGTGCTGTGTAAGTTGTTGGTGCTGTGTAAGTTGTTGCTGCTGTGTAAATGGTTGCTGCTGTGTAAGTTGTTGTTGCTGTGTAAGTTATTGCTGCTGTGTAAGTTGTTGGAGCTATGTAAGTTGTTGGTTCTGTGTGTGTTGTTGGTGGTGTGTAAGTTGTTGGTTCTGTGTAAGTTGTTGGTGGTGTGTAAGTTGTTGCTGCTGTGTAAGTTGTTGCTGTGTCAGTTGTTGGTGCTATGTAAGTTGTTGTTGCTGCGTATGTTGTATGTGCTGTGTAAGTTGTTGGTGCTGTGTAAGTTGTTGGTGCTGTGTAAGTTGTTGGTGCTGTGTAAGTTGTTTTTGCTGTGTAAGTTGTTGGTGCTGTGTAAGTTGTTGGTGCTGTGTAAGTTGTTGGTGCTGTGTAAGTTGTTGGTGCATTGTAAGTTGTTGTTGCTGTGTAAGTTGTTGGTTCTGTGTATTTTGTTGTGCATTGTAAGTTGTTGGTTCTGTGTATGTTGTTGGTGCTGTGTAAGTTGTTGGTTCTGTGTAAGTTGTTGGTGCTGTGTAAGTTGTTGGTGCTGTGTAAGTTGTTGGTGCTGTGTAAGTTGTTGGTGCTGTGTAAGTTGTTGGTGCTGTGTAAGTTGTTGGTGCTGTGTAAGTTGTTGGTGCTGTGTAAGTTGTTGGTGCTGTGTAAGTTGTTGGTGTTGTGTAAGTTGTTGGTGCTGTGTAAGTTGTTGGTGTTGTGTAAGTTGTTGGTGCTGTGTAAGTTGTTGGTGCTGTGTAAGTTGTTGGTTGTTTGTAAGTTGTTGGTGCTGTGTAAGTTGTTGCTGCTGTGTAAGTTGTTGGTGCTGTGTAAGTTGTTGGTGCTGTGTAAGTTGTTGTTGCTGTGTAAGCTTGTTGGTGCTGTGTAAGTTGTAGGTGCTGTGTAAGTTGTTGCTGTTGTGTAAGTTGTTGTTGCTGTGTTACGTTGTTGGTGCTGTGTAAGTTGTTGGTGCTGTGTAAGTTGTTGTGCTGTGTAAGTTGTTGGTGCAGTGTAAGTTGTTGGTGCTGTGTAAGTTGTTGGTGCTGTGTAACTTGTTGTGCTGTGTAAGTTGTTGTGCTGTGTAAGTTGTTGTGCTGTGTAAGTTGTTGGTGTGTGTAAGTTGTGTGTTGTGTAAGTTGTTGGTGCTATGTAAGTTGTTGCTGCTGTGTACGTTTTGGGTGCTGTGTAAGTTGTTGTGCTGTGTAAGTTCTTGGTGCTGTGTAAGTTGATGTTGCTGTGTAAGTTGTTGGTGCTGTGTAAGTTGTTGGTGCTGTGTAAGTTTTTGGTGCTGTGTAAGCTGTTGGTGCTGTGTAACGTTGTTGGTGTTGTGTAAGTTGTTGGTGCCGTGTAAGTTGTAGGTTCTGCGTATTTTGCTGGTGCATTGTAAGTTGTTGGTGCTGTGTAAGTTGTTGGTGTTGTGTAAGTTTTTGGTTCTGTGTAAGTTGTTGCTGCTGTGTAAGTTGTTGCTGCTGTGTAAGTTGTTGCTGCTGTCTAAGTTGTTGGTGCTGAGAAAGTTGTTGGTGTTGTGTAAGTTGTTGGTGCTGTGTAAGTTGTTGGCGCTGTGTAAGTTGTTTGTGCTGTGTAAGCTGTTGGTGCTGTGTAACTTGTTGGTGTTGTGTAAGTTGTTGGTGCCATGTAAGTTGTTGCTGCTATCTAAGTAGTTGGTTTTGTGTAAGTTGTTGGTGCTGTGTAAGTTATTGGTGCTGTGTAAGTTGTTTTTGCTGTGTAAGTTATTGGTGCGATGTCAGTTGATGTTGCTTTGCAAGTTGTTGGTGTTGTTAGTTGTTGGTGCTGTGTAAGTTGTTGGTGCTGTGTAAGTTGTTGGTGCTGTGTAAGTTTTTGGTGCTGTGTAAGTTGTTGGTGCTGTGTAAGTTGTTGGTGTTGTGTAAGTTGTTGGTGCTGTGTAAGTTGTTGGTGTTGTGTAAGTTGTTGGTGCTGTGTAAGTTGTTGGTGCTGTGTAAGTTGTTGGTGCTGTGTAAGTTGTTGGTGCTGTGTAAGTTGTTGGTGCTGTGTAAGTTGTTGGTGCTGTGTAAGTTGTTGGTGCTGTGTAAGTTGTTGGTGCTGTGTAAGTTGTTGGTGCTGTGTAAGTTGTTGGTGCTGTGTAAGTTGTTGGTGCTGTGTAAGTTGTTGCTGTGTAAGTTGTTGGTGCTGTGTAAGTTGTTGTTGCTGTGTAAGTTGTTTTGCTGTGTAAGTTGTTGGTGCTGTGTAAGTTGTTGGTGCTGTGTAAGTTGTTGGTGCTGTGTAAGTTGTTGGTGCTGTGTAAGTTGTTGGTGCTGTGTAAGTTGTTGGTGCTGTGTAAGTTGTTGGTGTGTAAGTTGTTGGTTCTGTGTAAGTTGTTGGTGCTGTGTAAGTTGTTGCTGCTGTGTAAGTTGTTGCGCTGTGTCAGTTGTTGCTGTGTGTAAGTTGTTGTGCTCTGTAAGTTGATGGTGCTGTGTAAGTTGTGGTGCTGTGTAAGTTGTTGTGCTGTTGTAAGTTGTTGGTGCTGTGTAAGTTGTTGGTGCTGTGTAAGTTGTTGGTGTTGTGTAAGTTGTTGGTGCTTGTGTAAGTTGTTGGTGCTGTGTAAGTTGTTGGTGCTGTGTAGTTGTTGGTGCTGTGTAAGTTGTTGGTGCTGTGTAAGTTGTTGGTGCTGTGTAAGTTGTTGTGCTGTGTAAGTAGTTGGTGTCTGTGTAAGTTGTTGGTGCTGTGTAAGTTGTTGGTAGCTATGTAAGTTGTTTGTGCTGTGTACGTTGTTGGGTTGCTGTAAGTTGTTGGTGCCTTGTAAGTTGTTGGTGCTGTGTATTTGTTTGGTGCTGTGTAAGTTGTTGGTGCTGTGTAAGTTGTTGCGGCTGAGTAAGTTGTTGCTCTGTGTAAGTTGTTGTTGCTGTGTAAGTGTTGTCTGCTGTGCAAGATTTTGGTCTGAGTCAGTTGTTGGTGCTGTGTAAGTGTTGTAGCTGTGTAAGTTGTTGCTTCTCTGTAAGTTTTGGCTGCTGTGTAAGTTTTTGCTGTGTGTAAGTTGTGACTGCCTGTCAGTTGTGGATCTGTGTAATCTGTTTGTGTCTGCTGTAAGCTGTTGGTGCTGTGTATAAAGTTGTTGCTGTGTAAGTTGTTGGTGCTGTGTAAGCTGTTGGTTCTGTGTAAGCTTGTGGTGTGTGTAAGTTGCTGTTCCTGTGTAAGTTGTTGGCTGCGTGTGTAAGTAGATACTGCTGATCTTTAAGTTGTTGCTGCAGTGTCAGTTGTTGGCTGCTCATGTAAGTTGTTGGTTGCTGTGTACGTTGTTGGTGTCTGTGTAAGTTGTGGCTGCTGTGTAAGTTGTTGGCTGCCTGTGTAAGTTGTTGGTGCTGTGTAAGTTGTTGGTGCTGTATAAGTTGTTGTTGCTGTATAAGTTGTTGTTGTGTTGGTGCTCTGTGAGTTGTTGGTGCTGTGTAATTTGTTGGTGCTGTGTAAGTTGTTGGTGCTGTGTAAGTTGTTGGTGCTGTGTAAGTTGTTGGTGCTGTGTTGTTGTGTGTAAGTTGTTGGTGCTGTGTAAGTTGTTGCTGTGTAAGTTGTTGGTGCTGTGTAAGTTGTTGGTGCTGTGTAAGTTGTTGGTGCTGTGTAAGTTGTTGGTGCTGTGTAAGTTGTTGGTGCTGTGTAAGTTGTTGGTGCTGTGTAAGTTGTTGGTGCTGTGTAAGTTGTTGGTGCTGTGTAAGTTGTTGGTGCTGTGTAAGTTGTTGGTGCGGTGTAAGTTGTTGGTGCTGTGTAAGTTGTTGGTGCTGTGTAAGTTATTGATGTTGTGTAAGTTGTTGGTGCTGTGTAAGTTCTTTCTGCTGTGTAAGTTGTTGGTGCTGTGTAAGTTGTTGGTGCTATGTACATTGATGGTGCTGTGTAAGTTGTTGGTGCTGTGTAAGTTGTTGCTGCGGTGTAAGTTGTTGGTGCAGTGTAAGTTGTTCGTGCTTTTTAAGTTGTTTTTGTGGTGTAAGTTGTTTGTGCTGTGTAAGTTGTTTTTGCTTTGTAAGTTGTTGGTGCTGTGTAAGTTGTTGGTGCTGTGAAAGTTGTTGGTTCTATGTACGCTTTTGGTGCTGTGTAAGTTGTTGCTGTTGTGTAAGTTGTTGGTGCTGTGTAAGTTGTTGGTGTTGTTTAAGTTGTTGTGCTTTGTAAGCTGTTGGTGCTGTGTGAGTTGTTGGTGCTGTGTAAGTTGTTGGTGCTGTGTAAGTTGTTGGTGCTGTGTAAGTTGTTGTTGCTGTGTAAGTTGTTCGTGCTTTGTAAGTTTTTGTTCGTGCTTTGTAAGTTCTTGCTGTAATGTAAGTTGTTGGTGCTATTTAAGTTGTTGGTGCTGTGTAAGTTGTTGGTGCTGTGTAAGTTGTTGATTCTATTTAAGTTCTTGTTCCTGTTTAAATTGTAGGTTCTGTGTATTTTGCAGGTGCATTGTAAGTTGTTGTTGCTGTATAAGTTGTTGTTGGTGTGTAAGTTGTTGCTGCTGTGTAAGGTGTTGCTGTGTCAGTTGTTGGTGCTATGTAAGTTGTTGTTGCTTGTAAGTTGTTGGTTCTGTGTAAGTTGTTGGTGCTGTGTAAGTTGTTGATGTTGTGTAATTTGTTGGAGGTGTGTAAGTTGTTGGTGCTGAGTAAGTTGCTGATGTTGTCTAATTTGTTGGAGCTGTGTAAGTTGTTGGTGCGGTGTAAGTTGCTTGTGCTGTGTAAGCTGTTGGTGCTGTGTAACTTGTTGGTGTTGTGTAAGTTGTTGTGCCGTGTAAGTTGTTGCTGCATCTAAACTGTTGAGTGTTGTGTAAGTTGTTGGTGCTGTGTAAGTTATTGGTGCTGTGTAGTTGTTTTTGCTGTGAATTTGTTGGTGCTATGTCAGTTGTTGGTGCTGTGTAAGTTGTTGGTGCTGTGTAAGTTGTTGGTGCTGTGTAAGTTGTTGCTGCTGTGTACGTTGTTGGTGCTGTATAAGTTGTAGGTGCTGTGTAAGTTGTGGTGCTGTGAAAGTTGTTGGTGATGTGTAAGTTGTTGCTGCTGTGTAAGTGTTGGTGCTATGTAAGTGTTAGTGTTGTGGAGTTGTTGGTGCTGTGTAAGTTGTTGGTGTTGTGTAAGTTGTTTGTGCTGTGTAAGTTTTTGGTGCTGTGTAAGTTGTTGGTGATGTGTAAGTTGTTGGTGCTGTGTAAGTTGTAGTTCTGTGTAATTGTTGTTGCTTTGTAAGTTGTGGTGCTGTGTAAGTTGTTGGTGCTTTGTAAGTTGTTGGTGCTGTGTAAGTGGTTGGTGCTGTGTAAGTTGTTGGTGTTGTGTAAGTTGTTGGTGCTGTGTAAGTTGTTGTTGCTGTGTATGTTGTTGGTGCTGTGTAAGTTGTTGGTGCTGTGTAAGTTGTTGTTGCTGTGTAAGTTGTTGGTGCTGTGTAAGTTGTTGGTGCTGTGTAAGTTGTTGGTGCTGTGTAAGTTGTTGGTGCTGTGTAAGTTGTTGGTGCTGTGTAAGTTGTTGTTGCTGTGTAAGTTGTTTGTGTTGTGTAAGTTGTTGGTGCTGTGTAAGTTTTTGGTGCTATGTCACTTGTTGGTGCTGTGTAAGTTGTTGGTGCTGTGTAAGTTGTTGGTGCTGTGTAAGTTGTTGGTGCTGTGTAAGTTGTTCGTGGTTTGTAACTTGTTGTTGCATTGTAAGTTGTTGGTGCTGTGTAAGTTGTTGTTGCTGTGTAAGTTGTTGGTGCTGTGTAAGTTGTTGGTGCTGTGTAAGTTGTTGGTGCTGTGTAAGTTGTTGGTGCTGTGTAAGTTGTTGGTGCTGTGTAAGTTGTTGGTGCTGTGTAAGTTGTTGTTGCTGTGTAAGTTGTTGTTGCTGTGTAAGTTGTTGTTGTCTGCATAAGCTGTTGGTGCTATGTGAGTTGTTGGTGCTGTGTAAGTTGTTGGTGCTGTGTAAGTTGTTGGTGCTGTGTAAGTTGTTGGTGCTGTGTAAGTTGTTGGTGCTGTGTAAGTTGTTGGTGCTGTGTAAGTTGTTGGTGCTGTGTAAGTTGTTGTGCTGTGTAAGTTGTTGGTGCTGTGTAAGTTGTTGGTGCTGTGTAAGTTGTTGGTGCTGTGTAAGTTGTTGTTGCTGTGTAAGTTGTTGGTGCTGTGTAAGTTGTTGGTGCTGTGTAAGTTGTTGGTGCTGTGTAAGTTGTTGGTGCTGTGTAAGTTGTTGGTGCTGTGTAAGTTGTTGGTGCTGTGTAAGTTGTTGGTGCTGTGTAAGTTGTTGGTGCTGTGTAAGTTGTTGGTGCTGTGTAAGTTGTTGGTGCTGTGTAAGTTGTTGGTGCTGTGTAAGTTGTTGGTGCTGTGTAAGTTGTTGGTGCTGTGTAAGTTGTTGGTGCTGTGTAAGTTGTTGGTGCTGTGTAAGTTGTTGGTGCTGTGTAAGTTGTTGGTGCTGTGTAAGTTGTTGGTGCTGTGTAAGTTGTTGGTGCTGTGTAAGTTGTTGGTGCTGTGTAAGTTGTTGGTGCTGTGTAAGTTGTTGGTGCTGTGTAAGTTGTTGGTGCTGTGTAAGTTGTTGGTGCTGTGTAAGTTGTTGGTGCTGTGTAAGTTGTTGGTGCTGTGTAAGCTGTTGGTGCTGTGTAAGTTGTTGGTGCTGTGTAAGTTGTTGGTGCTGTGTAAGTTGTTGCTGCTTTGTCAGTCGTTGGTGCTGTGTAAGTTGTTGGTGCTGTGTAAGTTGTTGGTGCTGTGTAAGTTGTTGGTGCTGTGTAAGTTGTTGGTGCTGTGTAAGCTGTTGTTGCTGTGTGAGTTGGTGATGTGTAAGCTGTTGGTGCTGTGTAAGTTGTTGTTGCTATGTATGTTGCTGGTTGTGTGTAATTTGTTGCTGCTGTGTCAGTCGTTGGTGCTGTGTAAGTTGTTAGTGCTGTGTAAGTTGTTGGTGCTGTGTAAGTTGTTGGTGCTGTGTAAGTTGTTGGTGCTGTGTAAGTTGTTGGCTGCGTGTAAGTTGTTGTGCTGTGTAAGTTGTTGCTGCTGTGTACTTGTTGTGCTGTGTAAGTTGTTGGTGCTGTGTAAGTTGTTGGTGCTGTGTAAGTTGTTGTGCTTGTGTAAGTTGGTTGTGCTGTGTAAGTTGTTGGTGCTGTGAAAGCTGTTTGTGCTGTGTAAGTTGTTGCTGCTATGTAAGTTGTTGGTGCTGTGTAAGTTGTTGGTGCTGTGTAAGTTGTTTGGTGCTTTGTAAGTTGTTGTAGCTGTGTATCTTGTTGGTGCTTGTGTAAGTTGTTGGTGCAGTGTAAGTTGTTGGTGCTAGTAAGTGTTGGTGTCTGTGTATGTTGTAGCTGCTGTGTAAAGTGATGGTGCTGCTTTTGTAAGTTGTTTTTGCTGTGTAGTTGTTGGTGCTATGAAGTTGTGTAGCTTTGTAAGTTGTGGTGCTGTATAAGTTCGTGGTAGCTACGTAAGTTGTTGTGCTGTGTAAGTTGTTGGTGCTGTGTAAGTTGTTGGTGCTGTGTAAGTTGTTGGTGCTGTGTAAGTTGTTGGTGCTGTGTAAGTTGTTGGTGCTGTGTAAGTTGTTGGTGCTGTGTAAGTTGTTGGTGCTGTGTAAGTTGTTGGTGCTGTGTAAGTTGTTGGTGCTGTGTAAGTTGTTGGTGCTGTGTAAGTTGTTGGTGCTGTGTAAGTTGTTGGTGCTGTGTAAGTTGTTGGTGCTGTGTAAGTTGTTGGTGCTGTGTAAGTTGTTGGTGCTGTGTAAGTTGTTGGTGCTGTGTAAGTTGTTGGTGCTGTGTAAGTTGTTGGTGCTGTGTAAGTTGTTGGTGCTGTGTAAGTTGTTGGTGCTGTGTAAGTTGTTGGTGCTGTGTAAGTTGTTGGTGCTGTGTAAGTTGTTGGTGCTGTGTAAGTTGTTGGTGCTGTGTAAGTTGTTGGTGCTGTGTAAGTTGTTTTCCTGTGTAAGCTGTTGGTGCTGTGTAAGTTGTTGCTGCTGTGTAAGTTTTTGCTGCTGTGTAAGTCGTGGCTGCTGTTTAAGTTGTTGGCTGCTCTGTAAGTTGTTGGTTCTGTGTAAGTTGTTGGTGCTGTGAAAGTTGTTGGTGTTTTGTAAGTTGTTGGTGCTGTGTCAGTTGTTGCTGCTGTGTAAGTTGTTGCTGTGTGTAGTTGTTGGTGCTGTGTAAGTTGTTGGTGCTGTGTAAGTTGTTGTTGCTGTGTAAGTTGATGGTGCTGTGTAAGTTGTTGGTGCTGTGTAAGTTGTTGCTGCTGTGTAAGTTGTTGGTGCTCTGTAAGTTGTTGGTGCTGTGTAAGTTGTTGGTGCTGTGAAAGTTGTTGGTGCTGTGTAAGTTGTTGGTGCTGTGTAAGTTGTTGGTGCTGTGTAAGTTGTTGGTGCTGTGTGAGTTGTTGGTGCTGTGTAAGTTGTTGGTGCTGTGTAAGTTGTTGGTGCTGTGTAAGTTGTTGATTCTATTTAAGTTGTTGCTGTTATGTAAGTTGTTGGTGCTGTGTAAGTTGTTGGTGCTGTGTAAGTTGTTGGTGCTGTGTAAGTTGTTGGTGCTGTGTAAGTTGTTGGTGCTGTGTAAGTTGTTGGTGCTGTGTAAGTTGTTGGTGCTGTGTAAGTTGTTGGTGCTGTGTAAGTTGTTGGTGCTGTGTAAGTTGTTGCTGCTGTGTAAGTTGTTGGTGCTGTGTAAGTTGTTGGTGCTGTGTAAGTTGTTGGTGCTGTGTAAGTTGTTGGTGCTGTGTAAGTTGTTGGTGCTGTGTAAGTTGTTGGTGCTGTGTAAGTTGTTGCTGTGTAAGTTGTTGGTGCTGTGTAAGTTGTTGGTGCTGTGTAAGTTGTTGCTGCTGTGTAAGTTGTTAGTGCTGTGTAAGTTGTTGGTGCTGTGTAAGTTGTTCGTGGTTTGTAAGTTGTTGGTGCTGTGTAAGTTGTTGGTGCTGTGTAAGTTGTTGGTGCTGTGTAAGTTGTTGGTGCTGTGTAAGTTGTTGGTGATGTGTATGTTGTTGGTGCTGTGTAAGTTGTTGGTGCTGTGTAAGGTTGGTGCTGTGTCAGTTGTTGGTGCTATGTAAGTTGTTGTGTTGTGTAAGTTGTTGGTGCTGTGAAAGTTGTTGCTGTGTGTAAGTGTTTGCAGCTATGCTAAGTAGTTGGTGCTTGTGTAAGTTGTTGGTGCTGTGTAAGTTGTTGGTGTGTGTTGTTGTTGGTGATGTGTAAGTTGTTGGTGCTGTGTAAGATGTTGCTGCTTTGTAAGTTGTTGGTGCTGTGTAAGTTGTTGATGCTGTTGTAAGTTGTTTGTTGCTGTGTAAGTTGTTGGTGCTGTGTAAGTTGTTGGTGCTGTGTAAGTTGTTGGTGCTGTGTAAGTTGTTGGTGCTGTGTAAGTTGTTGGTGCTGTGTAAGTTGTTGGTGCTGGTAACTTGTTGTGTATTGTAAGTTGTTGGTGCGTGTGTAAGTTGTTGTGCTGTGTAAGTTGTTGGTGCTGTGTAAGTTGTTGTGCTGTGTAAGTTGTTGGTGCTGTGTAAGTTGTTGGTGCTGTGTAAGTTGTTGGTGCTGTGTAAGTTGTTGGTGCTGTGTAAGTTGTTGGTGTTGTGTAAGTTGTTGGTGCTGTGTAAGTTGTTGGTGCTGTGTAAGTTGTTGGTGCTGTGTAAGTTGTTGGTGCTGTGTAAGTTGTTGGTGCTGTGTAAGTTGTTGGTGCTGTGTAAGTTGTTGGTGCTGTGTAAGTTGTTGGTGCTGTGTAAGTTGTTGGTGCTGTGTAAGTTGTTGGTGCTGTGTAAGTTGTTGGTGCTGTGTAAGTTGTTGGTGCTGTGTAAGTTGTTGGTGCTGTGTAAGTTGTTGGTGCTGTGTAAGTTGTTGGTGCTGTGTAAGTTGTTGGTGCTGTGTAAGTTGTTGGTGCTGTGTAAGTTGTTGGTGCTGTGTAAGTTGTTGGTGCTGTGTAAGTTGTTGGTGCTGTGTAAGTTGTTGGTGCTGTGTAAGTTGTTGGTGCTGTGTAAGTTGTTGGTGCTGTGTAAGTTGTTGGTGCTGTGTAAGTTGTTGGTGCTGTGTAAGTTGTTGGTGCTGTGTAAGTTGTTGGTGCTGTGTAAGTTGTTGGTGCTGTGTAAGTTGTTGGTGCTGTGTAAGTTGTTGGTGCTGTGTAAGTTGTTGGTGCTGTGTAAGTTGTTGGTGCTGTGTAAGTTGTTGGTGCTGTGTAAGTTGTTGGTGCTGTGTAAGTTGTTGGTGCTGTGTAAGTTGTTGGTGCTGTGTAAGTTGTTGGTGCTGTGTAAGTTGTTGGTGCTGTGTAAGTTGTTGGTGCTGTGTAAGTTGTTGGTGCTGTGTAAGTTGTTGGTGCTGTGTAAGTTGTTGGTGCTGTGTAAGTTGTTGGTGCTGTGTAAGTTGTTGGTGCTGTGTAAGTTGTTGGTGCTGTGTAAGTTGTTGGTGCTGTGTAAGTTGTTGGTGCTGTGTAAGTTGTTGGTGCTGTGTAAGTTGTTGGTGCTGTGTAAGTTGTTGGTGCTGTGTAAGTTGTTGGTGCTGTGTAAGTTGTTGGTGCTGTGTAAGTTGTTGGTGCTGTGTAAGTTGTTGGTGCTGTGTAAGTTGTTGGTGCTGTGTAAGTTGTTGGTGCTGTGTAAGTTGTTGGTGCTGTGTAAGTTGTTGGTGCTGTGTAAGTTGTTGGTGCTGTGTAAGTTGTTGGTGCTGTGTAAGTTGTTGGTGCTGTGTAAGTTGTTGGTGCTGTGTAAGTTGTTGGTGCTGTGTAAGTTGTTGGTGCTGTGTAAGTTGTTGGTGCTGTGTAAGTTGTTGGTGCTGTGTAAGTTGTTGGTGCTGTGTAAGTTGTTGGTGCTGTGTAAGTTGTTGGTGCTGTGTAAGTTGTTGGTGCTGTGTAAGTTGTTGGTGCTGTGTAAGTTGTTGGTGCTGTGTAAGTTGTTGGTGCTGTGTAAGTTGTTGGTGCTGTGTAAGTTGTTGGTGCTGTGTAAGTTGTTGGTGCTGTGTAAGTTGTTGGTGCTGTGTAAGTTGTTGGTGCTGTGTAAGTTGTTGGTGCTGTGTAAGTTGTTGCTGTGTAAGTTGTTGGTGCTGTGTAAGTTGTTGGTGCTGTGTAAGTTGTTGGTGCTGTGTAAGTTGTTGGTGCTGTGTAAGTTGTTGGTGCTGTGTAAGTTGTTGGTGCTGTGTAAGTTGTTGGTGCTGTGTAAGTTGTTGGTGCTGTGTAAGTTGTTGGTGCTGTGTAAGTTGTTGGTGCTGTGTAAGTTGTTGGTGCTGTGTAAGTTGTTGGTGCTGTGTAAGTTGTTGGTGCTGTGTAAGTTGTTGGTGCTGTGTAAGTTGTTGGTGCTGTGTAAGTTGTTGGTGCTGTGTAAGTTGTTGGTGCTGTGTAAGTTGTTGGTGCTGTGTAAGTTGTTGGTGCTGTGTAAGTTGTTGGTGCTGTGTAAGTTGTTGGTGCTGTGTAAGTTGTTGGTGCTGTGTAAGTTGTTGGTGCTGTGTAAGTTGTTGGTGCTGTGTAAGTTGTTGGTGCTGTGTAAGTTGTTGGTGCTGTGTAAGTTGTTGGTGCTGTGTAAGTTGTTGGTGCTGTGTAAGTTGTTGGTGCTGTGTAAGTTGTTGGTGCTGTGTAAGTTGTTGGTGCTGTGTAAGTTGTTGGTGCTGTGTAAGTTGTTGGTGCTGTGTAAGTTGTTGGTGCTGTGTAAGTTGTTGGTGCTGTGTAAGTTGTTGGTGCTGTGTAAGTTGTTGGTGCTGTGTAAGTTGTTGGTGCTGTGTAAGTTGTTGGTGCTGTGTAAGTTGTTGGTGCTGTGTAAGTTGTTGGTGCTGTGTAAGTTGTTGGTGCTGTGTAAGTTGTTGGTGCTGTGTAAGTTGTTGGTGCTGTGTAAGTTGTTGGTGCTGTGTAAGTTGTTGGTGCTGTGTAAGTTGTTGGTGCTGTGTAAGTTGTTGGTGCTGTGTAAGTTGTTGGTGCTGTGTAAGTTGTTGGTGCTGTGTAAGTTGTTGGTGCTGTGTAAGTTGTTGGTGCTGTGTAAGTTGTTGGTGCTGTGTAAGTTGTTGGTGCTGTGTAAGTTGTTGGTGCTGTGTAAGTTGTTGCTTTGTAAGTTGTTGGTGCTGTGTGAGTTGTTGGTGCTATGTAAGTTGTTGGTGCTGTGTAAGCTGTTCGTGGTTTGTAACTTGTTGGTGCTGTGTAAGTTGTTGGTGCTGTGTAAGTTGTTGGTGCTGTGTAAGTCGTTGGTGCTGTGTAAGTTGTTGGTGCTGTGTAAGTTGTTGGTGCTGTGTAAGTTGTTGGTGCTGTGTAAGTTGTTGGTGCTGTGTAAGTTGTTGGTGCTGTGTAAGTTGTTGGTGCTGTGTAAGTTGTTGGTGCTGTGTAAGTTGTTGGTGCTGTGTAAGTTGTTGGTGCTGTGTAAGTTGTTGGTGCTGTGTAAGTTGTTGGTGCTGTGTAAGTTGTTGGTGCTGTGTAAGTTGTTGGTGCTGTGTAAGTTGTTGGTGCTGTGTAAGTTGTTGGTGCTGTGTAAGTTGTTGGTGCTGTGTAAGTTGTTGGTGCTGTGTAAGTTGTTGGTGCTGTGTAAGTTGTTGGTGCTGTGTAAGTTGTTGGTGCTGTGTAAGTTGTTGGTGCTGTGTAAGTTGTTGGTGCTGTGTAAGTTGTTGGTGCTGTGTAAGTTGTTGGTGCTGTGTAAGTTGTTGGTGCTGTGTAAGTTGTTGGTGCTGTGTAAGTTGTTGGTGCTGTGTAAGTTGTTGGTGCTGTGTAAGTTGTTGGTGCTGTGTAAGTTGTTGGTGCTGTGTAAGTTGTTGGTGCTGTGTAAGTTGTTGGTGCTGTGTAAGTTGTTGGTGCTGTGTAAGTTGTTGGTGCTGTGTAAGTTGTTGGTGCTGTGTAAGTTGTTGGTGCTGTGTAAGTTGTTGGTGCTGTGTAAGTTGTTGGTGCTGTGTAAGTTGTTGGTGCTGTGTAAGTTGTTGGTGCTGTGTAAGTTGTTGGTGCTGTGTAAGTTGTTGGTGCTGTGTAAGTTGTTGGTGCTGTGTAAGTTGTTGGTGCTGTGTAAGTTGTTGGTGCTGTGTAAGTTGTTGGTGCTGTGTAAGTTGTTGGTGCTGTGTAAGTTGTTGGTGCTGTGTAAGTTGTTGGTGCTGTGTAAGTTGTTGGTGCTGTGTAAGTTGTTGGTGCTGTGTAAGTTGTTGGTGCTGTGTAAGTTGTTGGTGCTGTGTAAGTTGTTGGTGCTGTGTAAGTTGTTGGTGCTGTGTAAGTTGTTGGTGCTGTGTAAGTTGTTGGTGCTGTGTAAGTTGTTGGTGCTGTGTAAGTTGTTGGTGCTGTGTAAGTTGTTGGTGCTGTGTAAGTTGTTGGTGCTGTGTAAGTTGTTGGTGCTGTGTAAGTTGTTGGTGCTGTGTAAGTTGTTGGTGCTGTGTAAGTTGTTGGTGCTGTGTAAGTTGTTGGTGCTGTGTAAGTTGTTGGTGCTGTGTAAGTTGTTGGTGCTGTGTAAGTTGTTGGTGCTGTGTAAGTTGTTGGTGCTGTGTAAGTTGTTGGTGCTGTGTAAGTTGTTGGTGCTGTGTAAGTTGTTGGTGCTGTGTAAGTTGTTGGTGCTGTGTAAGTTGTTGGTGCTGTGTAAGTTGTTGGTGCTGTGTAAGTTGTTGGTGCTGTGTAAGTTGTTGTGCTGTGTAAGTTGTTGGTGCTGTGTAAGTTGTTGGTGCTGTGTAAGTTGTTGGTGCTGTGTAAGTTGTTGGTGCTGTGTAAGTTGTTGGTGCTGTGTAAGTTGTTGGTGCTGTGTAAGTTGTTGGTGCTGTGTAAGTTGTTGGTGCTGTGTAAGTTGTTGGTGCTGTGTAAGTTGTTGGTGCTGTGTAAGTTGTTGGTGCTGTGTAAGTTGTTGGTGCTGTGTAAGTTGTTGGTGCTGTGTAAGTTGTTGGTGCTGTGTAAGTTGTTGGTGCTGTGTAAGTTGTTGGTGCTGTGTAAGTTGTTGGTGCTGTGTAAGTTGTTGGTGCTGTGTAAGTTGTTGGTGCTGTGTAAGTTGTTGGTGCTGTGTAAGTTGTTGGTGCTGTGTAAGTTGTTGGTGCTGTGTAAGTTGTTGGTGCTGTGTAAGTTGTTGGTGCTGTGTAAGTTGTTGGTGCTGTGTAAGTTGTTGGTGCTGTGTAAGTTGTTGGTGCTGTGTAAGTTGTTGGTGCTGTGTAAGTTGTTGGTGCTGTGTAAGTTGTTGGTGCTGTGTAAGTTGTTGGTGCTGTGTAAGTTGTTGGTGCTGTGTAAGTTGTTGGTGCTGTGTAAGTTGTTGGTGCTGTGTAAGTTGTTGGTGCTGTGTAAGTTGTTGGTGCTGTGTAAGTTGTTGGTGCTGTGTAAGTTGTTGGTGCTGTGTAAGTTGTTGGTGCTGTGTAAGTTGTTGGTGCTGTGTAAGTTGTTGGTGCTGTGTAAGTTGTTGGTGCTGTGTAAGTTGTTGGTGCTGTGTAAGTTGTTGGTGCTGTGTAAGTTGTTGGTGCTGTGTAAGTTGTTGGTGCTGTGTAAGTTGTTGGTGCTGTGTAAGTTGTTGGTGCTGTGTAAGTTGTTGGTGCTGTGTAAGTTGTTGGTGCTGTGTAAGTTGTTGGTGCTGTGTAAGTTGTTGGTGCTGTGTAAGTTGTTGGTGCTGTGTAAGTTGTTGGTGCTGTGTAAGTTGTTGGTGCTGTGTAAGTTGTTGGTGCTGTGTAAGTTGTTGGTGCTGTGTAAGTTGTTGGTGCTGTGTAAGTTGTTGGTGCTGTGTAAGTTGTTGGTGCTGTGTAAGTTGTTGGTGCTGTGTAAGTTGTTGTGCTGTGTAAGTTGTTGGTGCTGTGTAAGTTGTTGGTGCTGTGTAAGTTGTTGGTGCTGTGTAAGTTGTTGGTGCTGTGTAAGTTGTTGGTGCTGTGTAAGTTGTTGGTGCTGTGTAAGTTGTTGGTGCTGTGTAAGTTGTTGGTGCTGTGTAAGTTGTTGGTGCTGTGTAAGTTGTTGGTGCTGTGTAAGTTGTTGGTGCTGTGTAAGTTGTTGGTGCTGTGTAAGTTGTTGGTGCTGTGTAAGTTGTTGGTGCTGTGTAAGTTGTTGGTGCTGTGTAAGTTGTTGGTGCTGTGTAAGTTGTTGGTGCTGTGTAAGTTGTTGGTGCTGTGTAAGTTGTTGGTGCTGTGTAAGTTGTTGGTGCTGTGTAAGTTGTTGGTGCTGTGTAAGTTGTTGGTGCTGTGTAAGTTGTTGGTGCTGTGTAAGTTGTTGGTGCTGTGTAAGTTGTTGGTGCTGTGTAAGTTGTTGGTGCTGTGTAAGTTGTTGGTGCTGTGTAAGTTGTTGGTGCTGTGTAAGTTGTTGGTGCTGTGTAAGTTGTTGGTGCTGTGTAAGTTGTTGGTGCTGTGTAAGTTGTTGGTGCTGTGTAAGTTGTTGGTGCTGTGTAAGTTGTTGGTGCTGTGTAAGTTGTTGGTGCTGTGTAAGTTGTTGGTGCTGTGTAAGTTGTTGGTGCTGTGTAAGTTGTTGGTGCTGTGTAAGTTGTTGGTGCTGTGTAAGTTGTTGGTGCTGTGTAAGTTGTTGGTGCTGTGTAAGTTGTTGGTGCTGTGTAAGTTGTTGGTGCTGTGTAAGTTGTTGGTGCTGTGTAAGTTGTTGGTGCTGTGTAAGTTGTTGGTGCTGTGTAAGTTGTTGGTGCTGTGTAAGTTGTTGGTGCTGTGTAAGTTGTTGGTGCTGTGTAAGTTGTTGGTGCTGTGTAAGTTGTTGGTGCTGTGTAAGTTGTTGGTGCTGTGTAAGTTGTTGGTGCTGTGTAAGTTGTTGGTGCTGTGTAAGTTGTTGGTGCTGTGTAAGTTGTTGGTGCTGTGTAAGTTGTTGGTGCTGTGTAAGTTGTTGGTGCTGTGTAAGTTGTTGGTGCTGTGTAAGTTGTTGGTGCTGTGTAAGTTGTTGGTGCTGTGTAAGTTGTTGGTGCTGTGTAAGTTGTTGGTGCTGTGTAAGTTGTTGGTGCTGTGTAAGTTGTTGGTGCTGTGTAAGTTGTTGGTGCTGTGTAAGTTGTTGGTGCTGTGTAAGTTGTTGGTGCTGTGTAAGTTGTTGGTGCTGTGTAAGTTGTTGGTGCTGTGTAAGTTGTTGGTGCTGTGTAAGTTGTTGGTGCTGTGTAAGTTGTTGGTGCTGTGTAAGTTGTTGGTGCTGTGTAAGTTGTTGGTGCTGTGTAAGTTGTTGGTGCTGTGTAAGTTGTTGGTGCTGTGTAAGTTGTTGGTGCTGTGTAAGTTGTTGGTGCTGTGTAAGTTGTTGGTGCTGTGTAAGTTGTTGGTGCTGTGTAAGTTGTTGGTGCTGTGTAAGTTGTTGGTGCTGTGTAAGTTGTTGGTGCTGTGTAAGTTGTTGGTGCTGTGTAAGTTGTTGGTGCTGTGTAAGTTGTTGGTGCTGTGTAAGTTGTTGGTGCTGTGTAAGTTGTTGGTGCTGTGTAAGTTGTTGGTGCTGTGTAAGTTGTTGGTGCTGTGTAAGTTGTTGGTGCTGTGTAAGTTGTTGGTGCTGTGTAAGTTGTTGGTGCTGTGTAAGTTGTTGGTGCTGTGTAAGTTGTTGGTGCTGTGTAAGTTGTTGGTGCTGTGTAAGTTGTTGGTGCTGTGTAAGTTGTTGGTGCTGTGTAAGTTGTTGGTGCTGTGTAAGTTGTTGGTGCTGTGTAAGTTGTTGGTGCTGTGTAAGTTGTTGGTGCTGTGTAAGTTGTTGGTGCTGTGTAAGTTGTTGGTGCTGTGTAAGTTGTTGGTGCTGTGTAAGTTGTTGGTGCTGTGTAAGTTGTTGGTGCTGTGTAAGTTGTTGGTGCTGTGTAAGTTGTTGGTGCTGTGTAAGTTGTTGGTGCTGTGTAAGTTGTTGGTGCTGTGTAAGTTGTTGGTGCTGTGTAAGTTGTTGGTGCTGTGTAAGTTGTTGGTGCTGTGTAAGTTGTTGGTGCTGTGTAAGTTGTTGGTGCTGTGTAAGTTGTTGGTGCTGTGTAAGTTGTTGGTGCTGTGTAAGTTGTTGGTGCTGTGTAAGTTGTTGGTGCTGTGTAAGTTGTTGGTGCTGTGTAAGTTGTTGGTGCTGTGTAAGTTGTTGGTGCTGTGTAAGTTGTTGGTGCTGTGTAAGTTGTTGGTGCTGTGTAAGTTGTTGGTGCTGTGTAAGTTGTTGGTGCTGTGTAAGTTGTTGGTGCTGTGTAAGTTGTTGGTGCTGTGTAAGTTGTTGGTGCTGTGTAAGTTGTTGGTGCTGTGTAAGTTGTTGGTGCTGTGTAAGTTGTTGGTGCTGTGTAAGTTGTTGGTGCTGTGTAAGTTGTTGGTGCTGTGTAAGTTGTTGGTGCTGTGTAAGTTGTTGGTGCTGTGTAAGTTGTTGGTGCTGTGTAAGTTGTTGGTGCTGTGTAAGTTGTTGGTGCTGTGTAAGTTGTTGGTGCTGTGTAAGTTGTTGGTGCTGTGTAAGTTGTTGGTGCTGTGTAAGTTGTTGGTGCTGTGTAAGTTGTTGGTGCTGTGTAAGTTGTTGGTGCTGTGTAAGTTGTTGGTGCTGTGTAAGTTGTTGGTGCTGTGTAAGTTGTTGGTGCTGTGTAAGTTGTTGGTGCTGTGTAAGTTGTTGGTGCTGTGTAAGTTGTTGGTGCTGTGTAAGTTGTTGGTGCTGTGTAAGTTGTTGGTGCTGTGTAAGTTGTTGGTGCTGTGTAAGTTGTTGGTGCTGTGTAAGTTGTTGGTGCTGTGTAAGTTGTTGGTGCTGTGTAAGTTGTTGGTGCTGTGTAAGTTGTTGGTGCTGTGTAAGTTGTTGGTGCTGTGTAAGTTGTTGGTGCTGTGTAAGTTGTTGGTGCTGTGTAAGTTGTTGGTGCTGTGTAAGTTGTTGGTGCTGTGTAAGTTGTTGGTGCTGTGTAAGTTGTTGGTGCTGTGTAAGTTGTTGGTGCTGTGTAAGTTGTTGGTGCTGTGTAAGTTGTTGGTGCTGTGTAAGTTGTTGGTGCTGTGTAAGTTGTTGGTGCTGTGTAAGTTGTTGGTGCTGTGTAAGTTGTTGGTGCTGTGTAAGTTGTTGGTGCTGTGTAAGTTGTTGGTGCTGTGTAAGTTGTTGGTGCTGTGTAAGTTGTTGGTGCTGTGTAAGTTGTTGGTGCTGTGTAAGTTGTTGGTGCTGTGTAAGTTGTTGGTGCTGTGTAAGTTGTTGGTGCTGTGTAAGTTGTTGGTGCTGTGTAAGTTGTTGGTGCTGTGTAAGTTGTTGGTGCTGTGTAAGTTGTTGGTGCTGTGTAAGTTGTTGGTGCTGTGTAAGTTGTTGGTGCTGTGTAAGTTGTTGGTGCTGTGTAAGTTGTTGGTGCTGTGTAAGTTGTTGGTGCTGTGTAAGTTGTTGGTGCTGTGTAAGTTGTTGGTGCTGTGTAAGTTGTTGGTGCTGTGTAAGTTGTTGGTGCTGTGTAAGTTGTTGGTGCTGTGTAAGTTGTTGGTGCTGTGTAAGTTGTTGGTGCTGTGTAAGTTGTTGGTGCTGTGTAAGTTGTTGGTGCTGTGTAAGTTGTTGGTGCTGTGTAAGTTGTTGGTGCTGTGTAAGTTGTTGGTGCTGTGTAAGTTGTTGGTGCTGTGTAAGTTGTTGGTGCTGTGTAAGTTGTTGGTGCTGTGTAAGTTGTTGGTGCTGTGTAAGTTGTTGGTGCTGTGTAAGTTGTTGGTGCTGTGTAAGTTGTTGGTGCTGTGTAAGTTGTTGGTGCTGTGTAAGTTGTTGGTGCTGTGTAAGTTGTTGGTGCTGTGTAAGTTGTTGGTGCTGTGTAAGTTGTTGGTGCTGTGTAAGTTGTTGGTGCTGTGTAAGTTGTTGGTGCTGTGTAAGTTGTTGGTGCTGTGTAAGTTGTTGGTGCTGTGTAAGTTGTTGGTGCTGTGTAAGTTGTTGGTGCTGTGTAAGTTGTTGGTGCTGTGTAAGTTGTTGGTGCTGTGTAAGTTGTTGGTGCTGTGTAAGTTGTTGGTGCTGTGTAAGTTGTTGGTGCTGTGTAAGTTGTTGGTGCTGTGTAAGTTGTTGGTGCTGTGTAAGTTGTTGGTGCTGTGTAAGTTGTTGGTGCTGTGTAAGTTGTTGGTGCTGTGTAAGTTGTTGGTGCTGTGTAAGTTGTTGGTGCTGTGTAAGTTGTTGGTGCTGTGTAAGTTGTTGGTGCTGTGTAAGTTGTTGGTGCTGTGTAAGTTGTTGGTGCTGTGTAAGTTGTTGGTGCTGTGTAAGTTGTTGGTGCTGTGTAAGTTGTTGGTGCTGTGTAAGTTGTTGGTGCTGTGTAAGTTGTTGGTGCTGTGTAAGTTGTTGGTGCTGTGTAAGTTGTTGGTGCTGTGTAAGTTGTTGGTGCTGTGTAAGTTGTTGGTGCTGTGTAAGTTGTTGGTGCTGTGTAAGTTGTTGGTGCTGTGTAAGTTGTTGGTGCTGTGTAAGTTGTTGGTGCTGTGTAAGTTGTTGGTGCTGTGTAAGTTGTTGGTGCTGTGTAAGTTGTTGGTGCTGTGTAAGTTGTTGGTGCTGTGTAAGTTGTTGGTGCTGTGTAAGTTGTTGGTGCTGTGTAAGTTGTTGGTGCTGTGTAAGTTGTTGGTGCTGTGTAAGTTGTTGGTGCTGTGTAAGTTGTTGGTGCTGTGTAAGTTGTTGGTGCTGTGTAAGTTGTTGGTGCTGTGTAAGTTGTTGGTGCTGTGTAAGTTGTTGGTGCTGTGTAAGTTGTTGGTGCTGTGTAAGTTGTTGGTGCTGTGTAAGTTGTTGGTGCTGTGTAAGTTGTTGGTGCTGTGTAAGTTGTTGGTGCTGTGTAAGTTGTTGGTGCTGTGTAAGTTGTTGGTGCTGTGTAAGTTGTTGGTGCTGTGTAAGTTGTTGGTGCTGTGTAAGTTGTTGGTGCTGTGTAAGTTGTTGGTGCTGTGTAAGTTGTTGGTGCTGTGTAAGTTGTTGGTGCTGTGTAAGTTGTTGGTGCTGTGTAAGTTGTTGGTGCTGTGTAAGTTGTTGGTGCTGTGTAAGTTGTTGGTGCTGTGTAAGTTGTTGGTGCTGTGTAAGTTGTTGGTGCTGTGTAAGTTGTTGGTGCTGTGTAAGTTGTTGGTGCTGTGTAAGTTGTTGGTGCTGTGTAAGTTGTTGGTGCTGTGTAAGTTGTTGGTGCTGTGTAAGTTGTTGGTGCTGTGTAAGTTGTTGGTGCTGTGTAAGTTGTTGGTGCTGTGTAAGTTGTTGGTGCTGTGTAAGTTGTTGGTGCTGTGTAAGTTGTTGGTGCTGTGTAAGTTGTTGGTGCTGTGTAAGTTGTTGGTGCTGTGTAAGTTGTTGGTGCTGTGTAAGTTGTTGGTGCTGTGTAAGTTGTTGGTGCTGTGTAAGTTGTTGGTGCTGTGTAAGTTGTTGGTGCTGTGTAAGTTGTTGGTGCTGTGTAAGTTGTTGGTGCTGTGTAAGTTGTTGGTGCTGTGTAAGTTGTTGGTGCTGTGTAAGTTGTTGGTGCTGTGTAAGTTGTTGGTGCTGTGTAAGTTGTTGGTGCTGTGTAAGTTGTTGGTGCTGTGTAAGTTGTTGGTGCTGTGTAAGTTGTTGGTGCTGTGTAAGTTGTTGGTGCTGTGTAAGTTGTTGGTGCTGTGTAAGTTGTTGGTGCTGTGTAAGTTGTTGGTGCTGTGTAAGTTGTTGGTGCTGTGTAAGTTGTTGGTGCTGTGTAAGTTGTTGGTGCTGTGTAAGTTGTTGGTGCTGTGTAAGTTGTTGGTGCTGTGTAAGTTGTTGGTGCTGTGTAAGTTGTTGGTGCTGTGTAAGTTGTTGGTGCTGTGTAAGTTGTTGGTGCTGTGTAAGTTGTTGGTGCTGTGTAAGTTGTTGGTGCTGTGTAAGTTGTTGGTGCTGTGTAAGTTGTTGGTGCTGTGTAAGTTGTTGGTGCTGTGTAAGTTGTTGGTGCTGTGTAAGTTGTTGGTGCTGTGTAAGTTGTTGGTGCTGTGTAAGTTGTTGGTGCTGTGTAAGTTGTTGGTGCTGTGTAAGTTGTTGGTGCTGTGTAAGTTGTTGGTGCTGTGTAAGTTGTTGGTGCTGTGTAAGTTGTTGGTGCTGTGTAAGTTGTTGGTGCTGTGTAAGTTGTTGGTGCTGTGTAAGTTGTTGGTGCTGTGTAAGTTGTTGGTGCTGTGTAAGTTGTTGGTGCTGTGTAAGTTGTTGGTGCTGTGTAAGTTGTTGGTGCTGTGTAAGTTGTTGGTGCTGTGTAAGTTGTTGGTGCTGTGTAAGTTGTTGGTGCTGTGTAAGTTGTTGGTGCTGTGTAAGTTGTTGGTGCTGTGTAAGTTGTTGGTGCTGTGTAAGTTGTTGGTGCTGTGTAAGTTGTTGGTGCTGTGTAAGTTGTTGGTGCTGTGTAAGTTGTTGGTGCTGTGTAAGTTGTTGGTGCTGTGTAAGTTGTTGGTGCTGTGTAAGTTGTTGGTGCTGTGTAAGTTGTTGGTGCTGTGTAAGTTGTTGGTGCTGTGTAAGTTGTTGGTGCTGTGTAAGTTGTTGGTGCTGTGTAAGTTGTTGGTGCTGTGTAAGTTGTTGGTGCTGTGTAAGTTGTTGGTGCTGTGTAAGTTGTTGGTGCTGTGTAAGTTGTTGGTGCTGTGTAAGTTGTTGGTGCTGTGTAAGTTGTTGGTGCTGTGTAAGTTGTTGGTGCTGTGTAAGTTGTTGGTGCTGTGTAAGTTGTTGGTGCTGTGTAAGTTGTTGGTGCTGTGTAAGTTGTTGGTGCTGTGTAAGTTGTTGGTGCTGTGTAAGTTGTTGGTGCTGTGTAAGTTGTTGGTGCTGTGTAAGTTGTTGGTGCTGTGTAAGTTGTTGGTGCTGTGTAAGTTGTTGGTGCTGTGTAAGTTGTTGGTGCTGTGTAAGTTGTTGGTGCTGTGTAAGTTGTTGGTGCTGTGTAAGTTGTTGGTGCTGTGTAAGTTGTTGGTGCTGTGTAAGTTGTTGGTGCTGTGTAAGTTGTTGGTGCTGTGTAAGTTGTTGGTGCTGTGTAAGTTGTTGGTGCTGTGTAAGTTGTTGGTGCTGTGTAAGTTGTTGGTGCTGTGTAAGTTGTTGGTGCTGTGTAAGTTGTTGGTGCTGTGTAAGTTGTTGGTGCTGTGTAAGTTGTTGGTGCTGTGTAAGTTGTTGGTGCTGTGTAAGTTGTTGGTGCTGTGTAAGTTGTTGGTGCTGTGTAAGTTGTTGGTGCTGTGTAAGTTGTTGGTGCTGTGTAAGTTGTTGGTGCTGTGTAAGTTGTTGGTGCTGTGTAAGTTGTTGGTGCTGTGTAAGTTGTTGGTGCTGTGTAAGTTGTTGGTGCTGTGTAAGTTGTTGGTGCTGTGTAAGTTGTTGTGCTGTGTAAGTTGTTGGTGCTGTGTAAGTTGTTGGTGCTGTGTAAGTTGTTGGTGCTGTGTAAGTTGTTGGTGCTGTGTAAGTTGTTGGTGCTGTGTAAGTTGTTGGTGCTGTGTAAGTTGTTGGTGCTGTGTAAGTTGTTGGTGCTGTGTAAGTTGTTGGTGCTGTGTAAGTTGTTGGTGCTGTGTAAGTTGTTGGTGCTGTGTAAGTTGTTGGTGCTGTGTAAGTTGTTGGTGCTGTGTAAGTTGTTGGTGCTGTGTAAGTTGTTGGTGCTGTGTAAGTTGTTGGTGCTGTGTAAGTTGTTGGTGCTGTGTAAGTTGTTGGTGCTGTGTAAGTTGTTGGTGCTGTGTAAGTTGTTGGTGCTGTGTAAGTTGTTGGTGCTGTGTAAGTTGTTGGTGCTGTGTAAGTTGTTGGTGCTGTGTAAGTTGTTGGTGCTGTGTAAGTTGTTGGTGCTGTGTAAGTTGTTGGTGCTGTGTAAGTTGTTGGTGCTGTGTAAGTTGTTGGTGCTGTGTAAGTTGTTGGTGCTGTGTAAGTTGTTGGTGCTGTGTAAGTTGTTGGTGCTGTGTAAGTTGTTGGTGCTGTGTAAGTTGTTGGTGCTGTGTAAGTTGTTGGTGCTGTGTAAGTTGTTGGTGCTGTGTAAGTTGTTGGTGCTGTGTAAGTTGTTGGTGCTGTGTAAGTTGTTGGTGCTGTGTAAGTTGTTGGTGCTGTGTAAGTTGTTGGTGCTGTGTAAGTTGTTGGTGCTGTGTAAGTTGTTGGTGCTGTGTAAGTTGTTGGTGCTGTGTAAGTTGTTGGTGCTGTGTAAGTTGTTGGTGCTGTGTAAGTTGTTGGTGCTGTGTAAGTTGTTGGTGCTGTGTAAGTTGTTGGTGCTGTGTAAGTTGTTGGTGCTGTGTAAGTTGTTGGTGCTGTGTAAGTTGTTGGTGCTGTGTAAGTTGTTGGTGCTGTGTAAGTTGTTGGTGCTGTGTAAGTTGTTGGTGCTGTGTAAGTTGTTGGTGCTGTGTAAGTTGTTGGTGCTGTGTAAGTTGTTGGTGCTGTGTAAGTTGTTGGTGCTGTGTAAGTTGTTGGTGCTGTGTAAGTTGTTGGTGCTGTGTAAGTTGTTGGTGCTGTGTAAGTTGTTGGTGCTGTGTAAGTTGTTGGTGCTGTGTAAGTTGTTGGTGCTGTGTAAGTTGTTGGTGCTGTGTAAGTTGTTGGTGCTGTGTAAGTTGTTGGTGCTGTGTAAGTTGTTGGTGCTGTGTAAGTTGTTGGTGCTGTGTAAGTTGTTGGTGCTGTGTAAGTTGTTGGTGCTGTGTAAGTTGTTGGTGCTGTGTAAGTTGTTGGTGCTGTGTAAGTTGTTGGTGCTGTGTAAGTTGTTGGTGCTGTGTAAGTTGTTGGTGCTGTGTAAGTTGTTGGTGCTGTGTAAGTTGTTGGTGCTGTGTAAGTTGTTGGTGCTGTGTAAGTTGTTGGTGCTGTGTAAGTTGTTGGTGCTGTGTAAGTTGTTGGTGCTGTGTAAGTTGTTGGTGCTGTGTAAGTTGTTGGTGCTGTGTAAGTTGTTGGTGCTGTGTAAGTTGTTGGTGCTGTGTAAGTTGTTGGTGCTGTGTAAGTTGTTGGTGCTGTGTAAGTTGTTGGTGCTGTGTAAGTTGTTGGTGCTGTGTAAGTTGTTGGTGCTGTGTAAGTTGTTGGTGCTGTGTAAGTTGTTGGTGCTGTGTAAGTTGTTGGTGCTGTGTAAGTTGTTGGTGCTGTGTAAGTTGTTGGTGCTGTGTAAGTTGTTGGTGCTGTGTAAGTTGTTGGTGCTGTGTAAGTTGTTGGTGCTGTGTAAGTTGTTGGTGCTGTGTAAGTTGTTGGTGCTGTGTAAGTTGTTGGTGCTGTGTAAGTTGTTGGTGCTGTGTAAGTTGTTGGTGCTGTGTAAGTTGTTGGTGCTGTGTAAGTTGTTGGTGCTGTGTAAGTTGTTGGTGCTGTGTAAGTTGTTGGTGCTGTGTAAGTTGTTGGTGCTGTGTAAGTTGTTGGTGCTGTGTAAGTTGTTGGTGCTGTGTAAGTTGTTGGTGCTGTGTAAGTTGTTGGTGCTGTGTAAGTTGTTGGTGCTGTGTAAGTTGTTGGTGCTGTGTAAGTTGTTGGTGCTGTGTAAGTTGTTGGTGCTGTGTAAGTTGTTGGTGCTGTGTAAGTTGTTGGTGCTGTGTAAGTTGTTGGTGCTGTGTAAGTTGTTGGTGCTGTGTAAGTTGTTGGTGCTGTGTAAGTTGTTGGTGCTGTGTAAGTTGTTGGTGCTGTGTAAGTTGTTGGTGCTGTGTAAGTTGTTGGTGCTGTGTAAGTTGTTGGTGCTGTGTAAGTTGTTGGTGCTGTGTAAGTTGTTGGTGCTGTGTAAGTTGTTGGTGCTGTGTAAGTTGTTGGTGCTGTGTAAGTTGTTGGTGCTGTGTAAGTTGTTGGTGCTGTGTAAGTTGTTGGTGCTGTGTAAGTTGTTGGTGCTGTGTAAGTTGTTGGTGCTGTGTAAGTTGTTGGTGCTGTGTAAGTTGTTGGTGCTGTGTAAGTTGTTGGTGCTGTGTAAGTTGTTGGTGCTGTGTAAGTTGTTGGTGCTGTGTAAGTTGTTGGTGCTGTGTAAGTTGTTGGTGCTGTGTAAGTTGTTGGTGCTGTGTAAGTTGTTGGTGCTGTGTAAGTTGTTGGTGCTGTGTAAGTTGTTGGTGCTGTGTAAGTTGTTGGTGCTGTGTAAGTTGTTGGTGCTGTGTAAGTTGTTGGTGCTGTGTAAGTTGTTGGTGCTGTGTAAGTTGTTGGTGCTGTGTAAGTTGTTGGTGCTGTGTAAGTTGTTGGTGCTGTGTAAGTTGTTGGTGCTGTGTAAGTTGTTGGTGCTGTGTAAGTTGTTGGTGCTGTGTAAGTTGTTGGTGCTGTGTAAGTTGTTGGTGCTGTGTAAGTTGTTGGTGCTGTGTAAGTTGTTGGTGCTGTGTAAGTTGTTGGTGCTGTGTAAGTTGTTGGTGCTGTGTAAGTTGTTGGTGCTGTGTAAGTTGTTGGTGCTGTGTAAGTTGTTGGTGCTGTGTAAGTTGTTGGTGCTGTGTAAGTTGTTGGTGCTGTGTAAGTTGTTGGTGCTGTGTAAGTTGTTGGTGCTGTGTAAGTTGTTGGTGCTGTGTAAGTTGTTGGTGCTGTGTAAGTTGTTGGTGCTGTGTAAGTTGTTGGTGCTGTGTAAGTTGTTGGTGCTGTGTAAGTTGTTGGTGCTGTGTAAGTTGTTGGTGCTGTGTAAGTTGTTGGTGCTGTGTAAGTTGTTGGTGCTGTGTAAGTTGTTGGTGCTGTGTAAGTTGTTGGTGCTGTGTAAGTTGTTGGTGCTGTGTAAGTTGTTGGTGCTGTGTAAGTTGTTGGTGCTGTGTAAGTTGTTGGTGCTGTGTAAGTTGTTGGTGCTGTGTAAGTTGTTGGTGCTGTGTAAGTTGTTGGTGCTGTGTAAGTTGTTGGTGCTGTGTAAGTTGTTGGTGCTGTGTAAGTTGTTGGTGCTGTGTAAGTTGTTGGTGCTGTGTAAGTTGTTGGTGCTGTGTAAGTTGTTGGTGCTGTGTAAGTTGTTGGTGCTGTGTAAGTTGTTGGTGCTGTGTAAGTTGTTGGTGCTGTGTAAGTTGTTGGTGCTGTGTAAGTTGTTGGTGCTGTGTAAGTTGTTGGTGCTGTGTAAGTTGTTGGTGCTGTGTAAGTTGTTGGTGCTGTGTAAGTTGTTGGTGCTGTGTAAGTTGTTGGTGCTGTGTAAGTTGTTGGTGCTGTGTAAGTTGTTGGTGCTGTGTAAGTTGTTGGTGCTGTGTAAGTTGTTGGTGCTGTGTAAGTTGTTGGTGCTGTGTAAGTTGTTGGTGCTGTGTAAGTTGTTGGTGCTGTGTAAGTTGTTGGTGCTGTGTAAGTTGTTGGTGCTGTGTAAGTTGTTGGTGCTGTGTAAGTTGTTGGTGCTGTGTAAGTTGTTGGTGCTGTGTAAGTTGTTGGTGCTGTGTAAGTTGTTGGTGCTGTGTAAGTTGTTGGTGCTGTGTAAGTTGTTGGTGCTGTGTAAGTTGTTGGTGCTGTGTAAGTTGTTGGTGCTGTGTAAGTTGTTGGTGCTGTGTAAGTTGTTGGTGCTGTGTAAGTTGTTGGTGCTGTGTAAGTTGTTGGTGCTGTGTAAGTTGTTGGTGCTGTGTAAGTTGTTGGTGCTGTGTAAGTTGTTGGTGCTGTGTAAGTTGTTGGTGCTGTGTAAGTTGTTGGTGCTGTGTAAGTTGTTGGTGCTGTGTAAGTTGTTGGTGCTGTGTAAGTTGTTGGTGCTGTGTAAGTTGTTGGTGCTGTGTAAGTTGTTGGTGCTGTGTAAGTTGTTGGTGCTGTGTAAGTTGTTGGTGCTGTGTAAGTTGTTGGTGCTGTGTAAGTTGTTGGTGCTGTGTAAGTTGTTGGTGCTGTGTAAGTTGTTGGTGCTGTGTAAGTTGTTGGTGCTGTGTAAGTTGTTGGTGCTGTGTAAGTTGTTGGTGCTGTGTAAGTTGTTGGTGCTGTGTAAGTTGTTGGTGCTGTGTAAGTTGTTGGTGCTGTGTAAGTTGTTGGTGCTGTGTAAGTTGTTGGTGCTGTGTAAGTTGTTGGTGCTGTGTAAGTTGTTGGTGCTGTGTAAGTTGTTGGTGCTGTGTAAGTTGTTGGTGCTGTGTAAGTTGTTGGTGCTGTGTAAGTTGTTGGTGCTGTGTAAGTTGTTGGTGCTGTGTAAGTTGTTGGTGCTGTGTAAGTTGTTGGTGCTGTGTAAGTTGTTGGTGCTGTGTAAGTTGTTGGTGCTGTGTAAGTTGTTGGTGCTGTGTAAGTTGTTGGTGCTGTGTAAGTTGTTGGTGCTGTGTAAGTTGTTGGTGCTGTGTAAGTTGTTGGTGCTGTGTAAGTTGTTGGTGCTGTGTAAGTTGTTGGTGCTGTGTAAGTTGTTGGTGCTGTGTAAGTTGTTGGTGCTGTGTAAGTTGTTGGTGCTGTGTAAGTTGTTGGTGCTGTGTAAGTTGTTGGTGCTGTGTAAGTTGTTGGTGCTGTGTAAGTTGTTGGTGCTGTGTAAGTTGTTGGTGCTGTGTAAGTTGTTGGTGCTGTGTAAGTTGTTGGTGCTGTGTAAGTTGTTGGTGCTGTGTAAGTTGTTGGTGCTGTGTAAGTTGTTGGTGCTGTGTAAGTTGTTGGTGCTGTGTAAGTTGTTGGTGCTGTGTAAGTTGTTGGTGCTGTGTAAGTTGTTGGTGCTGTGTAAGTTGTTGGTGCTGTGTAAGTTGTTGGTGCTGTGTAAGTTGTTGGTGCTGTGTAAGTTGTTGGTGCTGTGTAAGTTGTTGGTGCTGTGTAAGTTGTTGGTGCTGTGTAAGTTGTTGGTGCTGTGTAAGTTGTTGGTGCTGTGTAAGTTGTTGGTGCTGTGTAAGTTGTTGGTGCTGTGTAAGTTGTTGGTGCTGTGTAAGTTGTTGGTGCTGTGTAAGTTGTTGGTGCTGTGTAAGTTGTTGGTGCTGTGTAAGTTGTTGGTGCTGTGTAAGTTGTTGGTGCTGTGTAAGTTGTTGGTGCTGTGTAAGTTGTTGGTGCTGTGTAAGTTGTTGGTGCTGTGTAAGTTGTTGGTGCTGTGTAAGTTGTTGGTGCTGTGTAAGTTGTTGGTGCTGTGTAAGTTGTTGGTGCTGTGTAAGTTGTTGGTGCTGTGTAAGTTGTTGGTGCTGTGTAAGTTGTTGGTGCTGTGTAAGTTGTTGGTGCTGTGTAAGTTGTTGGTGCTGTGTAAGTTGTTGGTGCTGTGTAAGTTGTTGGTGCTGTGTAAGTTGTTGGTGCTGTGTAAGTTGTTGGTGCTGTGTAAGTTGTTGGTGCTGTGTAAGTTGTTGGTGCTGTGTAAGTTGTTGGTGCTGTGTAAGTTGTTGGTGCTGTGTAAGTTGTTGGTGCTGTGTAAGTTGTTGGTGCTGTGTAAGTTGTTGGTGTTGTGTAAGTTGTTGGTGCTGTGTAAGTTGTTGGTGCTGTGTAAGTTGTTGGTGCTGTGTAAGTTGTTGGTGCTGTGTAAGTTGTTGGTGCTGTGTAAGTTGTTGGTGCTGTGTAAGTTGTTGGTGCTGTGTAAGTTGTTGGTGCTGTGTAAGTTGTTGGTGCTGTGTAAGTTGTTGGTGCTGTGTAAGTTGTTGGTGCTGTGTAAGTTGTTGGTGCTGTGTAAGTTGTTGGTGCTGTGTAAGTTGTTGGTGCTGTGTAAGTTGTTGGTGCTGTGTAAGTTGTTGGTGCTGTGTAAGTTGTTGGTGCTGTGTAAGTTGTTGGTGCTGTGTAAGTTGTTGGTGCTGTGTAAGTTGTTGGTGCTGTGTAAGTTGTTGGTGCTGTGTAAGTTGTTGGTGCTGTGTAAGTTGTTGGTGCTGTGTAAGTTGTTGGTGCTGTGTAAGTTGTTGGTGCTGTGTAAGTTGTTGGTGCTGTGTAAGTTGTTGGTGCTGTGTAAGTTGTTGGTGCTGTGTAAGTTGTTGGTGCTGTGTAAGTTGTTGGTGCTGTGTAAGTTGTTGGTGCTGTGTAAGTTGTTGGTGCTGTGTAAGTTGTTGGTGCTGTGTAAGTTGTTGGTGCTGTGTAAGTTGTTGGTGCTGTGTAAGTTGTTGGTGCTGTGTAAGTTGTTGGTGCTGTGTAAGTTGTTGGTGCTGTGTAAGTTGTTGGTGCTGTGTAAGTTGTTGGTGCTGTGTAAGTTGTTGGTGCTGTGTAAGTTGTTGGTGCTGTGTAAGTTGTTGGTGCTGTGTAATTTGTTGCTGCTGTGTCAGTCGTTGGTGCTGTGTAAGTTGTTAGTGCTGTGTAAGTTGTTGGTGCTGTGTAAGTTGTTGGTGCTGTGTAAGTTGTTGGTGCTGTGTAAGTTGTTGGTGCTCTGCAGGTTGTTGTTGCTGTGTAAGTTGTTCGTGCTGTGTAATTTATTGTTGCTGTGTAAGTTATTGGTGTTGTGTGAGTTGTGCTGTGTAAGTTGTTGGTGCTGTGTAAGTTGTTGGTGCTGTGTAAGTCATTGGTTCTGTGTATATTGCTGGTGCTTTGTAAGTTGTTGGTTCTGTGTATGTTGTTGGTGCTGTGTAAGTTGTTGGTGCTGTGTAAGTTGTTGGTGCTGTGTAAGTTGTTGGTGCTGTGTAAGTTGTTGGTGCTGTGTAAGTTGTTGGTGCTGTGTAAGTTGTTGGTGCTGTGTAAGTTGTTGGTGCTGTGTAAGTTGTTGGTGCTGTGTAAGTTGTTGGTGCTGTGTAAGTTGTTGGTGCTGTGTAAGTTGTTGGTGCTGTGTAAGTTGTTGGTGCTGTGTAAGTTGTTGGTGCTGTGTAAGTTGTTGGTGCTGTGTAAGTTGTTGGTGCTGTGTAAGTTGTTGGTGCTGTGTAAGTTGTTGGTGCTGTGTAAGTTGTTGGTGCTGTGTAAGTTGTTGGTGCTGTGTAAGTTGTTGGTGCTGTGTAAGTTGTTGGTGCTGTGTAAGTTGTTGGTGCTGTGTAAGTTGTTGGTGCTGTGTAAGTTGTTGGTGCTGTGTAAGTTGTTGGTGCTGTGTAAGTTGTTGGTGCTGTGTAAGTTGTTGGTGCTGTGTAAGTTGTTGGTGCTGTGTAAGTTGTTGGTGCTGTGTAAGTTGTTGGTGCTGTGTAAGTTGTTGGTGCTGTGTAAGTTGTTGGTGCTGTGTAAGTTGTTGGTGCTGTGTAAGTTGTTGGTGCTGTGTAAGTTGTTGGTGCTGTGTAAGTTGTTGGTGCTGTGTAAGTTGTTGGTGCTGTGTAAGTTGTTGGTGCTGTGTAAGTTGTTGGTGCTGTGTAAGTTGTTGGTGCTGTGTAAGTTGTTGGTGCTGTGTAAGTTGTTGGTGCTGTGTAAGTTGTTGGTGCTGTGTAAGTTGTTGGTGCTGTGTAAGTTGTTGGTGCTGTGTAAGTTGTTGGTGCTGTGTAAGTTGTTGGTGCTGTGTAAGTTGTTGGTGCTGTGTAAGTTGTTGGTGCTGTGTAAGTTGTTGGTGCTGTGTAAGTTGTTGGTGCTGTGTAAGTTGTTGGTGCTGTGTAAGTTGTTGGTGCTGTGTAAGTTGTTGGTGCTGTGTAAGTTGTTGGTGCTGTGTAAGTTGTTGGTGCTGTGTAAGTTGTTGGTGCTGTGTAAGTTGTTGGTGCTGTGTAAGTTGTTGGTGCTGTGTAAGTTGTTGGTGCTGTGTAAGTTGTTGGTGCTGTGTAAGTTGTTGGTGCTGTGTAAGTTGTTGGTGCTGTGTAAGTTGTTGGTGCTGTGTAAGTTGTTGGTGCTGTGTAAGTTGTTGGTGCTGTGTAAGTTGTTGGTGCTGTGTAAGTTGTTGGTGCTGTGTAAGTTGTTGGTGCTGTGTAAGTTGTTGGTGCTGTGTAAGTTGTTGGTGCTGTGTAAGTTGTTGGTGCTGTGTAAGTTGTTGGTGCTGTGTAAGTTGTTGGTGCTGTGTAAGTTGTTGGTGCTGTGTAAGTTGTTGGTGCTGTGTAAGTTGTTGGTGCTGTGTAAGTTGTTGGTGCTGTGTAAGTTGTTGGTGCTGTGTAAGTTGTTGGTGCTGTGTAAGTTGTTGGTGCTGTGTAAGTTGTTGGTGCTGTGTAAGTTGTTGGTGCTGTGTAAGTTGTTGGTGCTGTGTAAGTTGTTGGTGCTGTGTAAGTTGTTGGTGCTGTGTAAGTTGTTGGTGCTGTGTAAGTTGTTGGTGCTGTGTAAGTTGTTGGTGCTGTGTAAGTTGTTGGTGCTGTGTAAGTTGTTGGTGCTGTGTAAGTTGTTGGTGCTGTGAAAGTTGTTGGTGCTGTGTAAGTTGTTTTGCTATGTAAGTTGTTGCTGCTGTGTAAGTTGTTGGTGCTGTGTAAGTTGTTTTTGCTGTGTACGTTGTTGCTGCTGTGTAAGTTGTTGGTGCTGTGTAAGTTGTTGGTGCTGTGTAAGTTGTTGGTGCTGTGTAAGTTGTTGGTGCTGTGTAAGTTGTTGGTGCTGTGTAAGTTGTTGGTGCTGTGTAAGTTGTTGGTGCTGTGTAAGTTGTTGGTGCTGTGTAAGTTGTTGGTGCTGTGTAAGTTGTTGGTGCTGTGTAAGTTGTTGGTGCTGTGTAAGTTGTTGGTGCTGTGTAAGTTGTTGGTGCTGTGTAAGTTGTTGGTGCTGTGTAAGTTGTTGGTGCTGTGTAAGTTGTTGGTGCTGTGTAAGTTGTTGGTGCTGTGTAAGTTGTTGGTGCTGTGTAAGTTGTTGGTGCTGTGTAAGTTGTTGGTGCTGTGTAAGTTGTTGGTGCTGTGTAAGTTGTTGGTGCTGTGTAAGTTGTTGGTGCTGTGTAAGTTGTTGGTGCTGTGTAAGTTGTTGGTGCTGTGTAAGTTGTTGGTGCTGTGTAAGTTGTTGGTGCTGTGTAAGTTGTTGGTGCTGTGTAAGTTGTTGGTGCTGTGTAAGTTGTTGGTGCTGTGTAAGTTGTTGGTGCTGTGTAAGTTGTTGGTGCTGTGTAAGTTGTTGGTGCTGTGTAAGTTGTTGGTGCTGTGTAAGTTGTTGGTGCTGTGTAAGTTGTTGGTGCTGTGTAAGTTGTTGGTGCTGTGTAAGTTGTTGGTGCTGTGTAAGTTGTTGGTGCTGTGTAAGTTGTTGGTGCTGTGTAAGTTGTTGGTGCTGTGTAAGTTGTTGGTGCTGTGTAAGTTGTTGGTGCTGTGTAAGTTGTTGGTGCTGTGTAAGTTGTTGGTGCTGTGTAAGTTGTTGGTGCTGTGTAAGTTGTTGGTGCTGTGTAAGTTGTTGGTGCTGTGTAAGTTGTTGGTGCTGTGTAAGTTGTTGGTGCTGTGTAAGTTGTTGGTGCTGTGTAAGTTGTTGGTGCTGTGTAAGTTGTTGGTGCTGTGTAAGTTGTTGGTGCTGTGTAAGTTGTTGGTGCTGTGTAAGTTGTTGGTGCTGTGTAAGTTGTTGGTGCTGTGTAAGTTGTTGGTGCTGTGTAAGTTGTTGGTGCTGTGTAAGTTGTTGGTGCTGTGTAAGTTGTTGGTGCTGTGTAAGTTGTTGGTGCTGTGTAAGTTGTTGGTGCTGTGTAAGTTGTTGGTGCTGTGTAAGTTGTTGGTGCTGTGTAAGTTGTTGGTGCTGTGTAAGTTGTTGGTGCTGTGTAAGTTGTTGGTGCTGTGTAAGTTGTTGGTGCTGTGTAAGTTGTTGGTGCTGTGTAAGTTGTTGGTGCTGTGTAAGTTGTTGGTGCTGTGTAAGTTGTTGGTGCTGTGTAAGTTGTTGGTGCTGTGTAAGTTGTTGGTGCTGTGTAAGTTGTTGGTGCTGTGTAAGTTGTTGGTGCTGTGTAAGTTGTTGGTGCTGTGTAAGTTGTTGGTGCTGTGTAAGTTGTTGGTGCTGTGTAAGTTGTTGGTGCTGTGTAAGTTGTTGGTGCTGTGTAAGTTGTTGGTGCTGTGTAAGTTGTTGGTGCTGTGTAAGTTGTTGGTGCTGTGTAAGTTGTTGGTGCTGTGTAAGTTGTTGGTGCTGTGTAAGTTGTTGGTGCTGTGTAAGTTGTTGGTGCTGTGTAAGTTGTTGGTGCTGTGTAAGTTGTTGGTGCTGTGTAAGTTGTTGGTGCTGTGTAAGTTGTTGGTGCTGTGTAAGTTGTTGGTGCTGTGTAAGTTGTTGGTGCTGTGTAAGTTGTTGGTGCTGTGTAAGTTGTTGGTGCTGTGTAAGTTGTTGGTGCTGTGTAAGTTGTTGGTGCTGTGTAAGTTGTTGGTGCTGTGTAAGTTGTTGGTGCTGTGTAAGTTGTTGGTGCTGTGTAAGTTGTTGGTGCTGTGTAAGTTGTTGGTGCTGTGTAAGTTGTTGGTGCTGTGTAAGTTGTTGGTGCTGTGTAAGTTGTTGGTGCTGTGTAAGTTGTTGGTGCTGTGTAAGTTGTTGGTGCTGTGTAAGTTGTTGGTGCTGTGTAAGTTGTTGGTGCTGTGTAAGTTGTTGGTGCTGTGTAAGTTGTTGGTGCTGTGTAAGTTGTTGGTGCTGTGTAAGTTGTTGGTGCTGTGTAAGTTGTTGGTGCTGTGTAAGTTGTTGGTGCTGTGTAAGTTGTTGGTGCTGTGTAAGTTGTTGGTGCTGTGTAAGTTGTTGGTGCTGTGTAAGTTGTTGGTGCTGTGTAAGTTGTTGGTGCTGTGTAAGTTGTTGGTGCTGTGTAAGTTGTTGGTGCTGTGTAAGTTGTTGGTGCTGTGTAAGTTGTTGGTGCTGTGTAAGTTGTTGGTGCTGTGTAAGTTGTTGGTGCTGTGTAAGTTGTTGGTGCTGTGTAAGTTGTTGGTGCTGTGTAAGTTGTTGGTGCTGTGTAAGTTGTTGGTGCTGTGTAAGTTGTTGGTGCTGTGTAAGTTGTTGGTGCTGTGTAAGTTGTTGGTGCTGTGTAAGTTGTTGGTGCTGTGTAAGTTGTTGGTGCTGTGTAAGTTGTTGGTGCTGTGTAAGTTGTTGGTGCTGTGTAAGTTGTTGGTGCTGTGTAAGTTGTTGGTGCTGTGTAAGTTGTTGGTGCTGTGTAAGTTGTTGGTGCTGTGTAAGTTGTTGGTGCTGTGTAAGTTGTTGGTGCTGTGTAAGTTGTTGGTGCTGTGTAAGTTGTTGGTGCTGTGTAAGTTGTTGGTGCTGTGTAAGTTGTTGGTGCTGTGTAAGTTGTTGGTGCTGTGTAAGTTGTTGGTGCTGTGTAAGTTGTTGGTGCTGTGTAAGTTGTTGGTGCTGTGTAAGTTGTTGGTGCTGTGTAAGTTGTTGGTGCTGTGTAAGTTGTTGGTGCTGTGTAAGTTGTTGGTGCTGTGTAAGTTGTTGGTGCTGTGTAAGTTGTTGGTGCTGTGTAAGTTGTTGGTGCTGTGTAAGTTGTTGGTGCTGTGTAAGTTGTTGGTGCTGTGTAAGTTGTTGGTGCTGTGTAAGTTGTTGGTGCTGTGTAAGTTGTTGGTGCTGTGTAAGTTGTTGGTGCTGTGTAAGTTGTTGGTGCTGTGTAAGTTGTTGGTGCTGTGTAAGTTGTTGGTGCTGTGTAAGTTGTTGGTGCTGTGTAAGTTGTTGGTGCTGTGTAAGTTGTTGGTGCTGTGTAAGTTGTTGGTGCTGTGTAAGTTGTTGGTGCTGTGTAAGTTGTTGGTGCTGTGTAAGTTGTTGGTGCTGTGTAAGTTGTTGGTGCTGTGTAAGTTGTTGGTGCTGTGTAAGTTGTTGGTGCTGTGTAAGTTGTTGGTGCTGTGTAAGTTGTTGGTGCTGTGTAAGTTGTTGGTGCTGTGTAAGTTGTTGGTGCTGTGTAAGTTGTTGGTGCTGTGTAAGTTGTTGGTGCTGTGTAAGTTGTTGGTGCTGTGTAAGTTGTTGGTGCTGTGTAAGTTGTTGGTGCTGTGTAAGTTGTTGGTGCTGTGTAAGTTGTTGGTGCTGTGTAAGTTGTTGGTGCTGTGTAAGTTGTTGGTGCTGTGTAAGTTGTTGGTGCTGTGTAAGTTGTTGGTGCTGTGTAAGTTGTTGGTGCTGTGTAAGTTGTTGGTGCTGTGTAAGTTGTTGGTGCTGTGTAAGTTGTTGGTGCTGTGTAAGTTGTTGGTGCTGTGTAAGTTGTTGGTGCTGTGTAAGTTGTTGGTGCTGTGTAAGTTGTTGGTGCTGTGTAAGTTGTTGGTGCTGTGTAAGTTGTTGGTGCTGTGTAAGTTGTTGGTGCTGTGTAAGTTGTTGGTGCTGTGTAAGTTGTTGGTGCTGTGTAAGTTGTTGGTGCTGTGTAAGTTGTTGGTGCTGTGTAAGTTGTTGGTGCTGTGTAAGTTGTTGGTGCTGTGTAAGTTGTTGGTGCTGTGTAAGTTGTTGGTGCTGTGTAAGTTGTTGGTGCTGTGTAAGTTGTTGGTGCTGTGTAAGTTGTTGGTGCTGTGTAAGTTGTTGGTGCTGTGTAAGTTGTTGGTGCTGTGTAAGTTGTTGGTGCTGTGTAAGTTGTTGGTGCTGTGTAAGTTGTTGGTGCTGTGTAAGTTGTTGGTGCTGTGTAAGTTGTTGGTGCTGTGTAAGTTGTTGGTGCTGTGTAAGTTGTTGGTGCTGTGTAAGTTGTTGGTGCTGTGTAAGTTGTTGGTGCTGTGTAAGTTGTTGGTGCTGTGTAAGTTGTTGGTGCTGTGTAAGTTGTTGGTGCTGTGTAAGTTGTTGGTGCTGTGTAAGTTGTTGGTGCTGTGTAAGTTGTTGGTGCTGTGTAAGTTGTTGGTGCTGTGTAAGTTGTTGGTGCTGTGTAAGTTGTTGGTGCTGTGTAAGTTGTTGGTGCTGTGTAAGTTGTTGGTGCTGTGTAAGTTGTTGGTGCTGTGTAAGTTGTTGGTGCTGTGTAAGTTGTTGGTGCTGTGTAAGTTGTTGGTGCTGTGTAAGTTGTTGGTGCTGTGTAAGTTGTTGGTGCTGTGTAAGTTGTTGGTGCTGTGTAAGTTGTTGGTGCTGTGTAAGTTGTTGGTGCTGTGTAAGTTGTTGGTGCTGTGTAAGTTGTTGGTGCTGTGTAAGTTGTTGGTGCTGTGTAAGTTGTTGGTGCTGTGTAAGTTGTTGGTGCTGTGTAAGTTGTTGGTGCTGTGTAAGTTGTTGGTGCTGTGTAAGTTGTTGGTGCTGTGTAAGTTGTTGGTGCTGTGTAAGTTGTTGGTGCTGTGTAAGTTGTTGGTGCTGTGTAAGTTGTTGGTGCTGTGTAAGTTGTTGGTGCTGTGTAAGTTGTTGGTGCTGTGTAAGTTGTTGGTGCTGTGTAAGTTGTTGGTGCTGTGTAAGTTGTTGGTGCTGTGTAAGTTGTTGGTGCTGTGTAAGTTGTTGGTGCTGTGTAAGTTGTTGGTGCTGTGTAAGTTGTTGGTGCTGTGTAAGTTGTTGGTGCTGTGTAAGTTGTTGGTGCTGTGTAAGTTGTTGGTGCTGTGTAAGTTGTTGGTGCTGTGTAAGTTGTTGGTGCTGTGTAAGTTGTTGGTGCTGTGTAAGTTGTTGGTGCTGTGTAAGTTGTTGGTGCTGTGTAAGTTGTTGGTGCTGTGTAAGTTGTTGGTGCTGTGTAAGTTGTTGGTGCTGTGTAAGTTGTTGGTGCTGTGTAAGTTGTTGGTGCTGTGTAAGTTGTTGGTGCTGTGTAAGTTGTTGGTGCTGTGTAAGTTGTTGGTGCTGTGTAAGTTGTTGGTGCTGTGTAAGTTGTTGGTGCTGTGTAAGTTGTTGGTGCTGTGTAAGTTGTTGGTGCTGTGTAAGTTGTTGGTGCTGTGTAAGTTGTTGGTGCTGTGTAAGTTGTTGGTGCTGTGTAAGTTGTTGGTGCTGTGTAAGTTGTTGGTGCTGTGTAAGTTGTTGGTGCTGTGTAAGTTGTTGGTGCTGTGTAAGTTGTTGGTGCTGTGTAAGTTGTTGGTGCTGTGTAAGTTGTTGGTGCTGTGTAAGTTGTTGGTGCTGTGTAAGTTGTTGGTGCTGTGTAAGTTGTTGGTGCTGTGTAAGTTGTTGGTGCTGTGTAAGTTGTTGGTGCTGTGTAAGTTGTTGGTGCTGTGTAAGTTGTTGGTGCTGTGTAAGTTGTTGGTGCTGTGTAAGTTGTTGGTGCTGTGTAAGTTGTTGGTGCTGTGTAAGTTGTTGGTGCTGTGTAAGTTGTTGGTGCTGTGTAAGTTGTTGGTGCTGTGTAAGTTGTTGGTGCTGTGTAAGTTGTTGGTGCTGTGTAAGTTGTTGGTGCTGTGTAAGTTGTTGGTGCTGTGTAAGTTGTTGGTGCTGTGTAAGTTGTTGGTGCTGTTTAAGTTGTTGGTGCTGTTTAAGTTGTTGGTGCTGTGTAAGTTGTTGGTGCTGTGTAAGTTGTTGGTGCTGTGTAAGTTGTTGGTGCTGTATGTTGTTGGTGCTGTGTAAGTTGTTGGTGCTGTGTAAGTTGTTGGTGCTGTTTAAGTTGTTGGTGCTGTGTAAGTTGTTGGTGCTGTGTAAGTTGTTGGTGCTGTTTAAGTTGTTGGTGCTGTTTAAGTTGTTGGTGCTGTGTAAGTTGTTGGTGCTGTGTAAGTTGTTGGTGCTGTGTAAGTTGTTGGTGCTGTGTAAGTTGTTGGTGCTGTGTAAGTTGTTGGTGCTGTGTAAGTTGTTGGTGCTGTGTAAGTTGTTGGTGCTGTGTAAGTTGTTGGTGCTGTGTAAGTTGTTGGTGCTGTGTAAGTTGTTGGTGCTGTGTAAGTTGTTGGTGCTGTGTAAGTTGTTGGTGCTGTGTAAGTTGTTGGTGCTGTGTAAGTTGTTGGTGCTGTGTAAGTTGTTGGTGCTGTGTAAGTTGTTGGTGCTGTGTAAGTTGTTGGTGCTGTGTAAGTTGTTGGTGCTGTGTAAGTTGTTGGTGCTGTGTAAGTTGTTGGTGCTGTGTAAGTTGTTGGTGCTGTGTAAGTTGTTGGTGCTGTGTAAGTTGTTGGTGCTGTGTAAGTTGTTGGTGCTGTGTAAGTTGTTGGTGCTGTGTAAGTTGTTGGTGCTGTGTAAGTTGTTGGTGCTGTGTAAGTTGTTGGTGCTGTGTAAGTTGTTGGTGCTGTGTAAGTTGTTGGTGCTGTGTAAGTTGTTGGTGCTGTGTAAGTTGTTGGTGCTGTGTAAGTTGTTGGTGCTGTGTAAGTTGTTGGTGCTGTGTAAGTTGTTGGTGCTGTGTAAGTTGTTGGTGCTGTGTAAGTTGTTGGTGCTGTGTAAGTTGTTGGTGCTGTGTAAGTTGTTGGTGCTGTGTAAGTTGTTGGTGCTGTGTAAGTTGTTGGTGCTGTGTAAGTTGTTGGTGCTGTGTAAGTTGTTGGTGCTGTGTAAGTTGTTGGTGCTGTGTAAGTTGTTGGTGCTGTGTAAGTTGTTGGTGCTGTGTAAGTTGTTGGTGCTGTGTAAGTTGTTGGTGCTGTGTAAGTTGTTGGTGCTGTGTAAGTTGTTGGTGCTGTGTAAGTTGTTGGTGCTGTGTAAGTTGTTGGTGCTGTGTAAGTTGTTGGTGCTGTGTAAGTTGTTGGTGCTGTGTAAGTTGTTGGTGCTGTGTAAGTTGTTGGTGCTGTGTAAGTTGTTGGTGCTGTGTAAGTTGTTGGTGCTGTGTAAGTTGTTGGTGCTGTGTAAGTTGTTGGTGCTGTGTAAGTTGTTGGTGCTGTGTAAGTTGTTGGTGCTGTGTAAGTTGTTGGTGCTGTGTAAGTTGTTGGTGCTGTGTAAGTTGTTGGTGCTGTGTAAGTTGTTGGTGCTGTGTAAGTTGTTGGTGCTGTGTAAGTTGTTGGTGCTGTGTAAGTTGTTGGTGCTGTGTAAGTTGTTGGTGCTGTGTAAGTTGTTGGTGCTGTGTAAGTTGTTGGTGCTGTGTAAGTTGTTGGTGCTGTGTAAGTTGTTGGTGCTGTGTAAGTTGTTGGTGCTGTGTAAGTTGTTGGTGCTGTGTAAGTTGTTGGTGCTGTGTAAGTTGTTGGTGCTGTGTAAGTTGTTGGTGCTGTGTAAGTTGTTGGTGCTGTGTAAGTTGTTGGTGCTGTGTAAGTTGTTGGTGCTGTGTAAGTTGTTGGTGCTGTGTAAGTTGTTGGTGCTGTGTAAGTTGTTGGTGCTGTGTAAGTTGTTGGTGCTGTGTAAGTTGTTGGTGCTGTGTAAGTTGTTGGTGCTGTGTAAGTTGTTGGTGCTGTGTAAGTTGTTGGTGCTGTGTAAGTTGTTGGTGCTGTGTAAGTTGTTGGTGCTGTGTAAGTTGTTGGTGCTGTGTAAGTTGTTGGTGCTGTGTAAGTTGTTGGTGCTGTGTAAGTTGTTGGTGCTGTGTAAGTTGTTGGTGCTGTGTAAGTTGTTGGTGCTGTGTAAGTTGTTGGTGCTGTGTAAGTTGTTGGTGCTGTGTAAGTTGTTGGTGCTGTGTAAGTTGTTGGTGCTGTGTAAGTTGTTGGTGCTGTGTAAGTTGTTGGTGCTGTGTAAGTTGTTGGTGCTGTGTAAGTTGTTGGTGCTGTGTAAGTTGTTGGTGCTGTGTAAGTTGTTGGTGCTGTGTAAGTTGTTGGTGCTGTGTAACTTGTTGCGGTGCAAGTTGTTGGTGCTGTGTAAGTTGTTTTTGCTGTGTAAGTTGTTGGTGCTGTGTAAGTTTTTGTTGCGGTGTAAGTTGTTGGTGCTGTGTAAGTTGTTGGTGCTGTGTAAGTTGTTGGTGCTGTGTGTTGTTGGTGCTGTGTAAGTTGTTGGTGCTGTGTAAGTTGTTGGTGCTGTGTAAGTTGTTGGTGCTGTGTAAGCTGTCGGTGCTGTGTAAGCTGTCGGTGCTGTGTGAGTTGTTGGTGCTGTGTAAGTTGTTGGTGCTGTGTAAGTTGTTGGTGCTGTGTAAGTTGTTCTTGCTGTGTAAGTTGTTGGTGCTGTGTAAGTTGTTGGTGCTGTGTAAGTTGTTGGTGCTGTGTAAGTTGTTGGTGCTGTGTAAGTTGTTGGTGCTGTGTAAGTTGTTGGTGCTGTGTAAGTTGTTGGTGCTGTGTAAGTTGTTGGTGCTGTGTAAGTTGTTGGTGCTGTGTAAGTTGTTGGTGCTGTGTAAGTTGTTGGTGCTGTGTAAGTTGTTGGTGCTGTGTAAGTTGTTGGTGCTGTGTAAGTTGTTGGTGCTGTGTAAGTTGTTGGTGCTGTGTAAGTTGTTGGTGCTGTGTAAGTTGTTGGTGCTGTGTAAGTTGTTGGTGCTGTGTAAGTTGTTGGTGCTGTGTAAGTTGTTGGTGCTGTGTAAGTTGTTGGTGCTGTGTAAGTTGTTGGTGCTGTGTAAGTTGTTGGTGCTGTGTAAGTTGTTGGTGCTGTGTAAGTTGTTGGTGCTGTGTAAGTTGTTGGTGCTGTGTAAGTTGTTGGTGCTGTGTAAGTTGTTGGTGCTGTGTAAGTTGTTGGTGCTGTGTAAGTTGTTGGTGCTGTGTAAGTTGTTGGTGCTGTGTAAGTTGTTGGTGCTGTGTAAGTTGTTGGTGCTGTGTAAGTTGTTGGTGCTGTGTAAGTTGTTGGTGCTGTGTAAGTTGTTGGTGCTGTGTAAGTTGTTGGTGCTGTGTAAGTTGTTGGTGCTGTGTAAGTTGTTGGTGCTGTGTAAGTTGTTGGTGCTGTGTAAGTTGTTGGTGCTGTGTAAGTTGTTGGTGCTGTGTAAGTTGTTGGTGCTGTGTAAGTTGTTGGTGCTGTGTAAGTTGTTGGTGCTGTGTAAGTTGTTGGTGCTGTGTAAGTTGTTGGTGCTGTGTAAGTTGTTGGTGCTGTGTAAGTTGTTGGTGCTGTGTAAGTTGTTGGTGCTGTGTAAGTTGTTGGTGCTGTGTAAGTTGTTGGTGCTGTGTAAGTTGTTGGTGCTGTGTAAGTTGTTGGTGCTGTGTAAGTTGTTGGTGCTGTGTAAGTTGTTGGTGCTGTGTAAGTTGTTGGTGCTGTGTAAGTTGTTGGTGCTGTGTAAGTTGTTGGTGCTGTGTAAGTTGTTGGTGCTGTGTAAGTTGTTGGTGCTGTGTAAGTTGTTGGTGCTGTGTAAGTTGTTGGTGCTGTGTAAGTTGTTGGTGCTGTGTAAGTTGTTGGTGCTGTGTAAGTTGTTGGTGCTGTGTAAGTTGTTGGTGCTGTGTAAGTTGTTGGTGCTGTGTAAGTTGTTGGTGCTGTGTAAGTTGTTGGTGCTGTGTAAGTTGTTGGTGCTGTGTAAGTTGTTGGTGCTGTGTAAGTTGTTGGTGCTGTGTAAGTTGTTGGTGCTGTGTAAGTTGTTGGTGCTGTGTAAGTTGTTGGTGCTGTGTAAGTTGTTGGTGCTGTGTAAGTTGTTGGTGCTGTGTAAGTTGTTGGTGCTGTGTAAGTTGTTGGTGCTGTGTAAGTTGTTGGTGCTGTGTAAGTTGTTGGTGCTGTGTAAGTTGTTGGTGCTGTGTAAGTTGTTGGTGCTGTGTAAGTTGTTGGTGCTGTGTAAGTTGTTGGTGCTGTGTAAGTTGTTGGTGCTGTGTAAGTTGTTGGTGCTGTGTAAGTTGTTGGTGCTGTGTAAGTTGTTGGTGCTGTGTAAGTTGTTGGTGCTGTGTAAGTTGTTGGTGCTGTGTAAGTTGTTGGTGCTGTGTAAGTTGTTGGTGCTGTGTAAGTTGTTGGTGCTGTGTAAGTTGTTGGTGCTGTGTAAGTTGTTGGTGCTGTGTAAGTTGTTGGTGCTGTGTAAGTTGTTGGTGCTGTGTAAGTTGTTGGTGCTGTGTAAGTTGTTGGTGCTGTGTAAGTTGTTGGTGCTGTGTAAGTTGTTGGTGCTGTGTAAGTTGTTGGTGCTGTGTAAGTTGTTGGTGCTGTGTAAGTTGTTGGTGCTGTGTAAGTTGTTGGTGCTGTGTAAGTTGTTGGTGCTGTGTAAGTTGTTGGTGCTGTGTAAGTTGTTGGTGCTGTGTAAGTTGTTGGTGCTGTGTAAGTTGTTGGTGCTGTGTAAGTTGTTGGTGCTGTGTAAGTTGTTGGTGCTGTGTAAGTTGTTGGTGCTGTGTAAGTTGTTGGTGCTGTGTAAGTTGTTGGTGCTGTGTAAGTTGTTGGTGCTGTGTAAGTTGTTGGTGCTGTGTAAGTTGTTGGTGCTGTGTAAGTTGTTGGTGCTGTGTAAGTTGTTGGTGCTGTGTAAGTTGTTGGTGCTGTGTAAGTTGTTGGTGCTGTGTAAGTTGTTGGTGCTGTGTAAGTTGTTGGTGCTGTGTAAGTTGTTGGTGCTGTGTAAGTTGTTGGTGCTGTGTAAGTTGTTGGTGCTGTGTAAGTTGTTGGTGCTGTGTAAGTTGTTGGTGCTGTGTAAGTTGTTGGTGCTGTGTAAGTTGTTGGTGCTGTGTAAGTTGTTGGTGCTGTGTAAGTTGTTGGTGCTGTGTAAGTTGTTGGTGCTGTGTAAGTTGTTGGTGCTGTGTAAGTTGTTGGTGCTGTGTAAGTTGTTGGTGCTGTGTAAGTTGTTGGTGCTGTGTAAGTTGTTGGTGCTGTGTAAGTTGTTGGTGCTGTGTAAGTTGTTGGTGCTGTGTAAGTTGTTGGTGCTGTGTAAGTTGTTGGTGCTGTGTAAGTTGTTGGTGCTGTGTAAGTTGTTGGTGCTGTGTAAGTTGTTGGAGCTGTGTAAGTTGTTGGTGCTGTGTAAGTTGTTGGTAAGTTGTTGGTGCTGTGTAAGTTGTTGCTGTGTAAGTTGTTGGTTCTGTGTAAGTTGTTGGTGCTGTGTAAGTTGTTGGTGCTGTGTAAGTTGTTGGTGCTGTGTAAGTTGTTGGTGCTGTGTAAGTGGTTGGTGCTGTGTAAGTTGTTGGTGCTGTGTAAGTTGTTGGTGCTGTGTAAGTTGTTGGTGCTGTGTAAGTTGTTGGTGCTGTGTAAGTTGTTGGTGCTGTGTAAGTTGTTGGTGCTGTGTAAGTTGTTGGTGCTGTGTAAGTTGTTGGTGCTGTGTAAGTTGTTGGTGCTGTGTAAGTTGTTGGTGCTGTGTAAGTTGTTGGTGCTGTGTAAGTTGTTGGTGCTGTGTAAGTTGTTGGTGCTGTGTAAGTTGTTGGTGCTGTGTAAGTTGTTGGTGCTGTGTAAGTTGTTGGTGCTGTGTAAGTTGTTGGTGCTGTGTAAGTTGTTGGTGCTGTGTAAGTTGTTGGTGCTGTGTAAGTTGTTGGTGCTGTGTAAGTTGTTGGTGCTGTGTAAGTTGTTGGTGCTGTGTAAGTTGTTGGTGCTGTGTAAGTTGTTTTTGCTGTGTAAGTTGTTGGTGCTGTGTAAGTTGTTGGTGCTGTGAAAGTTGTTGGTACTATCTAGGTTTTTGGTGCTGTGTAAGTTGTTGGTGCTGTGTAAGTTGTTGGTGCTGTGTAAGTTGTTGGTGCTGTGTAAGTTGTTGGTGCTGTGTAAGTTGTTGGTGCTGTGTAAGTTGTTGGTGCTGTGTAAGTTGTTGGTGCTGTGTAAGTTGTTGGTGCTGTGTAAGTTGTTGGTGCTGTGTAAGTTGTTGGTGCTGTGTAAGTTGTTGGTGCTGTGTAAGTTGTTGGTGCTGTGTAAGTTGTTGGTGCTGTGTAAGTTGTTGGTGCTGTGTAAGTTGTTGGTGCTGTGTAAGTTGTTGGTGCTGTGTAAGTTGTTGGTGCTGTGTAAGTTGTTGGTGCTGTGTAAGTTGTTGGTGCTGTGTAAGTTGTTGGTGCTGTGTAAGTTGTTGGTGCTGTGTAAGTTGTTGGTGCTGTGTAAGTTGTTGGTGCTGTGTAAGTTGTTGGTGCTGTGTAAGTTGTTGGTGCTGTGTAAGTTGTTGGTGCTGTGTAAGTTGTTGGTGCTGTGTAAGTTGTTGGTGCTGTGTAAGTTGTTGGTGCTGTGTAAGTTGTTGGTGCTGTGTAAGTTGTTGGTGCTGTGTAAGTTGTTGGTGCTGTGTAAGTTGTTGGTGCTGTGTAAGTTGTTGGTGCTGTGTAAGTTGTTGGTGCTGTGTAAGTTGTTGGTGCTGTGTAAGTTGTTGGTGCTGTGTAAGTTGTTGGTGCTGTGTAAGTTGTTGGTGCTGTGTAAGTTGTTGGTGCTGTGTAAGTTGTTGGTGCTGTGTAAGTTGTTGGTGCTGTGTAAGTTGTTGGTGCTGTGTAAGTTGTTGGTGCTGTGTAAGTTGTTGGTGCTGTGTAAGTTGTTGGTGCTGTGTAAGTTGTTGGTGCTGTGTAAGTTGTTGGTGCTGTGTAAGTTGTTGGTGCTGTGTAAGTTGTTGGTGCTGTGTAAGTTGTTGGTGCTGTGTAAGTTGTTGGTGCTGTGTAAGTTGTTGGTGCTGTGTAAGTTGTTGGTGCTGTGTAAGTTGTTGGTGCTGTGTAAGTTGTTGGTGCTGTGTAAGTTGTTGGTGCTGTGTAAGTTGTTGGTGCTGTGTAAGTTGTTGGTGCTGTGTAAGTTGTTGGTGCTGTGTAAGTTGTTGGTGCTGTGTAAGTTGTTGGTGCTGTGTAAGTTGTTGGTGCTGTGTAAGTTGTTGGTGCTGTGTAAGTTGTTGGTGCTGTGTAAGTTGTTGGTGCTGTGTAAGTTGTTGGTGCTGTGTAAGTTGTTGGTGCTGTGTAAGTTGTTGGTGCTGTGTAAGTTGTTGGTGCTGTGTAAGTTGTTGGTGCTGTGTAAGTTGTTGGTGCTGTGTAAGTTGTTGGTGCTGTGTAAGTTGTTGGTGCTGTGTAAGTTGTTGGTGCTGTGTAAGTTGTTGGTGCTGTGTAAGTTGTTGGTGCTGTGTAAGTTGTTGGTGCTGTGTAAGTTGTTGGTGCTGTGTAAGTTGTTGGTGCTGTGTAAGTTGTTGGTGCTGTGTAAGTTGTTGGTGCTGTGTAAGTTGTTGGTGCTGTGTAAGTTGTTGGTGCTGTGTAAGTTGTTGGTGCTGTGTAAGTTGTTGGTGCTGTGTAAGTTGTTGGTGCTGTGTAAGTTGTTGGTGCTGTGTAAGTTGTTGGTGCTGTGTAAGTTGTTGGTGCTGTGTAAGTTGTTGGTGCTGTGTAAGTTGTTGGTGCTGTGTAAGTTGTTGGTGCTGTGTAAGTTGTTGGTGCTGTGTAAGTTGTTGGTGCTGTGTAAGTTGTTGGTGCTGTGTAAGTTGTTGGTGCTGTGTAAGTTGTTGGTGCTGTGTAAGTTGTTGGTGCTGTGTAAGTTGTTGGTGCTGTGTAAGTTGTTGGTGCTGTGTAAGTTGTTGGTGCTGTGTAAGTTGTTGGTGCTGTGTAAGTTGTTGGTGCTGTGTAAGTTGTTGGTGCTGTGTAAGTTGTTGGTGCTGTGTAAGTTGTTGGTGCTGTGTAAGTTGTTGGTGCTGTGTAAGTTGTTGGTGCTGTGTAAGTTGTTGGTGCTGTGTAAGTTGTTGGTGCTGTGTAAGTTGTTGGTGCTGTGTAAGTTGTTGGTGCTGTGTAAGTTGTTGGTGCTGTGTAAGTTGTTGGTGCTGTGTAAGTTGTTGGTGCTGTGTAAGTTGTTGGTGCTGTGTAAGTTGTTGGTGCTGTGTAAGTTGTTGGTGCTGTGTAAGTTGTTGGTGCTGTGTAAGTTGTTGGTGCTGTGTAAGTTGTTGGTGCTGTGTAAGTTGTTGGTGCTGTGTAAGTTGTTGGTGCTGTGTAAGTTGTTGGTGCTGTGTAAGTTGTTGGTGCTGTGTAAGTTGTTGGTGCTGTGTAAGTTGTTGGTGCTGTGTAAGTTGTTGGTGCTGTGTAAGTTGTTGGTGCTGTGTAAGTTGTTGGTGCTGTGTAAGTTGTTGGTGCTGTGTAAGTTGTTGGTGCTGTGTAAGTTGTTGGTGCTGTGTAAGTTGTTGGTGCTGTGTAAGTTGTTGGTGCTGTGTAAGTTGTTGGTGCTGTGTAAGTTGTTGGTGCTGTGTAAGTTGTTGGTGCTGTGTAAGTTGTTGGTGCTGTGTAAGTTGTTGGTGCTGTGTAAGTTGTTGGTGCTGTGTAAGTTGTTGGTGCTGTGTAAGTTGTTGGTGCTGTGTAAGTTGTTGGTGCTGTGTAAGTTGTTGGTGCTGTGTAAGTTGTTGGTGCTGTGTAAGTTGTTGGTGCTGTGTAAGTTGTTGGTGCTGTGTAAGTTGTTGGTGCTGTGTAAGTTGTTGGTGCTGTGTAAGTTGTTGGTGCTGTGTAAGTTGTTGGTGCTGTGTAAGTTGTTGGTGCTGTGTAAGTTGTTGGTGCTGTGTAAGTTGTTGGTGCTGTGTAAGTTGTTGGTGCTGTGTAAGTTGTTGGTGCTGTGTAAGTTGTTGGTGCTGTGTAAGTTGTTGGTGCTGTGTAAGTTGTTGGTGCTGTGTAAGTTGTTGGTGCTGTGTAAGTTGTTGGTGCTGTGTAAGTTGTTGGTGCTGTGTAAGTTGTTGGTGCTGTGTAAGTTGTTGGTGCTGTGTAAGTTGTTGGTGCTGTGTAAGTTGTTGGTGCTGTGTAAGTTGTTGGTGCTGTGTAAGTTGTTGGTGCTGTGTAAGTTGTTGGTGCTGTGTAAGTTGTTGGTGCTGTGTAAGTTGTTGGTGCTGTGTAAGTTGTTGGTGCTGTGTAAGTTGTTGGTGCTGTGTAAGTTGTTGGTGCTGTGTAAGTTGTTGGTGCTGTGTAAGTTGTTGGTGCTGTGTAAGTTGTTGGTGCTGTGTAAGTTGTTGGTGCTGTGTAAGTTGTTGGTGCTGTGTAAGTTGTTGGTGCTGTGTAAGTTGTTGGTGCTGTGTAAGTTGTTGGTGCTGTGTAAGTTGTTGGTGCTGTGTAAGTTGTTGGTGCTGTGTAAGTTGTTGGTGCTGTGTAAGTTGTTGGTGCTGTGTAAGTTGTTGGTGCTGTGTAAGTTGTTGGTGCTGTGTAAGTTGTTGGTGCTGTGTAAGTTGTTGGTGCTGTGTAAGTTGTTGGTGCTGTGTAAGTTGTTGGTGCTGTGTAAGTTGTTGGTGCTGTGTAAGTTGTTGGTGCTGTGTAAGTTGTTGGTGCTGTGTAAGTTGTTGGTGCTGTGTAAGTTGTTGGTGCTGTGTAAGTTGTTGGTGCTGTGTAAGTTGTTGGTGCTGTGTAAGTTGTTGGTGCTGTGTAAGTTGTTGGTGCTGTGTAAGTTGTTGGTGCTGTGTAAGTTGTTGGTGCTGTGTAAGTTGTTGGTGCTGTGTAAGTTGTTGGTGCTGTGTAAGTTGTTGGTGCTGTGTAAGTTGTTGGTGCTGTGTAAGTTGTTGGTGCTGTGTAAGTTGTTGGTGCTGTGTAAGTTGTTGGTGCTGTGTAAGTTGTTGGTGCTGTGTAAGTTGTTGGTGCTGTGTAAGTTGTTGGTGCTGTGTAAGTTGTTGGTGCTGTGTAAGTTGTTGGTGCTGTGTAAGTTGTTGGTGCTGTGTAAGTTGTTGTTGCTGTGTAAGTTGTTGGTGCTGTGTAAGTTGTTGGTGCTGTGTAAGTTGTTGGTGCTGTGTAAGTTGTTGGTGCTGTGTAAGTTGTTGGTGCTGTGTAAGTTGTTGGTGCTGTGTAAGTTGTTGGTGCTGTGTAAGTTGTTGGTGCTGTGTAAGTTGTTGGTGCTGTGTAAGATGTTGTTGCTTTGTAAGTTGTTGGTGCTGTGTAAGTTGTTGGTGCTGTGTAAGTTGTTGGTGCTGTGTAAGTTGTTGGTGCTGTGTAAGTTGTTGATGCTGTGTAAGTTGTTGTTGCTGTGTAAGTTGTTGGTTCTGTGTATTTTGCTGGTGCTTTGTAAGTTGTTGGTTCTGTGTAAGTTGTTGGTGCTGTGTAAGTTGGTGCTGTGTAAGTTGTTGGTGCTGTGTAAGTTGTTGGTGCTGTGTAAGTTGTTGCTGTGTAAGTTGTTGGTGCTGTGTAAGTTGTTGTTGCTGTGTAAGTTGTTGGTGCTGTGTAAGTTGTTGGTGCTGTGTAAGTTGTTGGTGCTGTGTAAGTTGTTGGTGCTGTGTAAGTTGTTGGTGCTGTGTAAGTTGTTGGTGCTGTGTAAGTTGTTGGTGCTGTGTAAGTTGTTGGTGCTGTGTAAGTTGTTGGTGCTGTGTAAGTTGTTGGTGCTGTGTAAGTTGTTGGTGCTGTGTAAGTTGTTGGTGCTGTGTAAGTTGTTGGTGCTGTGTAAGTTGTTGGTGCTGTGTAAGTTGTTGGTGCTGTGTAAGTTGTTGGTGCTGTGTAAGTTGTTGGTGCTGTGTAAGTTGTTGGTGCTGTGTAAGTTGTTGGTGCTATGTGAGTTGTTGGTGCTGTGTAAGTTGTTGGTGCTGTGTAAGTTGTTGCTGTGTAAGTTGTTGGTGCTGTGTGAGTTGTTGGTGCTGTGTAAGTTGTTGGTGCTGTGTAAGTTGTTGGTGCTGTGTAAGTTGTTGGTGCTGTGTAAGTTGTTGGTGCTGTGTAAGTTGTTGGTGCTGTGTAAGTTGTTGGTGCTGTGTAAGTTGTTGGTGCTGTGTAAGTTGTTGGTGCTGTGTAAGTTGTTGGTGCTGTGTAAGTTGTTGGTGCTGTGTAAGTTGTTGGTGCTGTGTAAGTTGTTGGTGCTGTGTAAGTTGTTGGTGCTGTGTAAGTTGTTGGTGCTGTGTAAGTTGTTGGTGCTGTGTAAGTTGTTGGTGCTGTGTAAGTTGTTGGTGCTGTGTAAGTTGTTGGTGCTGTGTAAGTTGTTGGTGCTGTGTAAGTTGTTGGTGCTGTGTAAGTTGTTGGTGCTGTGTAAGTTGTTGGTGCTGTGTAAGTTGTTGGTGCTGTGTAAGTTGTTGGTGCTGTGTAAGTTGTTGGTGCTGTGTAAGTTGTTGGTGCTGTGTAAGTTGTTGGTGCTGTGTAAGTTGTTGGTGCTGTGTAAGTTGTTGGTGCTGTGTAAGTTGTTGGTGCTGTGTAAGTTGTTGGTGCTGTGTAAGTTGTTGGTGCTGTGTAAGTTGTTGGTGCTGTGTAAGTTGTTGGTGCTGTGTAAGTTGTTGGTGCTGTGTAAGTTGTTGGTGCTGTGTAAGTTGTTGGTGCTGTGTAAGTTGTTGGTGCTGTGTAAGTTGTTGGTGCTGTGTAAGTTGTTGGTGCTGTGTAAGTTGTTGGTGCTGTGTAAGTTGTTGGTGCTGTGTAAGTTGTTGGTGCTGTGTAAGTTGTTGGTGCTGTGTAAGTTGTTGGTGCTGTGTAAGTTGTTGGTGCTGTGTAAGTTGTTGGTGCTGTGTAAGTTGTTGGTGCTGTGTAAGTTGTTGGTGCTGTGTAAGTTGTTGGTGCTGTGTAAGTTGTTGGTGCTGTGTAAGTTGTTGGTGCTGTGTAAGTTGTTGGTGCTGTGTAAGTTGTTGGTGCTGTGTAAGTTGTTGGTGCTGTGTAAGTTGTTGGTGCTGTGTAAGTTGTTGGTGCTGTGTAAGTTGTTGGTGCTGTGTAAGTTGTTGGTGCTGTGTAAGTTGTTGGTGCTGTGTAAGTTGTTGGTGCTGTGTAAGTTGTTGGTGCTGTGTAAGTTGTTGGTGCTGTGTAAGTTGTTGGTGCTGTGTAAGTTGTTGGTGCTGTGTAAGTTGTTGGTGCTGTGTAAGTTGTTGGTGCTGTGTAAGTTGTTGGTGCTGTGTAAGTTGTTGGTGCTGTGTAAGTTGTTGGTGCTGTGTAAGTTGTTGGTGCTGTGTAAGTTGTTGGTGCTGTGTAAGTTGTTGGTGCTGTGTAAGTTGTTGGTGCTGTGTAAGTTGTTGGTGCTGTGTAAGTTGTTGGTGCTGTGTAAGTTGTTGGTGCTGTGTAAGTTGTTGGTGCTGTGTAAGTTGTTGGTGCTGTGTAAGTTGTTGGTGCTGTGTAAGTTGTTGGTGCTGTGTAAGTTGTTGGTGCTGTGTAAGTTGTTGGTGCTGTGTAAGTTGTTGGTGCTGTGTAAGTTGTTGGTGCTGTGTAAGTTGTTGGTGCTGTGTAAGTTGTTGGTGCTGTGTAAGTTGTTGGTGCTGTGTAAGTTGTTGGTGCTGTGTAAGTTGTTGGTGCTGTGTAAGTTGTTGGTGCTGTGTAAGTTGTTGGTGCTGTGTAAGTTGTTGGTGCTGTGTAAGTTGTTGGTGCTGTGTAAGTTGTTGGTGCTGTGTAAGTTGTTGGTGCTGTGTAAGTTGTTGGTGCTGTGTAAGTTGTTGGTGCTGTGTAAGTTGTTGGTGCTGTGTAAGTTGTTGGTGCTGTGTAAGTTGTTGGTGCTGTGTAAGTTGTTGGTGCTGTGTAAGTTGTTGGTGCTGTGTAAGTTGTTGGTGCTGTGTAAGTTGTTGGTGCTGTGTAAGTTGTTGGTGCTGTGTAAGTTGTTGGTGCTGTGTAAGTTGTTGGTGCTGTGTAAGTTGTTGGTGCTGTGTAAGTTGTTGGTGCTGTGTAAGTTGTTGGTGCTGTGTAAGTTGTTGGTGCTGTGTAAGTTGTTGGTGCTGTGTAAGTTGTTGGTGCTGTGTAAGTTGTTGGTGCTGTGTAAGTTGTTGGTGCTGTGTAAGTTGTTGGTGCTGTGTAAGTTGTTGGTGCTGTGTAAGTTGTTGGTGCTGTGTAAGTTGTTGGTGCTGTGTAAGTTGTTGGTGCTGTGTAAGTTGTTGGTGCTGTGTAAGTTGTTGGTGCTGTGTAAGTTGTTGGTGCTGTGTAAGTTGTTGGTGCTGTGTAAGTTGTTGGTGCTGTGTAAGTTGTTGGTGCTGTGTAAGTTGTTGGTGCTGTGTAAGTTGTTGGTGCTGTGTAAGTTGTTGGTGCTGTGTAAGTTGTTGGTGCTGTGTAAGTTGTTGGTGCTGTGTAAGTTGTTGGTGCTGTGTAAGTTGTTGGTGCTGTGTAAGTTGTTGGTGCTGTGTAAGTTGTTGGTGCTGTGTAAGTTGTTGGTGCTGTGTAAGTTGTTGGTGCTGTGTAAGTTGTTGGTGCTGTGTAAGTTGTTGGTGCTGTGTAAGTTGTTGGTGCTGTGTAAGTTGTTGGTGCTGTGTAAGTTGTTGGTGCTGTGTAAGTTGTTGGTGCTGTGTAAGTTGTTGGTGCTGTGTAAGTTGTTGGTGCTGTGTAAGTTGTTGGTGCTGTGTAAGTTGTTGGTGCTGTGTAAGTTGTTGGTGCTGTGTAAGTTGTTGGTGCTGTGTAAGTTGTTGGTGCTGTGTAAGTTGTTGGTGCTGTGTAAGTTGTTGGTGCTGTGTAAGTTGTTGGTGCTGTGTAAGTTGTTGGTGCTGTGTAAGTTGTTGGTGCTGTGTAAGTTGTTGGTGCTGTGTAAGTTGTTGGTGCTGTGTAAGTTGTTGGTGCTGTGTAAGTTGTTGGTGCTGTGTAAGTTGTTGGTGCTGTGTAAGTTGTTGGTGCTGTGTAAGTTGTTGGTGCTGTGTAAGTTGTTGGTGCTGTGTAAGTTGTTGGTGCTGTGTAAGTTGTTGGTGCTGTGTAAGTTGTTGGTGCTGTGTAAGTTGTTGGTGCTGTGTAAGTTGTTGGTGCTGTGTAAGTTGTTGGTGCTGTGTAAGTTGTTGGTGCTGTGTAAGTTGTTGGTGCTGTGTAAGTTGTTGGTGCTGTGTAAGTTGTTGGTGCTGTGTAAGTTGTTGGTGCTGTGTAAGTTGTTGGTGCTGTGTAAGTTGTTGGTGCTGTGTAAGTTGTTGGTGCTGTGTAAGTTGTTGGTGCTGTGTAAGTTGTTGGTGCTGTGTAAGTTGTTGGTGCTGTGTAAGTTGTTGGTGCTGTGTAAGTTGTTGGTGCTGTGTAAGTTGTTGGTGCTGTGTAAGTTGTTGGTGCTGTGTAAGTTGTTGGTGCTGTGTAAGTTGTTGGTGCTGTGTAAGTTGTTGGTGCTGTGTAAGTTGTTGGTGCTGTGTAAGTTGTTGGTGCTGTGTAAGTTGTTGGTGCTGTGTAAGTTGTTGGTGCTGTGTAAGTTGTTGGTGCTGTGTAAGTTGTTGGTGCTGTGTAAGTTGTTGGTGCTGTGTAAGTTGTTGGTGCTGTGTAAGTTGTTGGTGCTGTGTAAGTTGTTGGTGCTGTGTAAGTTGTTGGTGCTGTGTAAGTTGTTGGTGCTGTGTAAGTTGTTGGTGCTGTGTAAGTTGTTGGTGCTGTGTAAGTTGTTGGTGCTGTGTAAGTTGTTGGTGCTGTGTAAGTTGTTGGTGCTGTGTAAGTTGTTGGTGCTGTGTAAGTTGTTGGTGCTGTGTAAGTTGTTGGTGCTGTGTAAGTTGTTGGTGCTGTGTAAGTTGTTGGTGCTGTGTAAGTTGTTGGTGCTGTGTAAGTTGTTGGTGCTGTGTAAGTTGTTGGTGCTGTGTAAGTTGTTGGTGCTGTGTAAGTTGTTGGTGCTGTGTAAGTTGTTGGTGCTGTGTAAGTTGTTGGTGCTGTGTAAGTTGTTGGTGCTGTGTAAGTTGTTGGTGCTGTGTAAGTTGTTGGTGCTGTGTAAGTTGTTGGTGCTGTGTAAGTTGTTGGTGCTGTGTAAGTTGTTGGTGCTGTGTAAGTTGTTGGTGCTGTGTAAGTTGTTGGTGCTGTGTAAGTTGTTGGTGCTGTGTAAGTTGTTGGTGCTGTGTAAGTTGTTGGTGCTGTGTAAGTTGTTGGTGCTGTGTAAGTTGTTGGTGCTGTGTAAGTTGTTGGTGCTGTGTAAGTTGTTGGTGCTGTGTAAGTTGTTGGTGCTGTGTAAGTTGTTGGTGCTGTGTAAGTTGTTGGTGCTGTGTAAGTTGTTGGTGCTGTGTAAGTTGTTGGTGCTGTGTAAGTTGTTGGTGCTGTGTAAGTTGTTGGTGCTGTGTAAGTTGTTGGTGCTGTGTAAGTTGTTGGTGCTGTGTAAGTTGTTGGTGCTGTGTAAGTTGTTGGTGCTGTGTAAGTTGTTGGTGCTGTGTAAGTTGTTGGTGCTGTGTAAGTTGTTGGTGCTGTGTAAGTTGTTGGTGCTGTGTAAGTTGTTGGTGCTGTGTAAGTTGTTGGTGCTGTGTAAGTTGTTGGTGCTGTGTAAGTTGTTGGTGCTGTGTAAGTTGTTGGTGCTGTGTAAGTTGTTGGTGCTGTGTAAGTTGTTGGTGCTGTGTAAGTTGTTGGTGCTGTGTAAGTTGTTGGTGCTGTGTAAGTTGTTGGTGCTGTGTAAGTTGTTGGTGCTGTGTAAGTTGTTGGTGCTGTGTAAGTTGTTGGTGCTGTGTAAGTTGTTGGTGCTGTGTAAGTTGTTGGTGCTGTGTAAGTTGTTGGTGCTGTGTAAGTTGTTGGTGCTGTGTAAGTTGTTGGTGCTGTGTAAGTTGTTGGTGCTGTGTAAGTTGTTGGTGCTGTGTAAGTTGGTGCTGTGTAAGTTGTTGGTGCTGTGTAAGTTGTTGGTGCTGTGTAAGTTGTTGGTGCTGTGTAAGTTGTTGGTGCTGTGTAAGTTGTTGGTGCTGTGTAAGTTGTTGGTGCTGTGTAAGTTGTTGGTGCTGTGTAAGTTGTTGGTGCTGTGTAAGTTGTTGGTGCTGTGTAAGTTGTTGGTGCTGTGTAAGTTGTTGGTGCTGTGTAAGTTGTTGGTGCTGTGTAAGTTGTTGGTGCTGTGTAAGTTGTTGGTGCTGTGTAAGTTGTTGGTGCTGTGTAAGTTGTTGGTGCTGTGTAAGTTGTTGGTGCTGTGTAAGTTGTTGGTGCTGTGTAAGTTGTTGGTTGTTGTGCTGTGTAAGTTGTTGCTGTGTAAGTTGTTGGTGCTGTGTAAGTTGTTGGTGCTGTGTAAGTTGTTGGTGCTGTGTAAGTTGTTGGTGCTGTGTAAGTTGTTGGTGCTGTGTAAGTTGTTGGTGCTGTGTAAGTTGTTGGTGCTGTGTAAGTTGTTGGTGCTGTGTAAGTTGTTGGTGCTGTGTAAGTTGTTGGTGCTGTGTAAGTTGTTGGTGCTGTGTAAGTTGTTGGTGCTGTGTAAGTTGTTGGTGCTGTGTAAGTTGTTGGTGCTGTGTAAGTTGTTGGTGCTGTGTAAGTTGTTGGTGCTGTGTAAGTTGTTGGTGCTGTGTAAGTTGTTGGTGCTGTGTAAGTTGTTGGTGCTGTGTAAGTTGTTGGTGCTGTGTAAGTTGTTGGTGCTGTGTAAGTTGTTGGTGCTGTGTAAGTTGTTGGTGCTGTGTAAGTTGTTGGTGCTGTGTAAGTTGTTGGTGCTGTGTAAGTTGTTGGTGCTGTGTAAGTTGTTGGTGCTGTGTAAGTTGTTGGTGCTGTGTAAGTTGTTGGTGCTGTGTAAGTTGTTGGTGCTGTGTAAGTTGTTGGTGCTGTGTAAGTTGTTGGTGCTGTGTAAGTTGTTGGTGCTGTGTAAGTTGTTGGTGCTGTGTAAGTTGTTGGTGCTGTGTAAGTTGTTGGTGCTGTGTAAGTTGTTGGTGCTGTGTAAGTTGTTGGTGCTGTGTAAGTTGTTGGTGCTGTGTAAGTTGTTGGTGCTGTGTAAGTTGTTGGTGCTGTGTAAGTTGTTGGTGCTGTGTAAGTTGTTGGTGCTGTGTAAGTTGTTGGTGCTGTGTAAGTTGTTGGTGCTGTGTAAGTTGTTGGTGCTGTGTAAGTTGTTGGTGCTGTGTAAGTTGTTGGTGCTGTGTAAGTTGTTGGTGCTGTGTAAGTTGTTGGTGCTGTGTGAGTTGTTGGTGTTGTGTAAGTTGTTGGTGCTGTGTACGTTGTTGGTGCTGTGTAAGTTTTTGGTGTTGTGTAAGATGGTGGTGTGTAAGTTGTTCGTGGTTTGAAACTTGTTGTTGCGTTGTAAGTTGTTGATGCTGTGTAAGTTGTTGCTGCGGTGTAAGTTGTTGGTGCAGTGTAAGTTGTTCGTGCTTTTTAAGTTGTTGGTGCTGTGTAAGTTGTTGGTGCTGTGTAAGTTGTTGGTGCTGTGTAAGTTGTTGGTGCTGTGTAAGTTGTTGGTGCTGTGTAAGTTGTTGGTGCTGTGTAAGTTGTTGTGCTGTGTAAGTTGTTGGTGCTGTGTAAGTTGTTGGTGCTGTGTAAGTTGTTGGTGCTGTGTAAGTTGTTGGTGCTGTGTAAGTTGTTGGTGCTGTGTAAGTTGTTGGTGCTGTGTAAGTTGTTGGTGCTGTGTAAGTTGTTGGTGCTGTGTAAGTTGTTGGTGCTGTGTAAGTTGTTGGTGCTGTGTAAGTTGTTGGTGCTGTGTAAGTTGTTGGTGCTGTGTAAGTTGTTGGTGCTGTGTAAGTTGTTGGTGCTGTGTAAGTTGTTGGTGCTGTGTAAGTTGTTGGTGCTGTGTAAGTTGTTGGTGCTGTGTAAGTTGTTGGTGCTGTGTAAGTTGTTGGTGCTGTGTAAGTTGTTGGTGCTGTGTAAGTTGTTGGTGCTGTGTAAGTTGTTGGTGCTGTGTAAGTTGTTGGTGCTGTGTAAGTTGTTGGTGCTGTGTAAGTTGTTGGTGCTGTGTAAGTTGTTGGTGCTGTGTAAGTTGTTGGTGCTGTGTAAGTTGTTGGTGCTGTGTAAGTTGTTGGTGCTGTGTAAGTTGTTGGTGCTGTGTAAGTTGTTGGTGCTGTGTAAGTTGTTGGTGCTGTGTAAGTTGTTGGTGCTGTGTAAGTTGTTGGTGCTGTGTAAGTTGTTGGTGCTGTGTAAGTTGTTGGTGCTGTGTAAGTTGTTGGTGCTGTGTAAGTTGTTGGTGCTGTGTAAGTTGTTGGTGCTGTGTAAGTTGTTGGTGCTGTGTAAGTTGTTGGTGCTGTGTAAGTTGTTGGTGCTGTGTAAGTTGTTGGTGCTGTGTAAGTTGTTGGTGCTGTGTAAGTTGTTGGTGCTGTGTAAGTTGTTGGTGCTGTGTAAGTTGTTGGTGCTGTGTAAGTTGTTGGTGCTGTGTAAGTTGTTGGTGCTGTGTAAGTTGTTGGTGCTGTGTAAGTTGTTGGTGCTGTGTAAGTTGTTGGTGCTGTGTAAGTTGTTGGTGCTGTGTAAGTTGTTGGTGCTGTGTAAGTTGTTGGTGCTGTGTAAGTTGTTGGTGCTGTGTAAGTTGTTGGTGCTGTGTAAGTTGTTGGTGCTGTGTAAGTTGTTGGTGCTGTGTAAGTTGTTGGTGCTGTGTAAGTTGTTGGTGCTGTGTAAGTTGTTGGTGCTGTGTAAGTTGTTGGTGCTGTGTAAGTTGTTGGTGCTGTGTAAGTTGTTGGTGCTGTGTAAGTTGTTGGTGCTGTGTAAGTTGTTGGTGCTGTGTAAGTTGTTGGTGCTGTGTAAGTTGTTGGTGCTGTGTAAGTTGTTGGTGCTGTGTAAGTTGTTGGTGCTGTGTAAGTTGTTGGTGCTGTGTAAGTTGTTGGTGCTGTGTAAGTTGTTGGTGCTGTGTAAGTTGTTGGTGCTGTGTAAGTTGTTGGTGCTGTGTAAGTTGTTGGTGCTGTGTAAGTTGTTGGTGCTGTGTAAGTTGTTGGTGCTGTGTAAGTTGTTGGTGCTGTGTAAGTTGTTGGTGCTGTGTAAGTTGTTGGTGCTGTGTAAGTTGTTGGTGCTGTGTAAGTTGTTGCTGTGTAAGTTGTTGGTGCTGTGTAAGTTGTTGGTGCTGTGTAAGTTGTTGGTGCTGTGTAAGTTGTTGGTGCTGTGTAAGTTGTTGGTGCTGTGTAAGTTGTTGGTGCTGTGTAAGTTGTTGGTGCTGTGTAAGTTGTTGGTGCTGTGTAAGTTGTTGGTGCTGTGTAAGTTGTTGGTGCTGTGTAAGTTGTTGGTGCTGTGTAAGTTGTTGGTGCTGTGTAAGTTGTTGGTGCTGTGTAAGTTGTTGGTGCTGTGTAAGTTGTTGGTGCTGTGTAAGTTGTTGGTGCTGTGTAAGTTGTTGGTGCTGTGTAAGTTGTTGGTGCTGTGTAAGTTGTTGGTGCTGTGTAAGTTGTTGGTGCTGTGTAAGTTGTTGGTGCTGTGTAAGTTGTTGGTGCTGTGTAAGTTGTTGGTGCTGTGTAAGTTGTTGGTGCTGTGTAAGTTGTTGGTGCTGTGTAAGTTGTTGGTGCTGTGTAAGTTGTTGGTGCTGTGTAAGTTGTTGGTGCTGTGTAAGTTGTTGGTGCTGTGTAAGTTGTTGGTGCTGTGTAAGTTGTTGGTGCTGTGTAAGTTGTTGGTGCTGTGTAAGTTGTTGGTGCTGTGTAAGTTGTTGGTGCTGTGTAAGTTGTTGGTGCTGTGTAAGTTGTTGGTGCTGTGTAAGTTGTTGGTGCTGTGTAAGTTGTTGGTGCTGTGTAAGTTGTTGGTGCTGTGTAAGTTGTTGGTGCTGTGTAAGTTGTTGGTGCTGTGTAAGTTGTTGGTGCTGTGTAAGTTGTTGGTGCTGTGTAAGTTGTTGGTGCTGTGTAAGTTGTTGGTGCTGTGTAAGTTGTTGGTGCTGTGTAAGTTGTTGGTGCTGTGTAAGTTGTTGGTGCTGTGTAAGTTGTTGGTGCTGTGTAAGTTGTTGGTGCTGTGTAAGTTGTTGGTGCTGTGTAAGTTGTTGGTGCTGTGTAAGTTGTTGCTGTGTAAGTTGTTGGTGCTGTGTAAGTTGTTGGTGCTGTGTAAGTTGTTGGTGCTGTGTAAGTTGTTGGTGCTGTGTAAGTTGTTGGTGCTGTGTAAGTTGTTGGTGCTGTGTAAGTTGTTGGTGCTGTGTAAGTTGTTGGTGCTGTGTAAGTTGTTGGTGCTGTGTAAGTTGTTGGTGCTGTGTAAGTTGTTGGTGCTGTGTAAGTTGTTGGTGCTGTGTAAGTTGTTGGTGCTGTGTAAGTTGTTGGTGCTGTGTAAGTTGTTGGTGCTGTGTAAGTTGTTGGTGCTGTGTAAGTTGTTGGTGCTGTGTAAGTTGTTGGTGCTGTGTAAGTTGTTGGTGCTGTGTAAGTTGTTGGTGCTGTGTAAGTTGTTGGTGCTGTGTAAGTTGTTGGTGCTGTGTAAGTTGTTGGTGCTGTGTAAGTTGTTGGTGCTGTGTAAGTTGTTGGTGCTGTGTAAGTTGTTGGTGCTGTGTAAGTTGTTGGTGCTGTGTAAGTTGTTGGTGCTGTGTAAGTTGTTGGTGCTGTGTAAGTTGTTGGTGCTGTGTAAGTTGTTGGTGCTGTGTAAGTTGTTGGTGCTGTGTAAGTTGTTGGTGCTGTGTAAGTTGTTGGTGCTGTGTAAGTTGTTGGTGCTGTGTAAGTTGTTGGTGCTGTGTAAGTTGTTGGTGCTGTGTAAGTTGTTGGTGCTGTGTAAGTTGTTGGTGCTGTGTAAGTTGTTGGTGCTGTGTAAGTTGTTGGTGCTGTGTAAGTTGTTGGTGCTGTGTAAGTTGTTGGTGCTGTGTAAGTTGTTGGTGCTGTGTAAGTTGTTGGTGCTGTGTAAGTTGTTGGTGCTGTGTAAGTTGTTGGTGCTGTGTAAGTTGTTGGTGCTGTGTAAGTTGTTGGTGCTGTGTAAGTTGTTGGTGCTGTGTAAGTTGTTGGTGCTGTGTAAGTTGTTGGTGCTGTGTAAGTTGTTGGTGCTGTGTAAGTTGTTGGTGCTGTGTAAGTTGTTGGTGCTGTGTAAGTTGTTGGTGCTGTGTAAGTTGTTGGTGCTGTGTAAGTTGTTGGTGCTGTGTAAGTTGTTGGTGCTGTGTAAGTTGTTGGTGCTGTGTAAGTTGTTGGTGCTGTGTAAGTTGTTGTGCTGTGTAAGTTGTTGGTGCTGTGTAAGTTGTTGGTGCTGTGTAAGTTGTTGGTGCTGTGTAAGTTGTTGGTGCTGTGTAAGTTGTTGGTGCTGTGTAAGTTGTTGGTGCTGTGTAAGTTGTTGGTGCTGTGTAAGTTGTTGGTGCTGTGTAAGTTGTTGGTGCTGTGTAAGTTGTTGCTGTGTAAGTTGTTGGTGCTGTGTAAGTTGTTGGTGCTGTGTAAGTTGTTGGTGCTGTGTAAGTTGTTGGTGCTGTGTAAGTTGTTGGTGCTGTGTAAGTTGTTGGTGCTGTGTAAGTTGTTGGTGCTGTGTAAGTTGTTGGTGCTGTGTAAGTTGTTGGTGCTGTGTAAGTTGTTGGTGCTGTGTAAGTTGTTGGTGCTGTGTAAGTTGTTGGTGCTGTGTAAGTTGTTGGTGCTGTGTAAGTTGTTGGTGCTGTGTAAGTTGTTGGTGCTGTGTAAGTTGTTGGTGCTGTGTAAGTTGTTGGTGCTGTGTAAGTTGTTGGTGCTGTGTAAGTTGTTGGTGCTGTGTAAGTTGTTGGTGCTGTGTAAGTTGTTGGTGCTGTGTAAGTTGTTGGTGCTGTGTAAGTTGTTGGTGCTGTGTAAGTTGTTGGTGCTGTGTAAGTTGTTGGTGCTGTGTAAGTTGTTGGTGCTGTGTAAGTTGTTGGTGCTGTGTAAGTTGTTGGTGCTGTGTAAGTTGTTGGTGCTGTGTAAGTTGTTGGTGCTGTGTAAGTTGTTGGTGCTGTGTAAGTTGTTGGTGCTGTGTAAGTTGTTGCTGTGTAAGTTGTTGGTGCTGTGTAAGTTGTTGGTGCTGTGTAAGTTGTTGGTGCTGTGTAAGTTGTTGGTGCTGTGTAAGTTGTTGGTGCTGTGTAAGTTGTTGGTGCTGTGTAAGTTGTTGGTGCTGTGTAAGTTGTTGGTGCTGTGTAAGTTGTTGGTGCTGTGTAAGTTGTTGGTGCTGTGTAAGTTGTTGGTGCTGTGTAAGTTGTTGGTGCTGTGTAAGTTGTTGGTGCTGTGTAAGTTGTTGGTGCTGTGTAAGTTGTTGGTGCTGTGTAAGTTGTTGGTGCTGTGTAAGTTGTTGGTGCTGTGTAAGTTGTTGGTGCTGTGTAAGTTGTTGGTGCTGTGTAAGTTGTTGGTGCTGTGTAAGTTGTTGGTGCTGTGTAAGTTGTTGGTGCTGTGTAAGTTGTTGGTGCTGTGTAAGTTGTTGGTGCTGTGTAAGTTGTTGGTGCTGTGTAAGTTGTTGGTGCTGTGTAAGTTGTTGGTGCTGTGTAAGTTGTTGGTGCTGTGTAAGTTGTTGGTGCTGTGTAAGTTGTTGGTGCTGTGTAAGTTGTTGGTGCTGTGTAAGTTGTTGGTGCTGTGTAAGTTGTTGGTGCTGTGTAAGTTGTTGGTGCTGTGTAAGTTGTTGGTGCTGTGTAAGTTGTTGGTGCTGTGTAAGTTGTTGGTGCTGTGTAAGTTGTTGGTGCTGTGTAAGTTGTTGGTGCTGTGTAAGTTGTTGGTGCTGTGTAAGTTGTTGGTGCTGTGTAAGTTGTTGGTGCTGTGTAAGTTGTTGGTGCTGTGTAAGTTGTTGGTGCTGTGTAAGTTGTTGGTGCTGTGTAAGTTGTTGGTGCTGTGTAAGTTGTTGGTGCTGTGTAAGTTGTTGGTGCTGTGTAAGTTGTTGGTGCTGTGTAAGTTGTTGGTGCTGTGTAAGTTGTTGGTGCTGTGTAAGTTGTTGGTGCTGTGTAAGTTGTTGGTGCTGTGTAAGTTGTTGGTGCTGTGTAAGTTGTTGGTGCTGTGTAAGTTGTTGGTGCTGTGTAAGTTGTTGGTGCTGTGTAAGTTGTTGGTGCTGTGTAAGTTGTTGGTGCTGTGTAAGTTGTTGGTGCTGTGTAAGTTGTTGGTGCTGTGTAAGTTGTTGGTGCTGTGTAAGTTGTTGGTGCTGTGTAAGTTGTTGGTGCTGTGTAAGTTGTTGGTGCTGTGTAAGTTGTTGGTGCTGTGTAAGTTGTTGGTGCTGTGTAAGTTGTTGGTGCTGTGTAAGTTGTTGGTGCTGTGTAAGTTGTTGGTGCTGTGTAAGTTGTTGGTGCTGTGTAAGTTGTTGGTGCTGTGTAAGTTGTTGGTGCTGTGTAAGTTGTTGGTGCTGTGTAAGTTGTTGGTGCTGTGTAAGTTGTTGGTGCTGTGTAAGTTGTTGGTGCTGTGTAAGTTGTTGGTGCTGTGTAAGTTGTTGGTGCTGTGTAAGTTGTTGGTGCTGTGTAAGTTGTTGGTGCTGTGTAAGTTGTTGGTGCTGTGTAAGTTGTTGGTGCTGTGTAAGTTGTTGGTGCTGTGTAAGTTGTTGGTGCTGTGTAAGTTGTTGGTGCTGTGTAAGTTGTTGGTGCTGTGTAAGTTGTTGGTGCTGTGTAAGTTGTTGGTGCTGTGTAAGTTGTTGGTGCTGTGTAAGTTGTTGGTGCTGTGTAAGTTGTTGGTGCTGTGTAAGTTGTTGGTGCTGTGTAAGTTGTTGGTGCTGTGTAAGTTGTTGGTGCTGTGTAAGTTGTTGGTGCTGTGTAAGTTGTTGGTGCTGTGTAAGTTGTTGGTGCTGTGTAAGTTGTTGGTGCTGTGTAAGTTGTTGGTGCTGTGTAAGTTGTTGGTGCTGTGTAAGTTGTTGGTGCTGTGTAAGTTGTTGGTGCTGTGTAAGTTGTTGGTGCTGTGTAAGTTGTTGGTGCTGTGTAAGTTGTTGGTGCTGTGTAAGTTGTTGGTGCTGTGTAAGTTGTTGGTGCTGTGTAAGTTGTTGGTGCTGTGTAAGTTGTTGGTGCTGTGTAAGTTGTTGGTGCTGTGTAAGTTGTTGGTGCTGTGTAAGTTGTTGGTGCTGTGTAAGTTGTTGGTGCTGTGTAAGTTGTTGGTGCTGTGTAAGTTGTTGGTGCTGTGTAAGTTGTTGGTGCTGTGTAAGTTGTTGGTGCTGTGTAAGTTGTTGGTGCTGTGTAAGTTGTTGGTGCTGTGTAAGTTGTTGGTGCTGTGTAAGTTGTTGGTGCTGTGTAAGTTGTTGGTGCTGTGTAAGTTGTTGGTGCTGTGTAAGTTGTTGGTGCTGTGTAAGTTGTTGGTGCTGTGTAAGTTGTTGGTGCTGTGTAAGTTGTTGGTGCTGTGTAAGTTGTTGGTGCTGTGTAAGTTGTTGGTGCTGTGTAAGTTGTTGGTGCTGTGTAAGTTGTTGGTGCTGTGTAAGTTGTTGGTGCTGTGTAAGTTGTTGGTGCTGTGTAAGTTGTTGGTGCTGTGTAAGTTGTTGGTGCTGTGTAAGTTGTTGGTGCTGTGTAAGTTGTTGGTGCTGTGTAAGTTGTTGGTGCTGTGTAAGTTGTTGGTGCTGTGTAAGTTGTTGGTGCTGTGTAAGTTGTTGGTGCTGTGTAAGTTGTTGGTGCTGTGTAAGTTGTTGGTGCTGTGTAAGTTGTTGGTGCTGTGTAAGTTGTTGGTGCTGTGTAAGTTGTTGGTGCTGTGTAAGTTGTTGGTGCTGTGTAAGTTGTTGGTGCTGTGTAAGTTGTTGGTGCTGTGTAAGTTGTTGGTGCTGTGTAAGTTGTTGGTGCTGTGTAAGTTGTTGGTGCTGTGTAAGTTGTTGGTGCTGTGTAAGTTGTTGGTGCTGTGTAAGTTGTTGGTGCTGTGTAAGTTGTTGGTGCTGTGTAAGTTGTTGGTGCTGTGTAAGTTGTTGGTGCTGTGTAAGTTGTTTGCTGTGTAAGTTGTTGGTGCTGTGTAAGTTGTTGGTGCTGTGTAAGTTGTTGGTGCTGTGTAAGTTGTTGGTGCTGTGTAAGTTGTTGGTGCTGTGTAAGTTGTTGGTGCTGTGTAAGTTGTTGGTGCTGTGTAAGTTGTTGGTGCTGTGTAAGTTGTTGGTGCTGTGTAAGTTGTTGGTGCTGTGTAAGTTGTTGGTGCTGTGTAAGTTGTTGGTGCTGTGTAAGTTGTTGGTGCTGTGTAAGTTGTTGGTGCTGTGTAAGTTGTTGGTGCTGTGTAAGTTGTTGGTGCTGTGTAAGTTGTTGGTGCTGTGTAAGTTGTTGGTGCTGTGTAAGTTGTTGGTGCTGTGTAAGTTGTTGGTGCTGTGTAAGTTGTTGGTGCTGTGTAAGTTGTTGGTGCTGTGTAAGTTGTTGGTGCTGTGTAAGTTGTTGGTGCTGTGTAAGTTGTTGGTGCTGTGTAAGTTGTTGGTGCTGTGTAAGTTGTTGGTGCTGTGTAAGTTGTTGGTGCTGTGTAAGTTGTTGGTGCTGTGTAAGTTGTTGGTGCTGTGTAAGTTGTTGGTGCTGTGTAAGTTGTTGGTGCTGTGTAAGTTGTTGGTGCTGTGTAAGTTGTTGGTGCTGTGTAAGTTGTTGGTGCTGTGTAAGTTGTTGGTGCTGTGTAAGTTGTTGGTGCTGTGTAAGTTGTTGGTGCTGTGTAAGTTGTTGGTGCTGTGTAAGTTGTTGGTGCTGTGTAAGTTGTTGGTGCTGTGTAAGTTGTTGGTGCTGTGTAAGTTGTTGGTGCTGTGTAAGTTGTTGGTGCTGTGTAAGTTGTTGGTGCTGTGTAAGTTGTTGGTGCTGTGTAAGTTGTTGGTGCTGTGTAAGTTGTTGGTGCTGTGTAAGTTGTTGGTGCTGTGTAAGTTGTTGGTGCTGTGTAAGTTGTTGGTGCTGTGTAAGTTGTTGGTGCTGTGTAAGTTGTTGGTGCTGTGTAAGTTGTTGGTGCTGTGTAAGTTGTTGGTGCTGTGTAAGTTGTTGGTGCTGTGTAAGTTGTTGGTGCTGTGTAAGTTGTTGGTGCTGTGTAAGTTGTTGGTGCTGTGTAAGTTGTTGGTGCTGTGTAAGTTGTTGGTGCTGTGTAAGTTGTTGGTGCTGTGTAAGTTGTTGGTGCTGTGTAAGTTGTTGGTGCTGTGTAAGTTGTTGGTGCTGTGTAAGTTGTTGGTGCTGTGTAAGTTGTTGGTGCTGTGTAAGTTGTTGGTGCTGTGTAAGTTGTTGGTGCTGTGTAAGTTGTTGGTGCTGTGTAAGTTGTTGGTGCTGTGTAAGTTGTTGGTGCTGTGTAAGTTGTTGGTGCTGTGTAAGTTGTTGGTGCTGTGTAAGTTGTTGGTGCTGTGTAAGTTGTTGGTGCTGTGTAAGTTGTTGGTGCTGTGTAAGTTGTTGGTGCTGTGTAAGTTGTTGGTGCTGTGTAAGTTGTTGGTGCTGTGTAAGTTGTTGGTGCTGTGTAAGTTGTTGGTGCTGTGTAAGTTGTTGGTGCTGTGTAAGTTGTTGGTGCTGTGTAAGTTGTTGGTGCTGTGTAAGTTGTTGGTGCTGTGTAAGTTGTTGGTGCTGTGTAAGTTGTTGGTGCTGTGTAAGTTGTTGGTGCTGTGTAAGTTGTTGGTGCTGTGTAAGTTGTTGGTGCTGTGTAAGTTGTTGGTGCTGTGTAAGTTGTTGGTGCTGTGTAAGTTGTTGGTGCTGTGTAAGTTGTTGGTGCTGTGTAAGTTGTTGGTGCTGTGTAAGTTGTTGGTGCTGTGTAAGTTGTTGGTGCTGTGTAAGTTGTTGGTGCTGTGTAAGTTGTTGGTGCTGTGTAAGTTGTTGGTGCTGTGTAAGTTGTTGGTGCTGTGTAAGTTGTTGGTGCTGTGTAAGTTGTTGGTGCTGTGTAAGTTGTTGGTGCTGTGTAAGTTGTTGGTGCTGTGTAAGTTGTTGGTGCTGTGTAAGTTGTTGGTGCTGTGTAAGTTGTTGGTGCTGTGTAAGTTGTTGGTGCTGTGTAAGTTGTTGGTGCTGTGTAAGTTGTTGGTGCTGTGTAAGTTGTTGGTGCTGTGTAAGTTGTTGGTGCTGTGTAAGTTGTTGGTGCTGTGTAAGTTGTTGGTGCTGTGTAAGTTGTTGGTGCTGTGTAAGTTGTTGGTGCTGTGTAAGTTGTTGGTGCTGTGTAAGTTGTTGGTGCTGTGTAAGTTGTTGGTGCTGTGTAAGTTGTTGGTGCTGTGTAAGTTGTTGGTGCTGTGTAAGTTGTTGGTGCTGTGTAAGTTGTTGGTGCTGTGTAAGTTGTTGGTGCTGTGTAAGTTGTTGGTGCTGTGTAAGTTGTTGGTGCTGTGTAAGTTGTTGGTGCTGTGTAAGTTGTTGGTGCTGTGTAAGTTGTTGGTGCTGTGTAAGTTGTTGGTGCTGTGTAAGTTGTTGGTGCTGTGTAAGTTGTTGGTGCTGTGTAAGTTGTTGGTGCTGTGTAAGTTGTTGGTGCTGTGTAAGTTGTTGCTGTGTAAGTTGTTGGTGCTGTGTAAGTTGTTGGTGCTGTGTAAGTTGTTGTTGCTGTGTAAGTTGTTGGTGCTGTGTAAGTTGTTGGTGCTGTGTAAGTTGTTGGTGCTGTGTAAGTTGTTGGTGCTGTGTAAGTTGTTGGTGCTGTGTAAGTTGTTGGTGCTGTGTAAGTTGTTGGTGCTGTGTAAGTTGTTGCTGTTGTGTAAGTTGTTGGTGCTGTGTAAGTTGTTGGTGTTGTGTAAGTTGTTGGTGCTGTGTAAGTTGTTGGTGCTGTGTAAGTGGTTGATGTTGTGTAAGTTTTTGGTGCTGTGTAAGTGTTTGCTGCAGTGTAAGTTGTTGGTGCTTGTGTAAGTTGTTTGGTTCCTGTGTAAGTTTTGGTGCTGTGTAAGTTGTTGGGGTTCTGTGTAAGTTGTTGTTGCTGTGTAAGTTGTTGGTGCCTGTGTACGTTGCGTGCTGTGTAAGTTGTTGTTGCTGTGTAAGTTGTTGGTGCTGTGTAGTTGTTGGTGCTATGTAAGTATGTGTTGCTTGTAAGTTGTTGGTGCTGTGTAAGTTGTTGTGCTGTGTAAGTTGTTGGTGCTGTGTAAGTTGCTGTGCTGTGTAGGTTGTTGGTGCTGTGTAAGTGGTTGGCTGCCTGTGTAAGTTGTTGGTGATGTGTAAGTTGTTGCTGCTGTGTAAGTGTTTGTGCTGTGTAATTTGTTGGTGCTGTGTAAGTTGTTGGTGCTGAGTAAGTTGTTGCCTGCTGTGTAAGTTGTTTGTTGCTGTGTAAGTTGTTGTGCTGTGTAAGTTGTTGTGCTGTGTAAGTTGTTGGTGCTGTGTAAGTTGTTGGTGCTGTGTAAGTTGTTGGTGCTGTGTAAGTTGTTGCCTGTAAGTTGTTGGTGCTGTGTAAGTTGTTGGTGCTGTGTAAGTTGTTGGTGCTGTGTAAGTTGTTGGTGCTGTGTAAGTTGTTGGTGCTGTGTAAGTTGTTGGTGCTGTGTAAGTTGTTGCTGCTGTGTAAGTTGTTGGTGCTGTGTAAGTTGTTGGTTGTTTGTAAGTTGTTGGTGCTGTGTAAGTTGTTTGTGCTGTGTAAGTTGTTGGTGCTGTGTAAGTTGTTGGTGCTGTGTAAGTTGTTGGTGCTGTGTAAGTTGTTGGTGCTGTGTAAGTTGTTGGTGCTGTGTAAGTTGTTGGTGCTGTGTAAGTTGTTGGTGCTGTGTAAGTTGTTGGTGCTGTGTAAGTTGTTGGTGCTGTGTAAGTTGTTGGTGCTGTGTAAGTTGTTGGTGCTGTGTAAGTTGTTGGTGCTGTGTAAGTTGTTGGTGCTGTGTAAGTTGTTGGTGCTGTGTAAGTTGTTGGTGCTGTGTAAGTTGTTGGTGCTGAATAAGTTTTAGGTACTTTGTAAGTTGTTGCTGCTGTGTAAGTTGTTGCTGCTGTGTAAGTTGTGCGTGCTGTGTAAGTTGTTGGTGCTGTGTAAGTTGTTGCTGCTGTGTGAGTTGTTGGTTCTGTGTAGTTGTTGGTGCATTGAACAGTTGTTGGTTCTGTGTAAGTTGTTGGTGCTGTGTAAGTTGTGGTTCTGTGTAAGTTGTTGGTGCTGTGTAAGTTGTTGCTGCTGTGTAAGTTGTTTGTGCTGTGTAAGTGGTTGCTGCTGTGTAAGTTGTTGGTGCCGTGTAAGTTGTTGGTGCTGTGTAAGTTGTTGGTGCTGTGTAAGTTGTTGGTGCTGTGTAAGTTGTTGGTGCTGTGTAAGTTGTTGGTGCTGTGTAGGTTGTTGGTTCTGTTAAAGTTGTTGGTGCTGTGTAAGTTGTTGGTGCTGTGTAAGTTGTTGTTGCTGTGTATTTTTGGTGCTGTGTACGTAGTTGGCTGCTTGTGTAAGTTGTTGGTGCTGTGTAAGTTGTTGGCTGCTGTGTAAGTTCTTTTTGCTGAAAAGTTGTTGGTGCTATGTCAGTTGTTGTTGCTTTGTAAGTTTTTGGTGCTGTGTAAGTTGTTGGCTGCTGTGTAAGTTGTTGGTGCTGTGTAAGTTAGTTCTGCGTATTTTGCTGTATCAGTTTAAGGTACTGTGTATTTTGTTGGTGCTGTGTATAGTTGTTGGTTGCTTGTGTAAGTTGTTGTGCTGTGTAAAGTGGTTGGTGCTGTGTAAGTTGTGCTTCTGTGTAAATGGTTGCTGCTGTGTAAGTTGTTGGTGCTGTGTAAGTTGTTGGTGCTGTGTAAGTTGTTGGTGCTGTGTAAGTTGTTGGTGCTGTGTAAGTTGTTGGTGCTGTGTAAGTGGTTGGTGCTGTGTAAGTCGTTGGTGCTGTGTAAGTTGTTGGTGCTGTGTAAGTTGTTGTGCTTTGTAAGTTGTTGGTGCTGTGTAAGTTGTTGGTGCTGTGTAAGTTGTTGGTGCTGTGTAAGTTGTTGGTGCTGTGTAAGTTGTTGGTGCTGTGTAAGTTGTTGGTGCTGTGTAAGTTGTTGGTGCTGTGTAAGTTGTTGGTGCTGTGTAAGTTGTTGGTGCTGTGTAAGTTGTTGGTGCTGTGTAAGTTGTTGGTGCTGTGTAAGTTGTTGGTGCTGTGTAAGTTGTTGGTGCTGTGTAAGTTGTTGGTGCTGTGTAAGTTGTTGGTGCTGTGTAAGTTGTTGGTGCTGTGTAAGTTGTTGGTGCTGTGTAAGTTGTTGGTGCTGTGTAAGTTGTTGGTGCTGTGTAAGTTGTTGGTGCTGTGTAAGTTGTTGGTGCTGTGTAAGTTGTTGGTGCTGTGTAAGTTGTTGGTGCTGTGTAAGTTGTTGGTGCTGTGTAAGTTGTTGGTGCTGTGTAAGTTGTTGGTGCTGTGTAAGTTGTTGGTGCTGTGTAAGTTGTTGGTGCTGTGTAAGTTGTTGCTCTATTAAGTTGTTGTTGCTATGTAAGTTGTTGTGGTGTGGTAAGTTGTTGTGCTGTGTAAGTTGTTGTTGCTGTATAAGTATGTTGTTGCTGATAAGTTGTTGTGCTGTGTAAGTTGTTGGTGCTGTGTAAGTGTTTTTGCTGTGTAAGTTGTTGGTGCTGCTGAAGTTGTTGGTGCTGTGTAAGTTGTTGGTGCTGTGTAAGTTGTTGGTGCTGTGTAAGTTGTTGGTGCTGTGTAAGTTGTTGGTGCTGTGTAAGTGATTGCTGCTGTGTAAGTTGTTAGTGCTGTGTAAGTTGTTGGTGCTGTGTAAGTTGTTGCTGCTGTGTAAATGGTTGGTGCTGTGTCAGTTGTTGGTGCTGTGTAAGTTGTTGGTGCTGTGTAAGTTGTTGGTGCTGTGTAAGTTGTTTGTGCTGTGTAAGTTGTTGGTGCTGTGTAAGTTGTTGGTGCTTGTGTAAGTTGTTGGTGCTGTGTAAGTTGTTGGTGCTGTGTAAGTTGTCTGTGATGCTTGTGTTAAGTTGTTGTGCTGTGTAACTGGTTGCTGCTGTGTAAGTGGTAGCTGCTGTGTAAGTTGTTGGCTGCAGTGTAAGATGTTGGCTGCTGTGTAAGTTGTTGGGCTGTGTGAAGTTGTTGGTGCTGTGTAAGTTGTTGTGCTGTGTAAGTTGTTGTGCTGTAGTAAGTTCGTTCTAGCTGTGAAGTTGTTGTGCTGTGTAAGCTTGTATTGTGCCTTGTTAAGTTGTTGCTGCTTTCTAAGTTGGTTGGTGCTGTGTAAGTTGTTGCTGTTGTGTAAGTTGTTGGTGCTGTGTAAGTTGTTGCTGCTCTGTAAGTTTTTTTTGCTGTGTAAATTGTTGGTGTAGTGTAAGTTAGTTTGGTGCTGTGTATAGTTGCTAGGTTGCTGTGTAAGTTGGTGGGTGGTGCTGTGTAACATGTTGGTGCTGTTGTTATTTTGTTGGTGCTAGTGCTAAGTAGTTGTGTCTGTGTAAGTTGTTGGTGCTTGTGTAAGTTGTTGTTGCTGTGTAAGTTGGTGCTGCGTAAGTTGTTGGTGCTGTGTAAGTTGTTGGTGCTGTGTATGTTGTTGGTGCTATGTATGTTGTTGGTTATGTGTAATTGTTTGATGCTGTGTCAGTCGTTGGTGATGTGTAAGTTGTTGGTGCTGTGTGAGTTGTTGGTGCTGTGTAAGTTTTTGTTGCTGTGTAAGTTGTTGTTACTGAGTAAGTTGTTGGTGTTGTGTAAGTTGTTGGTGCTGTGTAAGTTGTTGGTGCTGTGTAAGCTGTTGGTGCTGTGTAAGTTGTTGGTGCTGTGTAAGTTGTTGGTTGCTGTGTAAGTTGTTGGTGCTGTGTAAGTTGTTGCTGCTGTGTAAGTTGTTGGTGCTGTGTAAGTTGTTGGTGCTGTGTAAGTTGTTGCTGCTGTGTAAGTTGTTGGTGCTGTGTAAGTTGTTGCTGCTGTGTAAGTTGTTGGTGCTGTGTAAGTTGTTGGTGCGGTGTAAGTTGTTGGTGCTGTGTAAGTTGTTTTTGCTCTGTAAGTTGTTGGTGCTGTGTAAGTTGTTGGTGCTGTGTAAGTTGTTGGTGCTGTGTAAGTTGTTGCTGCTGTGTAAGTTGTTTTTGCTGTGTAATTTGTTGGTGCGGTGTAAGTTGTTTTTGCTCTGTGAGTTGTTGGTGCTATGTGAGTTGTTGGTGCTGTGTAAGTTGTTGCTGCTGTGTAAGTTGTTGGTGCTGTGTAAGTTGTTGGTGCTGTGTAAGTTGTTGGTGCTGTGTAAGTTGTTGGTGCTGTGTAAGTTGTTGGTGCTGTGTAAGTTGTTGGTGCTGTGTAAGTTGTTGGTGCTGTGTAAGTTGTTGGTGCTGTGTAAGTTGTTGGTGCTGTGTAAGTTGTTGGTGCTGTGTAAGTTGTTGGTGCTGTGTAAGTTGTTGGTGCTGTGTAAGTTGTTGGTGCTGTGTAAGTTGTTGGTGCTGTGTAAGTTGTTGGTGCTGTGTAAGTTGTTGGTGCTGTGTAAGTTGTTGGTGCTGTGTAAGTTGTTGGTGACCTGAGTAACTTGATTGGTGTTGTCGTAAGTTGTTGCTGCTGTGTAATTTGTTGATGCATTTCTATGTTGTTGGTGTTGTGTAAGGTGTTGGTGTGTGTAAGTTGTTGGTGCCTGTGTAAGTTGTTTTTGCTGTGTAAGTTGTTGGTGCTATGTCTGTTGTTGTTGCTTTGTAAGTTTTTGGTGCTGTAGTAATTTGTTGATGATTTGTAAGTAGATGGTGCTGTGTAAGGTTGTAGGTGCTGTAGTAAGTCTTTAGGTGCTGTGTAAGTTGTTGGTGCTGTGTAAGTTGTTGGCTGCTGTGTAACTGATTGCTGACTGTGTAAGTTGTTGGTGCTGTGTAAGTTGTGGTGTGAGTAATTTGTTGGCAGCTGTGTAAGTTGTTTTGTTCTGAGTAAGTTGTCTGTGCTGTGTACTTCTGTTGGTGCTGTGTAAGTTGCTGGTGCTTTGTACGTTGTTTTTGCTGTGTAAGTTGTTCTTGCTGTGTAAGTTGTCGGTGCTGTGTAAGTTGTTGGTGCTGTGTAAGTTGTTGGTGCTGTGTAAGTTGTTGGTGCTGTGTAAGTTGTTGGTGCTATGTGAGTTGTTGGTGCTGTGTAAGTTGTTGGTGCTGTGTAAGTTGTTGGTGCTGTGTAAGTTGTTGGTGCTGTGTAAGTTGTTGGTGCTGTGTAAGTTGTTGGTGCTGTGTAAGTTGTTGGTGCTGTGTAAGTTGTTGGTGCTGTGTAAGTTGTTGGTGCTGTGTAAGTTGTTGGTGCTGTGTAAGTTGTTGGTGCTGTGTAAGTTGTTGGTGCTGTGTAAGTTGTTGGTGCTGTGTAAGTTGTTGGTGCTGTGTAAGTTGTTGGTGCTGTGTAAGTTGTTGGTGCTGTGTAAGTTGTTGGTGCTGTGTAAGTTGTTGGTGCTGTGTAAGTTGTTGGTGCTGTGTAAGTTGTTGGTGCTGTGTAAGTTGTTGGTGCTGTGTAAGTTGTTGGTGCTGTGTAAGTTGTTGGTGCTGTGTAAGTTGTTGGTTCTATTTAAGTTTTTGTTGCTATGTAAGTTGGTGGTGCTGCGTAAGTTGTTGTGCTGTGTAAGTTGTTGTTGCTGTATAAGTTGTTGTTGCTGTATAAGTTGTTGTTGCTGCGTAAGCTGTTGGTGCTGTGTAAGTGCTTGGTGCTGTGTAAGTTGTTGGTGCTGTGTAAGCTGTTGGTGCTGTGTCAGTTGTTGGTGCTGTGTAAGCTGTTGGTGCTGTGTAAGTTGTTGTTGCAGTGTAAGTTGTTGTTGCTGTGTAAGCTGTTGGTGCTGTGTAAGTTGTTGGTGCTGTGTAAGTTGTTGGTGCTGTGTAAGCTGTTGGTGCTGTGTAAGTTGTTCTTCGTGCTTTGTAAGTTGTTGCTGCAGTGTAAATGGTTGCTGCTGTGTAAGTTGTTGCTGTTGTGTAAGTTGTTGGTGCTGTGTAATTTGTTGCTGCTGTGTAAGTTGTTTGTTCTGTGTAAGTTATTTTGCTGTGTAATTTGTTGGTGCTGTGTAAGTTGTTGCTGCTGTGTAAGTTGTTGGTGCTGTGTAAGTTGTTGTGCTGTGTAAGTGTGGTGCTGGTGAAAGTTGTTGGTGTTGAGTAAGTTGTTGGTGCTATCTAAGTAGTTGGTGTTGTGTAAGTTGTTGGTGCTGTGTAAGTTTTTGGTGGTGTGTATGTTGTTGGTGCTGTATAAGTTTTAGTTACTGTGTAAGTTGATGGTGCTGTGAAAGTTGTTGGTGTTGTGTAAGTTTTTGGTGCTATCTAAGTAGTTGGTGCTGTGTAAGTTGTTGGTGCTTTCGTAAGTTGTTTGTGCTGTGTTAAGGTGTTGGTGCTGTGTAAGTTTTTGGTGCTGAGTAAGTGGTGTGCTGTGTAAGTTTTTGGTGTTGTGTAAGTGGTTGGTGCTGTGTAAGTTGTTGGTGCTGTGTAAGTTGTTGGTGCTGTGTAAGTTGTTGGTGCTTTGTAAGTTGTTGGTGCTGAGTACGTTTTTGGTGCTGTCGAAGTGGTTGCTGCTGTGTAAGTTGTTGGTGCTGTGTAAGTTGTTGGTGCTGTGTAAGTTGTTGGTGCTGTGTAAGTTGTTGGTGCTGTGTAATTGTTGGTGCTGTGTAAGTTGTTGGTGCTGTGTAAGTTGTTGGTGCTGTGTAAGTTGGTGCTCTGTAAGTTGTTGGTGCTGTGTAAGTTGTTGGTGCTGTGAAAGTTGTTGGTGCTGTGTAAGTTGTTGGTGCTGTGTAAGTTGTTAGTTCTGTGTAAGTTGTTGCTGCTGTGTAAGTTGTTGGTGCTGTGTAAGTTGTTTGTGCTGAAAGTTGTTGGTGCTGTGTAAGTTGTTGTGCTGTGTAAGTTGTTGGTGTCTGTGTAAGTTGTTGGTGCTGTGTAAGTTGTTGTTCTGTGTAAGTTGTTGCTGTCTGTGTAAGTTGTTGTAGTGTGTAAGTATTGGTTCTGTGAAGTTGTTGCTGCTGTGTAAGTTGTTGGTGCTGTGTAAGTTGTTGCTGCAGTGTAAGTTGTTGGTGCTGTGTAAGTTGTTGGTTCTGTGTAAGTTGTTGGTTCTGTGTAAGTTGTTGGTGCTGTGTAAGTTGTTGGTGCTTTGTAATTTGTTGCTGCTATGTACGTTGATGGTGCTGTGTAATTAGTTGGTGCTATCTAAGTAGTTGGTGTTGTGTAAGTTGTTGGAGCTGTGTAAGTTGTTGGTGCTGTGTTAGTTGTTGGTGCTGTGTAAGTTGTTGGTGCTGTGTTTGTGGTTGATGATGTGTACGTTTTTGCTGTTGTGTAAGTGGTTGCTGCTGTGTAAGTTGTTGGTGCCGTGTAAGTTGTTGGTGCTGTGTAAGTTGTTGGTGCTGTGTAAGTTGTTGGTGCTGTGTAAGTGGTTGCTGCTGTGCAAGTTGTTGGTGCTGTGTAAGTTGTAGGTTCTGCGTATTTTGCTAGTGCATTGTAAGTTGTTGGTTCTGTGTATTTTGTTGGTGCTGTGTAAGTTGTCGCTGCTGTGCAAGTTGTTGGTGCTGTGTAAGTTGTTGCTGCTGTGTAAGTGGTTGCTGCTGTGTAAGTTGTTGTTGCTGTGTAAGTTGTTGGTGCTGTGTAAGTTGTTGGTGCTGTGTAAGTTGTTGGTGCTGTGTAAGTTGTTGGTGCTGTGTAAGTTGTTGGTGCTGTGTAAGTTGTTGGTGCTGTGTAAGTTGTTGGTGCTGTGTAAGTTGTTGGTGCTGTGTAAGTTGTTGGTGCTGTGTAAGTTGTTGGTGCTGTGTAAGTTGTTGGTGCTGTGTAAGTTGTTGTTGCTGTGTAAGTTGTTGGTGCTGTGTAAGTTGTTGGTGCTGTGTAAGTTGTTGGTGCTGTGTAAGTTGTTGGTGCTGTGTAAGTTGTTGGTGCTGTGTAAGTTGTTGGTGCTGTGTAAGTTGTTGGTGCTGTGTAAGTTGTTGGTGCTGTGTAAGTTGTTGGTGCTGTGTAAGTTGTTGGTGCTGTGTAAGTTGTTGGTGCTGTGTAAGTTGTTGGTGCTGTGTAAGTTGTTGGTGCTGTGTAAGTTGTTGGTGCTGTGTAAGTTGTTGGTGCTGTGTAAGTTGTTGGTGCTGTGTAAGTTGTTGGTGCTGTGTAAGTTGTTGGTGCTGTGTAAGTTGTTGGTGCTGTGTAAGTTGTTGGTGCTGTGTAAGTTTTGGTTGCTGTGTAAGTTGTTGGTGCTGTGTAAGTTGTTGGTGGTGTGTAAGTTGTTGGTGCTGTGTAAGTTGTTGGTGCTGTGTAAGTTGTTGGTGCTGTGTAAGTTGTTGGTGCTGTGTAAGTTGTTGGTGCTGTGTAAGTTGTTGGTGCTGTGTAAGTTGTTGGTGCTGTGTAAGTTGTTGGTGCTGTGTAAGTTGTTGGTGCTGTGTAAGTTGTTGCTGCTGTGTAAGTTGTTGGTGCTGTGTAAGTTGTTGGTTCTGTGTATTTTGTTGGTGTATTGTAAGTTGTTGGTTCTGTGTATATTGTTGGTGCTGTGTAAGTTGTTGGTGCTGTGTAAGTTGTTGGTGCTGTGTAAGTTGTTGGTGCTGTGTAAGTTGTTGCTGTGTAAGTTGTTGGTGCTGTGTAAGTTGTTGGTGCTGTGTAAGTTGTTGGTGCTGTGTAAGTTGTTGGTGCTGTGTAAGTTGTTGGTGCTGTGTAAGTTGTTGGTGCTGTGTAAGTTGTTGGTGCTGTGTAAGTTGTTGTTGTGGTGTAAGTTGTTGGTGCTGTGTAAGTTGTTGGTGCTGTGTAAGTTGTTGGTGCTGTGTCAGTCGTTGGTGCTGTGTAAGTTGTTGGTGCTGTGTAAGTTGTTGGTGCTGTGTAAGTTGTTGGTGCTGTGTAAGTTGTTGATGTGTAAGTTGTTGGTGCTGTGTAAGTTGTTGGTGCTGTGTAAGTTGTTGATGTTGTGTAATTTGCTGGAGCTGTGTAAGTTGTTGGTGCTGTGTAAGTTGTTGGTGCTGTGTAAGTTGTTGGTGCTGTGTAAGTTGTTGGTGCTGTGTAAGTTGCTGTTGCTGTGTAAGTTGTTGGTGCTGTGTAAGTTGTTGGTGCTGTGTAAGTTGTTGGTGCTGTGTAAGTTGTTGGTGCTGTGCATGTTCTTGGTAGTGTGCAAGTTGTTGGTTCTGTGTATGTTGTTGGTAGTGTGTAAGTTGTTGGTTCTGTGTATGTTGTTGCTGTTGTGTAAGTTGTTGCTGCTGTGTAAGTTGTTCCTGTGTCAGTTGTTGGTGCTGTGTAAGTTGTTGCTGCTGTGTAAGTTGTTGCTGCAGTGTAAGTTGTTGGTGCTGTGTAAGTTGTTGGTCTGTGTAAGTTGTTGGTGCTGTGTAAGTTGTTGGTGCTTTGTAAGTTGTTGGTGCTGTGTAAGTTGTTGGTGCTATGTACGTTGATGGTGCTGTGTAATTTGTTGGTGCTATCTAAGTAGTTGGTTTTGTGTAAGTTGTTGGTGCTGTGTAAGTTGTTGGTGCTATGTAAGTTGTTGGTGCTGTGTAAGTTGTTGGTGCTGTGTAAGTTGTTGATGCTGTGTAAGTTGTTGCTGCTGTGTAAGTGGTTGCTGCTGTGTAAGTTGTTGGTGCTGTGTAAGTTGTTGGTGCTGTGTAAGTTGTTGGTGCTGTGTAAGTTGTTGTTGCTGTGTAAGTTGTTGGTGCTGTGTAAGTTGTTGGTGCTGTGTAAGTTGTTGGTGCTGTGTAAGTTGTTGGTGCTGTGTAAGTTGTTGCTGTGTAAGTTGTTGGCGCTATGTAAGTTGTAGTTGCTGTGTAAGTTGTTGGTGCTGTGTAAGTTGTTGGTGCTGTGTAAGTTGTTGGTGCTGTGTAAGTTGTTGTTGCTGTGTAAGTTGTTGTTGCTGTGTAAGTTGTTGGTGCTGTGTAAGTTGTTGGTGCTGTGTAAGTTGTTGGTGCTGTGTAAGTTGTTGGTGCTGTGTAAGTTGTTGGTGCTGTGTAAGTTGTTGGTGCTGTGTAAGTTGTTGTTGCTGTGTAAGTTGTTGGTGCTGTGTAAGTTGTTGGTGCTGTGTAAGTTGTTGGTGCTGTGTAAGTTGTTGGTGCTGTGTAAGTTGTTGGTGCTGTGTAAGTTGTTGGTGCTGTGTAAGTTGTTGGTGCTGTGTAAGTTGTTGGTGCTGTGTAAGTTGTTGGTGCTGTGTAAGTTGTTGGTGCTGTGTAAGTTGTTGGTGCTGTGTAAGTTGTTGGTGCTGTGTAAGTTGTTGGTGCTGTGTAAGTTGTTGGTGCTGTGTAAGTTGTTGGTGCTGTGTAAGTTGTTGGTGCTGTGTAAGTTGTTGGTGCTGTGTAAGTTGTTTTGCTGTGTAAGTTGTTGGTGCTGTGTAAGTTGTTGGTGCTGTGTAAGTTGTTGGTGCTGTGTAAGTTGTTGGTGCTGTGTAAGTTGTTGGTGCTGTGTAAGTTGTTGGTGCTGTGTAAGTTGTTGGTGCTGTGTAAGTTGTTGGTGCTGTGTAAGTTGTTGGTTCTGTGTAAGTTGTTGGTGCTGTGTAAGTTGTTGGTGCTGTGTAAGTTGTTGGTGCTGTGTAAGTTGTTGGTGCTGTGTAAGTTGTTGGTGCTGTGTAAGTTGTTGGTGCTGTGTAAGTTGTTGGTGCTGTGTAAGTTGTTGTTGCTGTGTATGTTGTAGGTGCTGTGTAAGTTGTTGGTGCTGTGTAAGATGTTGGTGCTGTGTAATTTGTTGGTGCTGTGTAAGTTGTTTTTGCTGTGTAAGTTGTTTTTGCTGTGTATGCTGTTGGTGCTGTGTAAGTTGTTGGTGCTGTGTAAGTTGTTGCTGTTGTGTAAGTTGTTGGTGCTGTGTAAGTTGTTGGTGCTGTGTAAGTTGTTGGTGCTGTGTAAGTTGTTGGTGCTGTGTAAGTTGTTGGTGCTGTGTAAGTTGTTGGTGCTGTGTAAGTTGTTGGTGCTGTGTAAGTTGTTTTTGCTGTGTAAGTTGTTGCTGCTGTGTAAGTTGTTTTTGCTGTGTAAGTTGTTGGTGCTGTGTAAGTTGTTGCTGTTGTGTAAGTTGTTGGTGCTGTGTAAGTTGTTGGTGCTGTGTAAGTTGTTGCTGCTGTGTAAGTTGTTGGTGCTGTGTAAGTTGTTGGTGCTGTGTAAGTAGTTACTGCTGTGTAACTTGTTGGTGCTGTGTAATTTGTAGGTTCTTCGTATTTTGCTGGTGCACTGTAATTTATTGGTGCTGTGTATGTTGTTGGTGCTGTGTAAGTTGTTGGTGCTGTGTAAGTTGTTGGTGCTGTGTAAATTGTTTCTGCTGTGTAAATGGTTGCTGCTGTGTAAGTTGTTGGTGCTGTGTAAGTTGTTTTTGCTGTGTAAGTTGTTGGTGCTGTGTAAGTTGTGGGTGCTGTATAAGTTCTAGGTACTATGTAAGATGTTGGTGCTGTGAAAGCTGTTGGTGCTGTGTAAGTTGTTGGTGCTGTGTAAGTTGTTGGTGCTGTGTAAGTTGTTGGTGCTGTGTAAGTTGTTGGTGCTGTGTAAGTTGTTGGTGCTGTGTAAGTTGTTGGTGCTGTGTAAGTTGTTGCTGCTGTGTAAGTTGTTTTGCTGTGTAAGTTGTTGGTGCTGTGTAAGTTGTTGGTGCTGTGTAAGTTGTTGGTGCTGTATAATTTGTTGATGTTTTCTAAGTAGTTGGTGCTGTGTAAGTTGTTGCAGTTGTGTAATATGTTGGTGCTGTGTAAGTTGTTGGTGCTGTGTTTGTGGTTGATGATGTGTAAGTTTTTGCTGTTGTGTAAGTGGTTGCTGCTGTGTAAGTTGTTGGTGCTGTGTAAGTTGTTGGTGCTGTGTAAGTTGTTGGTGCTGTGTAAGTTGTTGGTGCTGTGTAAGTGGTTGCTGCTGTGCAAGTTGTTGGTGCTGTGTAAGTTGTAGGTTCTGCGTATTTTGCTGGGGTATTGGAAGTTGTTGGTCTGTGCATATTGTTGGTGCTGTGAAAGTTGTTGGTGCTGTGAAAGTTGTTGGTGCTGTGTAAGTTGTTGGTGCTGTGTAAGTTGTTGCTTCTGTGTAAATGGTTGCTGCTGTGTAAGTTGTTGGTGCTGTGTAAGTTGTTGGTGCTGTATAAGTTTTTGGTGTTATCTAAGTAGTTTGCGTTGTGTAAGTTTCCCCTACATAAGTTGTTGTTGCTTTATAAGTTGTTGTTGCAATGTTTTTTGTTGCTATGTACGTTTTTGGTGCTGTGTGAGTTGTTGATTCTATTTAAGTTGTTGTTGCTGTTTAAGTTGTAGGTTCTGTGTATTTTGCTGGTGCTTTGTAAGTTATTGGTTCTGTGTATGTTGTTGGTGTGTAATTTGTTGTTGTAAGTTGTTGCTGTTGTGTAAGTTGTTGGTGCTGTGTAAGTTGTTGGTGCTGTGTAAGTTGTTGCTGTGTAAGTTGTTGCTGCTATGTAAGTTGTTGTTGCTGTGTATGTTGTAGGTGCTGTGTAAGTTGTTGCTGTTGTGTAATTTGTTGGTGCTGTGTAAGTTGTTGGTGCTGTGTAAGTTGTTTTTGCTGTGTAAGTTGATGGTGCTGTGCATGTTGTTGGTACTGTGCAAGTTGTTGGTTCTGTGTATGTTGTTGGTAGTGTGGAAGTTGTTGGTTCTGTGTATGTTGATGGTGCTGTGTAAGTTGCTGCTGCTGTGTAAGTTGTTCCTGTGTCAGTTGTTGGTGCTGTGTAAGTTGTTGCTGCTGTGTAAGTTGTTGCTGCAGTGTAAGTTGTTGGTGCTGTGTAAGTTGTTGGTTCTGTGTAAGTTGTTGGTGCTGTGTAAGTTGTTGGTGCTTTGTAAGTTGTTGGTGCTGTGCAATTTGTTGCTGCTATGTACGTTGATGGTGCTGTGTAATTTGTTGGTGCTATCTAAATAGTTGGTGTTGTGTAAGTTGTTGGTGCTGTGTAAGTTGTTGGTGCTATGTAAGTTGTTGGTGCTGTGTAAGTTGTTGGTGCTGTGTAAGTGGTTGATGCTGTGTAAGTTGTTGCTGTTGTGTAAGTGGTTGCTGCTGTTTAAGTTGTAGGTGCTGTATAAGTTGTAGGTTCTGCGTATTTTGCTGGTGTATTGTAAGTTGTTGGTTCTGTGTATATTGTTGGTGCTGTGAAAGTTGTTGGTGCTGTAAAATTTGATGGTGTTTTCTAAGTAGTTGGTGCTGTGTAAGTTTCCCCTACATAAGTTGTTATTGCTTTGTAAGTTGGTGCTGTGTAAGTTGTTGGTGCTGTTTAAGATGTTGGTGCTGTGTAAGTTGTTCGTGCTTTGTAAGTTGTTGTTCGTGCTTTGTAAGTTGTTGTTGCAATATAAGTTGTTGGTGCTGTGTAAGTTGTTGTTGCTCTGTAATTTGTCAGTGCTATCTAAGTAGTTGGTGTTGTGTAAGTTGTTCCTACATAAGTTGTTTGTTCTATTTAAGTTGTTGTTGCTATGTAAGTTGTTGGTGCTGCGTAAGTTGTTGTTGCTGTGTAAGACGTTTTTGCTGTATAAGTTGTTGTTGCTGTATAAGTTGTTGTTGCTACGTAAGCTGTTGGTGCTGTGGGAATTGTTCGTGCAGTGTAAGCTGTTGGTGTGTAAGCTGTTGGTGCTGTGTGAGTTGTTGGTGCTGTGTAAGTTGTAGGTGCTGTATAAGTTGTTCGTGCTGTGTAAGTTGTTGGTGTTGTGTAAGTTGTTGGTGCTGTGTAAGTTGTTGCTGCTGTGTAAGTTGTTGGAGCTGTATAAGTTTTTGGTGTTATCTAAGTAGTTTGTGTTGTATAAGTTTCCCCAACATAAGTTGTTATTGCTTTGTAACTTGTTTTTGCAATGTTTTTTGTTGCTATGTAAGTTTTTGGTGCTGTGTGAGTTGTTGATCCTATTTAAGTAGTTGTTGCTGTTTAAGTTGTAGGTTCTGTGTATTTTGCTGGTGCTTTGTAAGTTGTTGGTTCTGTGTATGTTGTTCGTGGTGTGTAAGTTGTTGTTGCTGTGTAAGTTGTTGCTGTTGTGTAAGTTGTTGGTGCTGTGTAAGTTGTTGCTGTGTCAGTTGTTGGTGCTATGTAAGTTGTTGTTGCTGTGTATGTTGTAGGTGCTGTGTAAGTTGTTGGTGCTGTGTAAGTTGTTGGTGCTGTGTAATTTGTTGGTGCTGTGTAAGTTGTTTTTGCTGTGTAAGTTGTTTTTGCTGTGTATGCTGTTGGTGCTGTGTAAGTTGTTGGTGCTGTGTAAGTTGTTGCTGTTGTGTAAGTTGTTGGTGCTGTGTAAGTTGTTGGTGCTGTGTAAGTTGTTGGTGCTGTGTAAGTTGTTGGTGCTGTGTAAGTTGTTGGTGCTGTGTAAGTTGTTGGTGCTGTGTAAGTTGTTGGTGCTGTGTAAGTTGTTTTTGCTGTGTAAGTTGTTGCTGCTGTGTAAGTTGTTTTTGCTGTGTAAGTTGTTGGTGCTGTGTAACTTGTTGCTGTTGTGTAAGATGTTGATGTTGTGTAAGTGGCTGCTGTGTAAGTTGTTGGTGCTGTGTAAGTTGTTGCTGCTGTGTAAGTTGTTGGTGCTGTGTAAGTTGTTGGTGCTGTGTAAGTAGTTACTGCTGTGTAACTTGTTGGTGCTGTGTAATTTGTAGGTTCTTCGTATTTTGCTGGTGCACTGTAATTTATTGGTGCTGTGTATGTTGTTGGTGCTGTATAAGTTGTTGGTGCTGTGTAAGTTGTTGGTGCTGTGTAAATTGTTTCTGCTGTGTAAATGGTTGCTGCTGTGTAAGTTGTTTGTGCTGTGTAAGTTGTTTTTGCTGTGTAAGTTGTTGGTGCTGTGTAAGTTGTGGATGCTGTATAAGTTCTAGGTACTATGTAAGATGTTGGTGCTGTGAAAGCTGTTGGTGCTGTGTAAGTTGTTGGTGCTGTGTAAGTTGTTGGTGCTGTGTAAGTTGTTGGTGCTGTGTAAGTTGTTGGTGCTGTGTAAGTTGTTGGTGCTGTGTAAGTTGTTGGTGCTGTGTAAGTTGTTGCTGCTGTGTAAGTTGTTTTTGCTGTGTAAGTTGTTGGTGCTGTGTAAGTTGTTGGTGCTGTGTAAGTTGTTGGTGCTGTATAATTTGTTGATGTTTTCTAAGTAGTTGGTGCTGTGTAAGTTGTTGCAGTTGTGTAATATGTTGGTGCTGTGTAAGTTGTTGGTGCTGTGTTTGTGGTTGATGATGTGTAAGTTTTTGCTGTTGTGTAAGTGGTTGCTGCTGTGTAAGTTGTTGGTGCTGTGTAAGTTGTTGGTGCTGTGTAAGTTGTTGGTGCTGTGTAAGTTGTTGGTGCTGTGTAAGTGGTTGCTGCTGTGCAAGTTGTTGGTGCTGTGTAAGTTGTAGGTTCTGCGTATTTTGCTGGTGTATTGGAAGTTGTTGGTCTGTGCATATTGTTGGTGCTGTGAAAGTTGTTGGTGCTGTGAAAGTTGTTGGTGCTGTGTAAGTTGTTGGTGCTGTGTAAGTTGTTGCTTCTGTGTAAATGGTTGCTGCTGTGTAAGTTGTTGGTGCTGTGTAAGTTGTTGGTGCTGTATAAGTTTTTGGTGTTATCTAAGTAGTTTGCGTTGTGTAAGTTTCCCCTACATAAGTTGTTGTTGCTTTGTAAGTTGTTGTTGCAATGTTTTTTGTTGCTATGTACGTTTTTGGTGCTGTGTAAGTTGTTGATTCTATTTAAGTTGTTGTTGCTGTTTAAGTTGTAGGTTCTGTGTATTTTGCTGGTGCTTTGTAAGTTATTGGTTCTGTGTATGTTGTTGGTGTGTAATTTGTTGTTGTAAGTTGTTGCTGTTGTGTAAGTTGTTGGTGCTGTGTAAGTTGTTGGTGCTGTGTAAGTTGTTGCTGTGTAAGTTGTTGCTGCTATGTAAGTTGTTGTTGCTGTGTATGTTGTAGGTGCTGTGTAAGTTGTTGCTGTTGTGTAATTTGTTGGTGCTGTGTAAGTTGTTGGTGCTGTGTAAGTTGTTTTTGCTGTGTAAGTTGATGGTGCTGTGCATGTTGTTGGTACTGTGCAAGTTGTTGGTTCTGTGTATGTTGTTGGTAGTGTGGAAGTTGTTGGTTCTGTGTATGTTGATGGTGCTGTGTAAGTTGCTGCTGCTGTGTAAGTTGTTCCTGTGTCAGTTGTTGGTGCTGTGTAAGTTGTTGCTGCTGTGTAAGTTGTTGCTGCAGTGTACGTTGTTGGTGCTGTGTAAGTTGTTGGTTCTGTGTAAGTTGTTGGTGCTGTGTAAGTTGTTGGTGCTTTGTAAGTTGTTGGTGCTGTGCAATTTGTTGCTGCTATGTACGTTGATGGTGCTGTGTAATTTGTTGGTGCTATCTAAATAGTTGGTGTTGTGTAAGTTGTTGGTGCTGTTTAAGTTGTTGGTGCTATGTAAGTTGTTGGTGCTGTGTAAGTTGTTGGTGCTGTGTAAGTTGTTGATGCTGTGTAAATGTTGCTGTTGTGTAAGTGGTTGCTGCTGTGTAAGTTGTTGGTGCTGTGTAAGTTGTAGGTTCTGCGTATTTTGCTGGTGTATTGTAAGTTGTTGGTTCTGTGTATATTGTTGGTGCTGTGAAAGTTGTTGGTGCTGTAAAATTTGATGGTGTTTTCTAAGTAGTTGGTGCTGTGTAAGTTTCCCCTACATAAGTTGTTATTGCTTTGTAAGTTGGTGCTGTGTAAGTTGTTGGTGCTGTTTAAGATGTTGGTGCTGTGTAAGTTGTTCGTGCTTTGTAAGTTGTTGTTCGTGTTTTGTAAGTTGTTGTTGCAATATAAGTTGTTGGTGCTGTGTAAGTTGTTGTTGCTCTGTAATTTGTTAGTGCTATCTAAGTAGTTGGTGTTGTGTAAGTTGTTCCTACATAAGTTGTTGGTGCTATTTAAGTTGTTGTTGCTATGTAAGTTGTTGGTGCTGCGTAAGTTGTTGTTGCTGTGTAAGACGTTTTTGCTGTATAAGTTGTTGTTGCTGTATAAGTTGTTGTTGCTACGTAAGCTGTTGGTGCTGTGTGAGTTGTTCGTGCAGTGTAAGCTGTTGGTGTGTAAGCTGTTGGTGCTGTGTGAGTTGTTGGTGCTGTGTAAGTTGTTGGTGCTGTGTAAGTTGTTGGTGCTGTGTAAGTTGTTGTTCCTGTGTAAGTTGTTGGTGCTGTGTAAGTTGTTGCTGCTGTGTAAGTTGTTGGTGCTGTATAAGTTTTTGGTGTTATCTAAGTAGTTTGTGTTGTGTAAGTTTCCCCAAACATAAGTTGTTGTTGCTTTGTAAGTTGTTGTTGCAATGTTTTTTGTTGCTATGTAAGTTTTTGGTGCTGTGTGAGTTGTTGATTCTATTTAAGTTGTTGTTGCTGTTTAAGTTGTAGGTTCTGTGTATTTTGCTGGTGCTTTGTAAGTTGTTGGTTCTGTGTATGTTGTTCGTGGTGTGTAAGTTGTTGTTGCTGTGTAAGTTGTTGCTGTTGTGTAAGTTGTTGGTGCTGTGTAAGTTGTTGCTGTGTCAGTTGTTGGTGCTATGTAAGTTGTTGTTGCTGTGTATGTTGTAGGTGCTGTGTAAGTTGTTGGTGCTGTGTAAGTTGTTGGTGCTGTGTAATTTGTTGGTGCTGTGTAAGTTGTTTTTGCTGTGTAAGTTGTTTTTGCTGTGTATGCTGTTGGTGCTGTGTAAGTTGTTGGTGCTGTGTAAGTTGTTGCTGTTGTGTAAGTTGTTGGTGCTGTGTAAGTTGTTGGTGCTGTGTAAGTTGTTGGTGCTGTGTAAGTTGTTGGTGCTGTGTAAGTTGTTGGTGCTGTGTAAGTTGTTGGTGCTGTGTAAGTTGTTGGTGCTGTGTAAGTTGTTGGTGCTGTGTAAGTTGTTTTTGCTGTGTAAGTTGTTGCTGCTGTGTAAGTTGTTTTTGCTGTGTAAGTTGTTGGTGCTGTGTAACTTGTTGCTGTTGTGTAAGATGTTGATGTTGTGTAAGTGGCTGCTGTGTAAGTTGTTGGTGCTGTGTAAGTTGTTGCTGCTGTGTAAGTTGTTGGTGCTGTGTAAGTTGTTGGTGCTGTGTAAGTAGTTACTGCTGTGTAACTTGTTGGTGCTGTGTAATTTGTAGGTTCTTCGTATTTTGCTGGTGCACTGTAATTTATTGGTGCTGTGTAAGTTGTTGGTGCTGTGTAAGATTTTGGTGCTGTGTAAGTTGTTGGTGCTGTGTAAGTTGTTTCTGCTGTGTAAATGGTTGCTGCTGTGTAAGTTGTTGGTGCTGTGTAAGTTGTTTTTGCTGTGTAAGTTGTTGGTGCTGTGTAAGTTGTGGGTGCTGTATAAGTTCTAGGTACTATGTAAGTTGTTGGTGCTGTGAAAGCTGTTGGTGCTGTGTAAGTTGTTGGTGCTGTGTAAGTTGTTGGTGCTGTGTAAGTTGTTGGTGCTGTGTAAGTTGTTGGTGCTGTGTAAGTTGTTGGCGCTGTGTAAGTTGTTGGTGCTGTGTAAGTTGTTGCTGCTGTGTAAGTTGTTTTTGCTGTGTAAGTTGTTGGTGCTGTGTAAGTTGTTGGTGCTGTGTAAGTTGTTGGTGCTGTATAATTTGTTGATGTTTTCTAAGTAGTTGGTGCTGTGTAAGTTGTTGCAGTTGTGTAATATGTTGGTGCTGTGTAAGTTGTTGGTGCTGTGTTTGTGGTTGATGCTGTGTAAGTTGTTGCTGTTGTGTAAGTTGTTGCTGCTGTGTAAGTTGTTGGTGCTGTGTAAGTTGTTGGTGCTGTGTAAGTTGTTGGTGCTGTGTAAGTTGTTGGTGCTGTGTAAGTGGTTGCTGCTGTGCAAGTTGTTGGTGCTGTGTAAGTTGTAGGTTCTGCGTATTTTGCTGGTGTATTGGAAGTTGTTGGTCTGTGCATATTGTTGGTGCTGTGAAAGTTGTTGGTGCTGTGTAAGTTGTTGGTGCTGTGTAAGTTGTTGCTTCTGTGTAAATGGTTGCTGCTGTGTAAGTTGTTGGTGCTGTGTAAGTTGTTGGTGCTGTATAAGTTTTTGGTGTTATCTAAGTAGTTTGCGTTGTGTAAGTTTCCCCTACATAAGTTGTTGTTGCTTTGTAAGTTGTTGTTGCAATGTTTTTTGTTGCTATGTAAGTTTTTGGTGCTGTGTGAGTTGTTGATTCTATTTAAGTTGTTGTTGCTGTTTAAGTTGTAGGTTCTGTGTATTTTGCTGGTGCTTTGTAAGTTATTGGTTCTGTGTATGTTGTTGGTGTGTAATTTGTTGTTGTAAGTTGTTGCTGTTGTGTAAGTTGTTGGTGCTGTGTAAGTTGTTGGTGCTGTGTAAGTTGTTGCTGTGTAAGTTGTTGCTGCTATGTAAGTTGTTGTTGCTGTGTATGTTGTAGGTGCTGTGTAAGTTGTTGCTGTTGTGTAATTTGTTGGTGCTGTGTAAGTTGTTGGTGCTGTGTAAGTTTTTTTTGCTGTGTAAGTTGATGGTGCTGTGCATGTTGTTGGTACTGTGCAAGTTGTTGGTTCTGTGTATGTTGTTGGTAGTGTGGAAGTTGTTGGTTCTGTGTATGTTGATGGTGGTGTGTAAGTTGCTGCTGCTGTGTAAGTTGTTCCTGTGTCAGTTGTTGGTGCTGTGTAAGTTGTTGCTGCTGTGTAAGTTGTTGCTGCAGTGTAAGTTGTTGGTGCTGTGTAAGTTGTTGGTTCTGTGTAAGTTGATGGTGCTGTGTAAGTTGTTGGTGCTTTGTAAGTTGTTGGTGCTGTGCAATTTGTTGCTGCTATGCACGTTGATGGTGCTGTGTAATTTGTTGGTGCTATCTAAGTAGTTGGTGTTGTGTAAGTTGTTGGTGCTGTGTAAGTTGTTGGTGCTATGTAAGTTGTTGGTGCTGTGTAAGTTGTTGGTGCTGTGTAAGTTGTTGATGCTGTGTAAATGTTGCTGTTGTGTAAGTGGTTGCTGCTGTGTAAGTTGTTGGTGCTGTGTAAGTTGTAGGTTCTGCGTATTTTGCTGGTGTATTGTAAGTTGTTGGTTCTGTGTATATTGTTGGTGCTGTGAAAGTTGTTGGTGCTGTAAAATTTGATGGTGTTTTCTAAGTAGTTGGTGCTGTGTAAGTTTCCCCTACATAAGTTGTTATTGCTTTG